>NW_028324228.1:7843928-8156785 GCF_054372755.1 Phalangium opilio
GCCCACCCGGGAGCGGTGTTGTGAAATCTCACATGTAACGTAAAAATCCAAAGTTTTTCCACAATACCTGACGAACATTTAATCGTTGGGCTTCCGTTGCGCAATGGTTAACGCCGTCGGCTGTTAACCGAAAGGTTGGTGGTTCGAGCCCATCCTGGAGCGGTGTTGTGAGGTCTTAGATGTAACGTAAAATTCAGAGTTTTTTAAAAATAACTGACGAACATTTAATTTTTGGGCTTCCGTGGCGCAATGGTTAGCGCGTTCGGCTGTTAACCGAAAGGTTGGTGGTTCGAGCCCATCCGGGAGCGGTAATGTGAGGTCTTAGATGTAACGTATAATTCAGAGTTTTTTAAAAATACCTGACGAACATTTAATCATTGGGCTTCCGTGGCGCAATGGTTAGCGCGTTCGGCTGTTAACCGAAAGGTTGGTGGTTCGAGCCCATCCGTGAGCGGTGTTGTGAGGTCTCAGATGTGACGTAAAAAGTCAAAGTTTTTCCACAATACCTGACGAACATTTAATTTTTGGCCTTCCGTGGCGCAATGGTTAGCGCGTTCGGCTGTTAACCGAAAGGTTGGCGGTTCAAGCCCACCCGGGAGCGGTGTTGTGAAATCTCACATGTAACGTAAAAATCCAAAGTTTTTCCACAATACCTGACGAACATTTAATCGTTGGGCTTCCGTTGCGCAATGGTTAACGCCGTCGGCTGTTAACCGAAAGGTTGGTGGTTCGAGCCCATCCGGGAGCGGTGTTGTGAGGTCTTAGATGTAACGTAAAATTCAGAGTTTTTTAAAAATAACTGACGAACATTTAATTTTTGGGCTTCCGTGGCGCAATGGTTAGAGCGTTCAGCTGTTATTCAAAAGGTTTGTGGTTCGAGCCCATCCGGGAGCGGTGTTTTGAAGTCTCGGATGTGACGTAAAAAGTCAGAGTTTTTCCACAATACCTGACGACCATTTCATTTCTGAGCTTCCTTGGCTCGAAGGTTAGCGCGTTCGGATGTTAACCAAAAGGTTGGTGGTTCGAGCCCACCCGGCTGCCGTGTTGTGAAGTCTCAAATGTAACGTAAAAAGCCAAAGTTTTTCCACAATACCTGACGACCGTTTAATTTTTGAGCTTCCGTGGCGCAATGGTTAGCGCGTTCGGCTGTTAACCGAAAGGTTGGTGTTTCGAGCCCACCCGGGAGCGGTGTTGTGAGATCTCAAACGTAATGTCAAATGCCAAAGTTTTTCCACAATACCTGACGAACATTTAATCTTTGGGCTTCCGTGGCGCAATGGTTAGCGCGTTCGGCAGTTAACTGAAAGGTTGGTGGTTCGAGCCCATCCGGGAGCGGTGTTGTGAGGTCTAAGATGTAATGTAAAATTCAGAGTTTTTTAAAAATAACTGACGAACATTTAATTTTTGGGCTTCCGTGGCGCAATGGTTAGCGCGTTCGGCTGTTAACCGAAAGGTTGGTGGTTCGAGCCCATCCGGGAGCGGTAATGTGAGGTCTTAGATGTAACGTAAAAAGCCAAAGTGTTTCCACAATAGCCGACGACCATTCAATTTTTGGGCTTCCGTGGCGCAATGGTTAGCGCGTTCGGCTGTTAACCGAAAGGATGGTGGTTCGAGCCCATCCGTGAGCGGTGTTGTGAGGTCTCAGATGTGACGTAAAAAGTCAAAGTTTTTCCACAATACCTGACGAACATTTAATTTTTGGGCTTCCGTGAAGCAATGGTTAGCGCGTTCGGCTGTTAACCGAAAGGTTGGTGGTTCGAGCCCACCCGGGAGCGGTGTTGTGAAATCTCACATGTAACCTAAAAATCCAAAGTTTTTCCACAATACCTGACGAACATTTAATCTTTGGGCTTCCGTTGCGCAATGGTTAACGCCGTCGGCTGTTAACCGAAAGGTTGGTGGTTCGAGCCCATCCGGGAGCTGTGTTGTGAGGTCTTAGATGTAACGTAAAATTCAGAGTTTTTTAAAAATAACTGACGAACATTTAATTTTTGGGCTTCCGTGGCGCAATGGTTAGAGCGTTCAGCTGTTATTCAAAAGGTTTGTGGTTCGAGCCCATCCAGGAGCAGTGTTGTGAAGTCTCAGATGTGACCTAAAAAGTCAAAGTTTTTCCACAATACCTGACGAACATTTAATCTTTGGGCTTCCGTTGCACAATGGTTAACGCCGTCGGCTCTTAACCGAAAGGTTGGTGGTTCGAGCCCATCCGGGAGCGGTGTTGTGAGGCCTTAGATGTAACGTAAAATTCAGAGTTTTTTAAAAATAACTGACGAACATTTAATTTTTGGGCTTCCGTGGCGCAATGGTTAGAGCGTTCAGCTGTTATTCAAAAGGTTTGTGGTTCGAGCCCATCCAGGAGCAGTGTTGTGAAGTCTCAGATGTGACCTAAAAAGTCAAAGTTTTTCCACAATACCTGACGAACATTTAATCTTTGGGCTTCCGTTGCACAATGGTTAACGCCATCGGCTCTTAACCGAAAGGTTGGTTGTTCGAGCCCATCCGGGAGCGGTGTTGTGAGGCCTTAGATGTAACGTAAAATTCAGAGTTTTTTAAAAATAACTGACGAACATTTAATTTTTGGTCTTCCGTGGCGCAATGGTTAGAGCGTTCAGATGTTATTCAAAAGGTTTGTGGTTCGAGCCCATCCGGGAGCGGTGTTGTGAAGTCTCAGATGTGACGTAAAAAGTCAAAGTTTTTCCACAATACCTGACGAACATTTAATCTTTGGGCTTCCGTGGCGCAATGGTTAGCGCGTTCGGCTGTTAACCGAAAGGTTGGTGGTTCGAGCCCAACCGGGAGCGGTGTTGTGAGATCTCGCATGTAACGTAAAAATCCAAAGTTTTTCCACAATACCTGACGAACATTTAATCTTTGGGCTTCCGTTGCGCAATGGTTAACGCCGTCGGCTGTTAACCGAAAGGTAGGTGGTTCGAGCCCATCCGGGAGCGGTGTTGTGAGGTCTCAGATGTGACGTAAAAAGTCAAAGTTTTTCCACAATACCTGACGAACATTTAATTTTTGGGCTTCCGTGAAGCAATGGTTAACGCCGTCGGCTGTTAACCGAAAGGTTGGTGGTTCGAGCCCATCCGGGAGCTGTGTTGTGAGGTCTTAGATGTAACGTAAAATTCAGAGTTTTTTAAAAATAACTGACGAACATTTAATTTTTGGGCTTCCGTGGCGCAATGGTTAGCGCGTTCGGCTGTTAACCGAAAGGTTGTTGGTTCAAGCCCATCCGGGAGCGGTGTTGTGAGGTCTTAGATGTAACGTAAAATTCAGAGTTTTTTAAAAATAACTGACGAACATTTAATTTTTGGGCTTCCGTGGCGCAAAGGTTAGAGCGTTCAGCTGTTATTCAAAAGGTTTGTGGTTCGAGCCCATCCGGGAGCGGTGTTGTGAAATCTCAGATGTGACGTAAAAAGTCAAAGTTTTTCCACAATACCTGACGAACATTTAATCTTTGGGCTTCCGTTGCTCAATGGTTAACGCCGTCGGCTGTTAACCGAAAGGTTGGTGGTTCGAGCCCATCCGGGAGCGGTGTTGTGAGGTCTTAGATGTAACGTAAAATTCAGAGTTTTTTAAAAATAACTGACGAACATTTAATTTTTGGGCTTCCGTGGCGCAATGGTTAGAGCGTTCAGCTGTTATTCAAAAGGTTTGTGGTTCGAGCCCATCCGGGAGCGGAGTTGTGAAGTCTCAGATGTGACATAAAAAGTCAAAGTTTTTCCACAATAACTGACGAACATTTAATCTTTGGGCTTCCGTTGCACAATGGTTAACGCCGTCGGCTGTAAAGCTTTGTCCACATTGAGCTCGCGCTCGCGTGTTCGCGCCTTCGTTCATTCGCATTTTCGTAAGACTACATGAAAAATATTTCTCCTACTGTTCAGATAAACGCAAATATTTTGCTTTTCCTATTCTGAAAGCCAATGAAATTAGAGAAATCATTGCGCCATCTACGTTGACCATATTTATTAATTATGACTCGACTGAGCTGCACGCTGCTTCCCTCATTGTGAAAAAGTGATAAAAACGAAACTAATCGACACCCTCCAAACTCCACCCTTCCTCTCGTCTGCGATTGGTGCTTTTCTCGCGAAGGCACGACATTCTTGGCCTAGTCGCAAGAAATTTGTATCTTCGCAAGGCGAGGACGCAAAGTAGCGAAAACCCAATGTGGACAGTAGCGCGATGTTGCAAACAAGCGAAGCGAAGATACAAACGCGCAAAAAGTGTCAGTCTGGACAGGCCTTTAACCGAAAGGTTGGTGGTTCGAGCCCATCCGGGAGCGGTGTTGTGAGGTCTTAGATGTAACGTAAAATTCAGAGTTTTTTATAAATAACTGACGAACATTTAATTTTTGGTCTTCCGTGGCGCAATGGTTAGAGCGTTCAGATGTTATTCAAAAGGTTTGTGGTTCGAGCCCATCCGGGAGCGGTAATGTGAGGTCTTAGATGTAACGTAAAATTCAGAGTTTTTTAAAAATTCCTGACGAACATTTAATCTTTGGGCTTCCGTGGCGCAATGGTTAGCGCGTTCGGCTGTTAACCGAAAGGTTTGTGGTTCGAGCCCACCCGGGAGCGGTGTTGTGAGCTTTCACATGTAACGTAAAAAGCCAAAGTGTTTCCACAATAGCCGACGACCATTTAATTTTTGGGCTTCCGTGGCGCAATGGTTAGCGCGTTCGGCTGTTAACCGAAAGGTTAGTGGTTCGAGCCCATCCGTGAGCGGTGTTGTGAGATCTCAGATGTGACGTAAAAAGTCAAAGTTTTTCCACAATACCTGACGAACATTTAATCTTTGGGCTTCCGTGAAGCAATGGTTAACGCCGTCGGCTGTTAACCGAAAGGTTGGTGGTTCGAGCCCATCCGGGAGCGGTGTTGTGAGGTCTTAGATGTAACGTAAAATTCAGAGTTTTTTAAAAATAACTGACGAACATTTAATTTTTGGGCTTCCGTGGCGCAATGGTTAGCGCGTTCGGCTGTTAACCGAAAGGTTTGTGGTTCGAGCCCACCCGGGAGCGGTGTTGTGAGATCTCACATGTAACGTAAAAAGCCAAAGTGTTTCCACAATAGCCGACGACCATTTAATTTTTGGGCTTCCGTGGCGCAATGGTTAGCGCGTTCGGCTGTTAACCGAAAGGTTAGTGGTTCGAGCCCATCCGTGAGCGGTGTTGTGAGATCTCAGATGTGACGTAAAAATCCAAAGTTTTTCCACAATACCTGACGAACATTTAATCTTTGGGCTTCCGTTGCACAATGGTTAACGCCGTCGGCTGTTAACCGAAAGGTTGGTGGTTCGAGCCCATCCGGGAGCGGTGTTGTGAGGTCTTAGATGTAACGTAAAATTCAGAGTTTTTTAAAAATAACTGACGAACATTTAATTTTTGGGCTTCCGTGGCGCAATGGTTAGAGCGTTCAGCTGTTATTCAAAAGGTTTGTGGTTCGAGCCCATCCGGGAGCGGTGTTGTGAAGTCTCAGATGTGACGTAAAAAGTCAAAGTTTTTCCACAATACCTGACGAACCATTAATCTTTGGGCTTCCGTTGCACAATGGTTAACGCCGTCGGCTGTTAACCGAAAGGTCTTAGATGTAACGTAAAATTCAGAGTTTTTTAAAAATAACTGACGAACATTTAATTTTTGGGCTTTCGTGGCGCAATGGTTAGCGCGTTCGGCTGTTAACCGAAAGGTTGGTGGTTCGAGCCCATCCGGGAGCGGTAATGTGAGGTCTTAGATGTAACGTAAAATTCAGAGTTTTTTAAAAATACCTGACGAACATTTAATCTTTGGGCTTCCGTGGCGCAATGGTTAGCGCGTTCGGCTGTTAACCGAAAGGTTGGTGGTTCGAGCCCACCCGGGAGCGGTGTTGAGAGCTCACAAGTAACGTAAAAAGCCAAAGTGTTTCCACAATAGCCGACGACCATTTAATTTTTGGGCTTCCGTGGCGCAATGGTTAGCGCGTTCAGCTGTTATTCAAAAGGTTTGTGGTTCAAGCTCATCCAGGAGCGGTGTTGTGAAGTCTCAGATGTGACGTAAAAAGTCAAAGTTTTTCCACAATACCTGACGAACATTTAATCTTTGGGCTTCCGTGGCGCAATGGTTAACGCCGTCGGCTGTTAACCGAAAGGTTCGTGGTTCGAGCCCACCCGGGAGCGGTGTTGTGAAATCTCACATGTAACCTAAAAATCCAAGTTTTTCCACAATACCTGACGAACATTTAATCTTTGGGCTTCCGTTGCGCAATGGTTAACGCCGTCGGCTGTTAACCGAAAGGTTGGTGGTTCGAGCCCATCCGGGAGCTGTGTTGTGAGGTCTTAGATGTAACGTAAAATTCAGAGTTTTTTAAAAATAACTGACGAACATTTAATTTTTGGGCTTCCGTGGCGCAATGGTTAGAGCGTTCAGCTGTTATTCAAAAGGTTTGTGGTTCGAGCCCATCCAGGAGCAGTGTTGTGAAGTCTCAGATGTGACCTAAAAAGTCAAAGTTTTTCCACAATACCTGACGAACATTTAATCTTTGGGCTTCCGTTGCACAATGGTTAACGCCGTCGGCTCTTAACCGAAAGGTTGGTGGTTCGAGCCCATCCGGGAGCGGTGTTGTGAGGCCTTAGATGTAACGTAAAATTCAGAGTTTTTTAAAAATAACTGACGAACATTTAATTTTTGGGCTTCCGTGGCGCAATGGTTAGAGCGTTCAGCTGTTATTCAAAAGGTTTGTGGTTCGAGCCCATCCGGGAGCGGTGTTGTGAAATCTCAGATGTGACGTAAAAAGTCAAAGTTTTTCCACAATACCTGACGAACATTTAATCTTTGGGCTTCCGTTGCACAATGGTTAACGCCGTCGGCTGTTAACCGAAAGGTTGGTGGTTCGAGCCCATCCGGGAGCGGTGTTGTGAGGTCTTAGATGTAACGTAAAATTCAGAGTTTTTTAAAAATAACTGACGAACATTTAATTTTTGGGCTTCCGTGGCGCAATGGTTAGAGCGTTCAGCTGTTATTCAAAAGGTTTGTGGTTCGAGCCCATCCAGGAGCGGTGTTGTGAAGTCTCAGATGTGACGTAAAAAGTCAAAGTTTTTCCACAATACCTGACGAACATTTAATCTTTGGGCTTCCGTGGCGCAATGGTTAGCGCGTTCGGCTGTTAACCGAAAGGTTGGTGGTTCGAGCCCACCCGGGAGCGGTGTTGTGAGATCTCGCATGTAACGTAAAAATCCAAAGCTTTTCCACAATACCTGACGAACATTTAATCTTTGGGCTTCCGTTGCGCAATGGTTAACGCCGTCGGCTGTTAACCGAAAGGTAGGTGGTTCGAGCCCATCCGGGAGCGGTGTTGTGAGGTCTCAGATGTGACGTAAAAAGTCAAAGTTTTTCCACAATACCTGACGAACATTTAATTTTTGGGCTTCCGTGAAGCAATGGTTAACGCCGTCGGCTGTTAACCGAAAGGTTGGTGGTTCGAGCCCATCCGGGAGCTGTGTTGTGAGGTCTTAGATGTAACGTAAAATTCAGAGTTTTTTAAAAATAACTGACGAACATTTAATTTTTGGGCTTCCGTGGCGCAATGGTTAGCGCGTTCGGCTGTTAACCGAAAGGTTGGTGGTTCGAGCCCATCCGGGAGCGGTGTTGTGAGGTCTTAGATGTAACGTAAAATTCAGAGTTTTTTAAAAATAACTGACGAACATTTAATTTTTGGGCTTCCGTGGCGCAATGGTTAGAGCGTTCAGCTGTTATTCAAAAGGTTTGTGGTTCGAGCCCATCCAGGAGCAGTGTTGTGAAGTCTCAGATGTGACCTAAAAAGTCAAAGTTTTTCCACAATACCTGACGAACATTTAATCTTTGGGCTTCCGTTGCACAATGGTTAACGCCGTCGGCTCTTAACCGAAAGGTTGGTGGTTCGAGCCCATCCGGGAGCGGTGTTGTGAGGCCTTAGATGTAACGTAAAATTCAGAGTTTTTTAAAAATAACTGACGAACATTTAATTTTTGGGCTTCCGTGGCGCAATGGTTAGAGCGTTCAGCTGTTATTCAAAAGGTTTGTGGTTCGAGCCCATCCAGGAGCAGTGTTGTGAAGTCTCAGATGTGACCTAAAAAGTCAAAGTTTTTCCACAATACCTGACGAACATTTAATCTTTGGGCTTCCGTTGCACAATGGTTAACGCCATCGGCTCTTAACCGAAAGGTTGGTTGTTCGAGCCCATCCGGGAGCGGTGTTGTGAGGCCTTAGATGTAACGTAAAATTCAGAGTTTTTTAAAAATAACTGACGAACATTTAATTTTTGGTCTTCCGTGGCGCAATGGTTAGAGCGTTCAGATGTTATTCAAAAGGTTTGTGGTTCGAGCCCATCCGGGAGCGGTGTTGTGAAGTCTCAGATGTGACGTAAAAAGTCAAAGTTTTTCCACAATACCTGACGAACATTTAATCTTTGGGCTTCCGTGGCGCAATGGTTAGCGCGTTCGGCTGTTAACCGAAAGGTTGGTGGTTCGAGCCCAACCGGGAGCGGTGTTGTGAGATCTCGCATGTAACGTAAAAATCCAAAGCTTTTCCACAATACCTGACGAACATTTAATCTTTGGGCTTCCGTTGCGCAATGGTTAACGCCGTCGGCTGTTAACCGAAAGGTAGGTGGTTCGAGCCCATCCGGGAGCGGTGTTGTGAGGTCTCAGATGTGACGTAAAAAGTCAAAGTTTTTCCACAATACCTGACGAACATTTAATTTTTGGGCTTCCGTGAAGCAATGGTTAACGCCGTCGGCTGTTAACCGAAAGGTTGGTGGTTCGAGCCCATCCGGGAGCTGTGTTGTGAGGTCTTAGATGTAACGTAAAATTCAGAGTTTTTTAAAAATAACTGACGAACATTTAATTTTTGGGCTTCCGTGGCGCAATGGTTAGCGCGTTCGGCTGTTAACCGAAAGGTTGGTGGTTCGAGCCCATCCGGGAGCGGTGTTGTGAGGTCTTAGATGTAACGTAAAATTCAGAGTTTTTTAAAAATAACTGACGAACATTTAATTTTTGGGCTTCCGTGGCGCAAAGGTTAGAGCGTTCAGCTGTTATTCAAAAGGTTTGTGGTTCGAGCCCATCCGGGAGCGGTGTTGTGAAATCTCAGATGTGACGTAAAAAGTCAAAGTTTTTCCACAATACCTGACGAACATTTAATCTTTGGGCTTCCGTTGCACAATGGTTAACGCCGTCGGCTGTTAACCGAAAGGTTGGTGGTTCGAGCCCATCCGGGAGCGGTGTTGTGAGGTCTTAGATGTAACGTAAAATTCAGAGTTTTTTAAAAATAACTGACGAACATTTAATTTTTGGGCTTCCGTGGCGCAATGGTTAGAGCGTTCAGCTGTTATTCAAAAGGTTTGTGGTTCGAGCCCATCCGGGAGCGGAGTTGTGAAGTCTCAGATGTGACATAAAAAGTCAAAGTTTTTCCACAATAACTGACGAACATTTAATCTTTGGGCTTCCGTTGCACAATGGTTAACGCCGTCGGCTGTAAAGCTTTGTCCACATTGAGCTCGCGCTCGCGTGTTCGCGCCTTCGTTCATTCGCATCTTCGTAAGACTACATGAAAAATATTTCTCCTACTGTTCAGATAAACGCAAATATTTTGCTTTTCCTATTCTGAAAGCCAATGAAATTAGAGAAATCATTGCGCCATCTACGTTGACCATATTTATTAATTATGACTCGACTGAGCTGCACGCTGCTTCCCTCATTGTGAAAAAGTGATAAAAACGAAACTAATCGACACCCTCCAAACTCCACCCTTCCTCTCGTCTGCGATTGGTGCTTTTCTCGCGAAGGCACGACATTCTTGGCCTAGTCGCAAGAAATTTGTATCTTCGCAAGGCGAGGACGCAAAGTAGCGAAAACCCAATGTGGACAGTAGCGCGATGTTGCAAACAAGCGAAGCGAAGATACAAACGCGCAAAAAGTGTCAGTCTGGACAGGCCTTTAACCGAAAGGTTGGTGGTTCGAGCCCATCCGGGAGCGGTGTTGTGAGGTCTTAGATGTAACGTAAAATTCAGAGTTTTTTATAAATAACTGACGAACATTTAATTTTTGGTCTTCCGTGGCGCAATGGTTAGAGCGTTCAGATGTTATTCAAAAGGTTTGTGGTTCGAGCTCATCCGGGAGCGGTGTTGTGAAGTCTCAGATGTGACGTAAAAAGTCAAAGTTTTTCCACAATACCTGACGAACATTTAATCTTTGGACTTCCGTGGCGCAATGGTTAGCGCGTTCGGCTGTTAACCGAAAGGTTGGTGGTTCGAGCCCACCCGGGAGCGGTGTTGTGAGATCTCACATGTAACGTAAAAGTCCAAAGTTTTTCCACAATACCTGACGAACATTTAATCTTTGGGCTTCCGTTGCGCAATGGTTAACGCCGTCGGCTGTTAACCGAAAGGTTGGTGGTTCGAGCCCATCCGGGAGCGGTGTTGTGAGGTCTTAGATGTAACGTAAAATTCAGAGTTTTTTAAAAATAACTGACGAACATTTAATTTTTGGGCTTCCGTGGCGCAATGTTTAGAGCGTTCAGCTGTTATTCAAAAGGTTTGTGGTTCGAGCCCAGCCGGGAGCGGTAATGTGAGGTCTTAGATGTAACGTAAAATTCAGAGTTTTTTAAAAATTCCTGACGAACATTTAATCTTTGGGCTTCCGTGGCGCAATGGTTAGCGCGTTCGGCTGTTAACCGAAAGGTTTGTGGTTCGAGCCCACCCGGGAGCGGTGTTGTGAGCTTTCACATGTAACGTAAAAAGCCAAAGTGTTTCCACAATAGCCGACGACCATTTAATTTTTGGGCTTCCGTGGCGCAATGGTTAGCGCGTTCGGCTGTTAACCGAAAGGTTAGTGGTTCGAGCCCATCCGTGAGCGGTGTTGTGAGATCTCAGATGTGACGTAAAAAGTCAAAGTTTTTCCACAATACCTGACGAACATTTAATCTTTGGGCTTCCGTGAAGCAATGGTTAACGCCGTCGGCTGTTAACCGAAAGGTTGGTGGTTCGAGCCCATCCGGGAGCGGTGTTGTGAGGTCTTAGATGTAACGTAAAATTCAGAGTTTTTTAAAAATAACTGACGAACATTTAATTTTTGGGCTTCCGTGGCGCAATGGTTAGCGCGTTCGGCTGTTAACCGAAAGGTTTGTGGTTCGAGCCCACCCGGGAGCGGTGTTGTGAGATCTCACATGTAACGTAAAAAGCCAAAGTGTTTCCACAATAGCCGACGACCATTTAATTTTTGGGCTTCCGTTTCACAATGGTTAACGCCGTCGGCTGTTAACCGAAAGGTTGGTGGTTCGAGCCCATCCGGGAGCGGTGTTGTGAGGTCTTAGATGTAACGTAAAATTCAGAGTTTTTTAAAAATAACTGACGAACATTTAATTTTTGGGCTTGCGTGGCGCAATGGTTAGAGCGTTCAGCTGTTATTCAAAAGGTTTGTGGTTCGAGCCCATCCGGGAGCGGTGTTGTGAAGTCTCAGATGTGACGTAAAAAGTCAAAGTTTTTCCACAATACCTGACGAACCATTAATCTTTGGGCTTCCGTGGCGCAATGGTTAACGCCGTCGGCTGTTAACCGAAAGGTTCGCGGTTCGAGCCCACCCGGGAGCGGTGTTGTGAAATCTCACATGTAACGTAAAAATCCAAAGTTTTTCCACAATACCTGACGAACATTTAATCTTAGGGCTTCCGTTGCGCAATGGTTAACGCCGTCGGCTGTTAACCGAAAGGTTGGTGGTTAGAGCCCATCCGGGAGCGGTGTTGTGAGGTCTTAGATGTAACGTAAAATTCAGAGTTTTTTAAAAATAACTGACGAACATTTAATTTTTGGGCTTTCGTGGCGCAATGGTTAGCGCGTTCGGCTGTTAACCGAAAGGTTGGTGGTTCGAGCCCATCCGGGAGCGGTAATGTGAGGTCTTAGATGTAACGTAAAATTCAGAGTTTTTTAAAAATACCTGACGAACATTTAATCTTTGGGCTTCCGTGGCGCAATGGTTAGCGCGTTCGGCTGTTAACCGAAAGGTTGGTGGTTCGAGCCCACCCGGGAGCGGTGTTGAGAGCTCACAAGTAACGTAAAAAGCCAAAGTGTTTCCACAATAGCCGACGACCATTTAATTTTTGGGCTTCCGTGGCGCAATGGTTAGCGCGTTCAGCTGTTATTCAAAAGGTTTGTGGTTCAAGCTCATCCAGGAGCGGTGTTGTGAAGTCTCAGATGTGACGTAAAAAGTCAAAGTTTTTCCACAATACCTGACGAACATTTAATCTTTGGGCTTCCGTGGCGCAATGGTTAACGCCGTCGGCTGTTAACCGAAAGGTTCGTGGTTCGAGCCCACCCGGGAGCGGTGTTGTGAAATCTCACATGTAACCTAAAAATCCAAAGTTTTTCCACAATACCTGACGAACATTTAATCTTTGGGCTTCCGTTGCGCAATGGTTAACGCCGTCGGCTGTTAACCGAAAGGTTGGTGGTTCGAGCCCATCCGGGAGCTGTGTTGTGAGGTCTTAGATGTAACGTAAAATTCAGAGTTTTTTAAAAATAACTGACGAACATTTAATTTTTGGGCTTCCGTGGCGCAATGGTTAGAGCGTTCAGCTGTTATTCAAAAGGTTTGTGGTTCGAGCCCATCCAGGAGCGGTGTTGTGAAGTCTCAGATGTGACGTAAAAAGTCAAAGTTTTTCCACAATACCTGACGAACATTTAATCTTTGGGCTTCCGTTGCACAATGGTTAACGCCGTCGGCTGTTAACCGAAAGGTTGGTGGTTCGAGCCCATCCGGGAGCGGTGTTGTGAGGCCTTAGATGTAACGTAAAATTCAGAGTTTTTTAAAAATAACTGACGAACATTTAATTTTTGGTCTTCCGTGGCGCAATGGTTAGAGCGTTCAGATGTTATTCAAAAGGTTTGTGGTTCGAGCCCATCCGGGAGCTGTGTTGTGAGGTCTTAGATGTAACGTAAAATTCAGAGTTTTTTAAAAATAACTGACGAACATTTAATTTTTGGGCTTCCGTTGCGCAATGGTTAGAGCGTTCAGCTGTTATTCAAAAGGTTTGTGGTTCGAGCCCATCCAGGAGCGGTGTTGTGAAGTCTCAGATGTGACGTAAAAAGTCAAAGTTTTTCCACAATACCTGACGAACATTTAATCTTTGGGCTTCCGTGGCGCAATGGTTAGCGCGTTCGGCTGTTAACCGAAAGGTTGGTGGTTCGAGCCCACCCGGGAGCGGTGTTGTGAGATCTCACATGTAACGTAAAAATCCAAAGTTTTTCCACAATACCTGACGAACATTTAATCTTAGGGCTTCCGTTGCGCAATGGTTAACGCCGTCGGCTGTTAACCGAAAGGTTGGTGGTTAGAGCCCATCCGGGAGCGGTGTTGTGAGGTCTTAGATGTAACGTAAAATTCAGAGTTTTTTAAAAATAACTGACGAACATTTAATTTTTGGGCTTTCGTGGCGCAATGGTTAGCGCGTTCGGCTGTTAACCGAAAGGTTGGTGGTTCGAGCCCATCCGGGAGCGGTAATGTGAGGTCTTAGATGTAACGTAAAATTCAGAGTTTTTTAAAAATACCTGACGAACATTTAATCTTTGGGCTTCCGTGGCGCAATGGTTAGCGCGTTCGGCTGTTAACCGAAAGGTTGGTGGTTCGAGCCCACCCGGGAGCGGTGTTGAGAGCTCACATGTAACGTAAAAAGCCAAAGTGTTTCCACAATAGCCGACGACCATTTAATTTTTGGGCTTCCGTGGCGCAATGGTTAGCGCGTTCGGCTGTTAACCGAAAGGTTAGTGGTTCGAGCCCATCCGTGAGCGGTGTTGTGAGATCTCAGATGTGACGTAAAAAGTCAAAGTTTTTCCACAATACCTGACGAACATTTAATCTTTGGGCTTCCGTGAAGCAATGGTTAACGCCGTCGGCTGTTAACCGAAAGGTTGGTGGTTCGAGCCCATCCGGGAGCGGTGTTGTGAGGTCTTAGATGTAACGTAAAATTCAGAGTTTTTTAAAAATAACTGACGAACATTTAATTTTTGGGCTTCCGTGGCGCAATGGTTAGCGCGTTCGGCTGTTAACCGAAAGGTTTGTGGTTCGAGCCCACCCGGGAGCGGTGTTGTGAGATCTCACATGTAACGTAAAAAGCCAAAGTGTTTCCACAATAGCCGACGACCATTTAATTTTTGGGCTTCCGTGGCGCAATGGTTAGCGCGTTCGGCTGTTAACCGAAAGGTTAGTGGTTCGAGCCCATCCGTGAGCGGTGTCTTGAGATCTCAGATGTGACGTAAAAATCCAAAGTTTTTCCACAATACCTGACGAACATTTAATCTTTGGGCTTCCGTTGCACAATGGTTAACGCCGTCGGCTGTTAACCGAAAGGTTGGTGGTTCGAGCCCATCCGAGAGCGGTGTTGTGAGGTCTTAGATGTAACGTAAAATTCAGAGTTTTTTAAAAATAACTGACGAACATTTAATTTTTGGGCTTCCGTGGCGCAATGGTTAGAGCGTTCAGCTGTTATTCAAAAGGTTTGTGGTTCGAGCCCATCCGGGAGCGGTGTTGTGAAGTCTCAGATGTGACGTAAAAAGTCAAAGTTTTTCCACAATACCTGACGAACAATTAATCTTTGGGCTTCCGTTGCACAATGGTTAACGCCGTCGGCTGTTAACCGAAAGGTCTTAGATGTAACGTAAAATTCAGAGTTTTTTAAAAATAACTGACGAACATTTAATTTTTGGGCTTTCGTGGCGCAATGGTTAGCGCGTTCGGCTGTTAACCGAAAGGTTGGTGGTTCGAGCCCATCCGGGAGCGGTAATGTGAGGTCTTAGATGTAACGTAAAATTCAGAGTTTTTTAAAAATACCTGACGAACATTTAATCTTTGGGCTTCCGTGGCGCAATGGTTAGCGCGTTCGGCTGTTAACCGAAAGGTTGGTGGTTCGAGCCCACCCGGGAGCGGTGTTGAGAGCTCACATGTAACGTAAAAAGCCAAAGTGTTTCCACAATAGCCGACGACCATTTAATTTTTGGGCTTCCGTGGCGCAATGGTTAGCGCGTTCAGCTGTTATTCAAAAGGTTTGTGGTTCAAGCCCATCCAGGAGCGGTGTTGTGAAGTCTCAGATGTGACGTAAAAAGTCAAAGTTTTTCCACAATACCTGACGAACATTTAATCTTTGGGCTTCCGTGGCGCAATGGTTAACGCCGTCGGCTGTTAACCGAAAGGTTCGTGGTTCGAGCCCACCCGGGAGCGGTGTTGTGAAATCTCACATGTAACCTAAAAATCCAAAGTTTTTCCACAATACCTGACGAACATTTAATCTTTGGGCTTCCGTTGCGCAATGGTTAACGCCGTCGGCTGTTAACCGAAAGGCTGGTGGTTCGAGCCCATCCGGGAGCTGTGTTGTGAGGTCTTAGATGTAACGTAAAATTCAGAGTTTTTTAAAAATAACTGACGAACATTTAATTTTTGGGCTTCCGTGGCGCAATGGTTAGAGCGTTCAGCTGTTATTCAAAAGGTTTGTGGTTCGAGCCCATCCAGGAGCGGTGTTGTGAAGTCTCAGATGTGACGTAAAAAGTCAAAGTTTTTCCACAATACCTGACGAACATTTAATCTTTGGGCTTCCGTTGCACAATGGTTAACGCCGTCGGCTGTTAACCGAAAGGTTGGTGGTTCGAGCCCATCCGGGAGCGGTGTTGTGAGGCCTTAGATGTAACGTAAAATTCAGAGTTTTTTAAAAATAACTGACGAACATTTAATTTTTGGTCTTCCGTGGCGCAATGGTTAGAGCGTTCAGATGTTATTCAAAAGGTTTGTGGTTCGAGCCCATCCGGGAGCTGTGTTGTGAGGTCTTAGATGTAACGTAAAATTCAGAGTTTTTTAAAAATAACTGACGAACATTTAATTTTTGGGCTTCCGTTGCGCAATGGTTAGAGCGTTCAGCTGTTATTCAAAAGGTTTGTGGTTCGAGCCCATCCAGGAGCGGTGTTGTGAAGTCTCAGATGTGACGTAAAAAGTCAAAGTTTTTCCACAATACCTGACGAACATTTAATCTTTGGGCTTCCGTGGCGCAATGGTTAGCGCGTTCGGCTGTTAACCGAAAGGTTGGTGGTTCGAGCCCACCCGGGAGCGGTGTTGTGAGATCTCACATGTAACGTAAAAATCCAAAGTTTTTCCACAATACCTGACGAACATTTAATCTTAGGGCTTCCGTTGCGCAATGGTTAACGCCGTCGGCTGTTAACCGAAAGGTTGGTGGTTAGAGCCCATCCGGGAGCGGTGTTGTGAGGTCTTAGATGTAACGTAAAATTCAGAGTTTTTTAAAAATAACTGACGAACATTTAATTTTTGGGCTTTCGTGGCGCAATGGTTAGCGCGTTCGGCTGTTAACCGAAAGGTTGGTGGTTCGAGCCCATCCGGGAGCGGTAATGTGAGGTCTTAGATGTAACGTAAAATTCAGAGTTTTTTAAAAATACCTGACGAACATTTAATCTTTGGGCTTCCGTGGCGCAATGGTTAGCGCGTTCGGCTGTTAACCGAAAGGTTGGTGGTTCGAGCCCACCCGGGAGCGGTGTTGAGAGCTCACATGTAACGTAAAAAGCCAAAGTGTTTCCACAATAGCCGACGACCATTTAATTTTTGGGCTTCCGTGGCGCAATGGTTAGCGCGTTCAGCTGTTATTCAAAAGGTTTGTGGTTCAAGCCCATCCAGGAGCGGTGTTGTGAAGTCTCAGATGTGACGTAAAAAGTCAAAGTTTTTCCACAATACCTGACGAACATTTAATCTTTGGGCTTCCGTGGCGCAATGGTTAACGCCGTCGGCTGTTAACCGAAAGGTTCGTGGTTCGAGCCCACCCGGGAGCGGTGTTGTGAAATCTCACATGTAACCTAAAAATCCAAAGTTTTTCCACAATACCTGACGAACATTTAATCTTTGGGCTTCCGTTGCGCAATGGTTAACGCCGTCGGCTGTTAACCGAAAGGCTGGTGGTTCGAGCCCATCCGGGAGCTGTGTTGTGAGGTCTTAGATGTAACGTAAAATTCAGAGTTTTTTAAAAATAACTGACGAACATTTAATTTTTGGGCTTCCGTGGCGCAATGGTTAGAGCGTTCAGCTGTTATTCAAAAGGTTTGTGGTTCGAGCCCATCCAGGAGCGGTGTTGTGAAGTCTCAGATGTGACGTAAAAAGTCAAAGTTTTTCCACAATACCTGACGAACATTTAATCTTTGGGCTTCCGTTGCACAATGGTTAACGCCGTCGGCTGTTAACCGAAAGGTTGGTGGTTCGAGCCCATCCGGGAGCGGTGTTGTGAGGCCTTAGATGTAACGTAAAATTCAGAGTTTTTTAAAAATAACTGACGAACATTTAATTTTTGGTCTTCCGTGGCGCAATGGTTAGAGCGTTCAGATGTTATTCAAAAGGTTTGTGGTTCGAGCCCATCCGGGAGCTGTGTTGTGAGGTCTTAGATGTAACGTAAAATTCAGAGTTTTTTAAAAATAACTGACGAACATTTAATTTTTGGGCTTCCGTTGCGCAATGGTTAGAGCGTTCAGCTGTTATTCAAAAGGTTTGTGGTTCGAGCCCATCCAGGAGCGGTGTTGTGAAGTCTCAGATGTGACGTAAAAAGTCAAAGTTTTTCCACAATACCTGACGAACATTTAATCTTTGGGCTTCCGTGGCGCAATGGTTAGCGCGTTCGGCTGTTAACCGAAAGGTTGGTGGTTCGAGCCCACCCGGGAGCGGTGTTGTGAGATCTCACATGTAACGTAAAAATCCAAAGTTTTTCCACAATACCTGACGAACATTTAATCTTAGGGCTTCCGTTGCGCAATGGTTAACGCCGTCGGCTGTTAACCGAAAGGTTGGTGGTTAGAGCCCATCCGGGAGCGGTGTTGTGAGGTCTTAGATGTAACGTAAAATTCAGAGTTTTTTAAAAATAACTGACGAACATTTAATTTTTGGGCTTTCGTGGCGCAATGGTTAGCGCGTTCGGCTGTTAACCGAAAGGTTGGTGGTTCGAGCCCATCCGGGAGCGGTAATGTGAGGTCTTAGATGTAACGTAAAAATCCAAAGTTTTTCCACAATACCTGACGAACATTTAATCTTAGGGCTTCCGTTGCGCAATGGTTAACGCCGTCGGCTGTTAACCGAAAGGTTGGTGGTTAGAGCCCATCCGGGAGCGGTGTTGTGAGGTCTTAGATGTAACGTAAAATTCAGAGTTTTTTAAAAATAACTGACGAACATTTAATTTTTGGGCTTCCGTGGCGCAATGGTTAGCGCGTTCGGCTGTTAACCGAAAGGTTTGTGGTTCGAGCCCACCCGGGAGCGGTGTTGTGAGATCTCACATGTAACGTAAAAAGCCAAAGTGTTTCCACAATAGCCGACGACCATTTAATTTTTGGGCTTCCGTGGCGCAATGGTTAGCGCGTTCGGCTGTTAACCGAAAGGTTAGTGGTTCGAGCCCATCCGTGAGCGGTGTCTTGAGATCTCAGATGTGACGTAAAAATCCAAAGTTTTTCCACAATACCTGACGAACATTTAATCTTTGGGCTTCCGTTGCACAATGGTTAACGCCGTCGGCTGTTAACCGAAAGGTTGGTGGTTCGAGCCCATCCGAGAGCGGTGTTGTGAGGTCTTAGATGTAACGTAAAATTCAGAGTTTTTTAAAAATAACTGACGAACATTTAATTTTTGGGCTTCCGTGGCGCAATGGTTAGAGCGTTCAGCTGTTATTCAAAAGGTTTGTGGTTCGAGCCCATCCGGGAGCGGTGTTGTGAAGTCTCAGATGTGACGTAAAAAGTCAAAGTTTTTCCACAATACCTGACGAACAATTAATCTTTGGGCTTCCGTTGCACAATGGTTAACGCCGTCGGCTGTTAACCGAAAGGTCTTAGATGTAACGTAAAATTCAGAGTTTTTTAAAAATAACTGACGAACATTTAATTTTTGGGCTTTCGTGGCGCAATGGTTAGCGCGTTCGGCTGTTAACCGAAAGGTTGGTGGTTCGAGCCCATCCGGGAGCGGTAATGTGAGGTCTTAGATGTAACGTAAAATTCAGAGTTTTTTAAAAATACCTGACGAACATTTAATCTTTGGGCTTCCGTGGCGCAATGGTTAGCGCGTTCGGCTGTTAACCGAAAGGTTGGTGGTTCGAGCCCACCCGGGAGCGGTGTTGTGAGATCTCACATGTAACGTAAAAATCCAAAGTTTTTCCACAATACCTGACGAACATTTAATCTTAGGGCTTCCGTTGCGCAATGGTTAACGCCGTCGGCTGTTAACCGAAAGGTTGGTGGTTAGAGCCCATCCGGGAGCGGTGTTGTGAGGTCTTAGATGTAACGTAAAATTCAGAGTTTTTTAAAAATAACTGACGAACATTTAATTTTTGGGCTTTCGTGGCGCAATGGTTAGCGCGTTCGGCTGTTAACCGAAAGGTTGGTGGTTCGAGCCCATCCGGGAGCGGTAATGTGAGGTCTTAGATGTAACGTAAAAATCCAAAGTTTTTCCACAATACCTGACGAACATTTAATCTTAGGGCTTCCGTTGCGCAATGGTTAACGCCGTCGGCTGTTAACCGAAAGGTTGGTGGTTAGAGCCCATCCGGGAGCGGTGTTGTGAGGTCTTAGATGTAACGTAAAATTCAGAGTTTTTTAAAAATAACTGACGAACATTTAATTTTTGGGCTTCCGTGGCGCAATGGTTAGCGCGTTCGGCTGTTAACCGAAAGGTTTGTGGTTCGAGCCCACCCGGGAGCGGTGTTGTGAGATCTCACATGTAACGTAAAAAGCCAAAGTGTTTCCACAATAGCCGACGACCATTTAATTTTTGGGCTTCCGTGGCGCAATGGTTAGCGCGTTCGGCTGTTAACCGAAAGGTTAGTGGTTCGAGCCCATCCGTGAGCGGTGTCTTGAGATCTCAGATGTGACGTAAAAATCCAAAGTTTTTCCACAATACCTGACGAACATTTAATCTTTGGGCTTCCGTTGCACAATGGTTAACGCCGTCGGCTGTTAACCGAAAGGTTGGTGGTTCGAGCCCATCCGAGAGCGGTGTTGTGAGGTCTTAGATGTAACGTAAAATTCAGAGTTTTTTAAAAATAACTGACGAACATTTAATTTTTGGGCTTCCGTGGCGCAATGGTTAGAGCGTTCAGCTGTTATTCAAAAGGTTTGTGGTTCGAGCCCATCCGGGAGCGGTGTTGTGAAGTCTCAGATGTGACGTAAAAAGTCAAAGTTTTTCCACAATACCTGACGAACAATTAATCTTTGGGCTTCCGTTGCACAATGGTTAACGCCGTCGGCTGTTAACCGAAAGGTCTTAGATGTAACGTAAAATTCAGAGTTTTTTAAAAATAACTGACGAACATTTAATTTTTGGGCTTTCGTGGCGCAATGGTTAGCGCGTTCGGCTGTTAACCGAAAGGTTGGTGGTTCGAGCCCATCCGGGAGCGGTAATGTGAGGTCTTAGATGTAACGTAAAATTCAGAGTTTTTTAAAAATACCTGACGAACATTTAATCTTTGGGCTTCCGTGGCGCAATGGTTAGCGCGTTCGGCTGTTAACCGAAAGGTTGGTGGTTCGAGCCCACCCGGGAGCGGTGTTGAGAGCTCACATGTAACGTAAAAAGCCAAAGTGTTTCCACAATAGCCGACGACCATTTAATTTTTGGGCTTCCGTGGCGCAATGGTTAGCGCGTTCAGCTGTTATTCAAAAGGTTTGTGGTTCAAGCCCATCCAGGAGCGGTGTTGTGAAGTCTCAGATGTGACGTAAAAAGTCAAAGTTTTTCCACAATACCTGACGAACATTTAATCTTTGGGCTTCCGTGGCGCAATGGTTAACGCCGTCGGCTGTTAACCGAAAGGTTCGTGGTTCGAGCCCACCCGGGAGCGGTGTTGTGAAATCTCACATGTAACCTAAAAATCCAAAGTTTTTCCACAATACCTGACGAACATTTAATCTTTGGGCTTCCGTTGCGCAATGGTTAACGCCGTCGGCTGTTAACCGAAAGGCTGGTGGTTCGAGCCCATCCGGGAGCTGTGTTGTGAGGTCTTAGATGTAACGTAAAATTCAGAGTTTTTTAAAAATAACTGACGAACATTTAATTTTTGGGCTTCCGTGGCGCAATGGTTAGAGCGTTCAGCTGTTATTCAAAAGGTTTGTGGTTCGAGCCCATCCAGGAGCGGTGTTGTGAAGTCTCAGATGTGACGTAAAAAGTCAAAGTTTTTCCACAATACCTGACGAACATTTAATCTTTGGGCTTCCGTTGCACAATGGTTAACGCCGTCGGCTGTTAACCGAAAGGTTGGTGGTTCGAGCCCATCCGGGAGCGGTGTTGTGAGGCCTTAGATGTAACGTAAAATTCAGAGTTTTTTAAAAATAACTGACGAACATTTAATTTTTGGTCTTCCGTGGCGCAATGGTTAGAGCGTTCAGATGTTATTCAAAAGGTTTGTGGTTCGAGCCCATCCGGGAGCTGTGTTGTGAGGTCTTAGATGTAACGTAAAATTCAGAGTTTTTTAAAAATAACTGACGAACATTTAATTTTTGGGCTTCCGTTGCGCAATGGTTAGAGCGTTCAGCTGTTATTCAAAAGGTTTGTGGTTCGAGCCCATCCAGGAGCGGTGTTGTGAAGTCTCAGATGTGACGTAAAAAGTCAAAGTTTTTCCACAATACCTGACGAACATTTAATCTTTGGGCTTCCGTGGCGCAATGGTTAGCGCGTTCGGCTGTTAACCGAAAGGTTGGTGGTTCGAGCCCACCCGGGAGCGGTGTTGTGAGATCTCACATGTAACGTAAAAATCCAAAGTTTTTCCACAATACCTGACGAACATTTAATCTTAGGGCTTCCGTTGCGCAATGGTTAACGCCGTCGGCTGTTAACCGAAAGGTTGGTGGTTAGAGCCCATCCGGGAGCGGTGTTGTGAGGTCTTAGATGTAACGTAAAATTCAGAGTTTTTTAAAAATAACTGACGAACATTTAATTTTTGGGCTTTCGTGGCGCAATGGTTAGCGCGTTCGGCTGTTAACCGAAAGGTTGGTGGTTCGAGCCCATCCGGGAGCGGTAATGTGAGGTCTTAGATGTAACGTAAAATTCAGAGTTTTTTAAAAATACCTGACGAACATTTAATCTTTGGGCTTCCGTGGCGCAATGGTTAGCGCGTTCGGCTGTTAACCGAAAGGTTGGTGGTTCGAGCCCACCCGGGAGCGGTGTTGAGAGCTCACATGTAACGTAAAAAGCCAAAGTGTTTCCACAATAGCCGACGACCATTTAATTTTTGGGCTTCCGTGGCGCAATGGTTAGCGCGTTCAGCTGTTATTCAAAAGGTTTGTGGTTCAAGCCCATCCAGGAGCGGTGTTGTGAAGTCTCAGATGTGACGTAAAAAGTCAAAGTTTTTCCACAATACCTGACGAACATTTAATCTTTGGGCTTCCGTGGCGCAATGGTTAACGCCGTCGGCTGTTAACCGAAAGGTTCGTGGTTCGAGCCCACCCGGGAGCGGTGTTGTGAAATCTCACATGTAACCTAAAAATCCAAAGTTTTTCCACAATACCTGACGAACATTTAATCTTTGGGCTTCCGTTGCGCAATGGTTAACGCCGTCGGCTGTTAACCGAAAGGCTGGTGGTTCGAGCCCATCCGGGAGCTGTGTTGTGAGGTCTTAGATGTAACGTAAAATTCAGAGTTTTTTAAAAATAACTGACGAACATTTAATTTTTGGGCTTCCGTGGCGCAATGGTTAGAGCGTTCAGCTGTTATTCAAAAGGTTTGTGGTTCGAGCCCATCCAGGAGCGGTGTTGTGAAGTCTCAGATGTGACGTAAAAAGTCAAAGTTTTTCCACAATACCTGACGAACATTTAATCTTTGGGCTTCCGTTGCACAATGGTTAACGCCGTCGGCTGTTAACCGAAAGGTTGGTGGTTCGAGCCCATCCGGGAGCGGTGTTGTGAGGCCTTAGATGTAACGTAAAATTCAGAGTTTTTTAAAAATAACTGACGAACATTTAATTTTTGGTCTTCCGTGGCGCAATGGTTAGAGCGTTCAGATGTTATTCAAAAGGTTTGTGGTTCGAGCCCATCCGGGAGCTGTGTTGTGAGGTCTTAGATGTAACGTAAAATTCAGAGTTTTTTAAAAATAACTGACGAACATTTAATTTTTGGGCTTCCGTTGCGCAATGGTTAGAGCGTTCAGCTGTTATTCAAAAGGTTTGTGGTTCGAGCCCATCCAGGAGCGGTGTTGTGAAGTCTCAGATGTGACGTAAAAAGTCAAAGTTTTTCCACAATACCTGACGAACATTTAATCTTTGGGCTTCCGTGGCGCAATGGTTAGCGCGTTCGGCTGTTAACCGAAAGGTTGGTGGTTCGAGCCCACCCGGGAGCGGTGTTGTGAGATCTCACATGTAACGTAAAAATCCAAAGTTTTTCCACAATACCTGACGAACATTTAATCTTAGGGCTTCCGTTGCGCAATGGTTAACGCCGTCGGCTGTTAACCGAAAGGTTGGTGGTTAGAGCCCATCCGGGAGCGGTGTTGTGAGGTCTTAGATGTAACGTAAAATTCAGAGTTTTTTAAAAATAACTGACGAACATTTAATTTTTGGGCTTTCGTGGCGCAATGGTTAGCGCGTTCGGCTGTTAACCGAAAGGTTGGTGGTTCGAGCCCATCCGGGAGCGGTAATGTGAGGTCTTAGATGTAACGTAAAATTCAGAGTTTTTTAAAAATACCTGACGAACATTTAATCTTTGGGCTTCCGTGGCGCAATGGTTAGCGCGTTCGGCTGTTAACCGAAAGGTTGGTGGTTCGAGCCCACCCGGGAGCGGTGTTGAGAGCTCACATGTAACGTAAAAAGCCAAAGTGTTTCCACAATAGCCGACGACCATTTAATTTTTGGGCTTCCGTGGCGCAATGGTTAGCGCGTTCAGCTGTTATTCAAAAGGTTTGTGGTTCAAGCCCATCCAGGAGCGGTGTTGTGAAGTCTCAGATGTGACGTAAAAAGTCAAAGTTTTTCCACAATATCTGACGAACATTTAATCTTTGGGCTTCCGTGGCGCAATGGTTAACGCCGTCGGCTGTTAACCGAAAGGTTCGTGGTTCGAGCCCACCCGGGAGCGGTGTTGTGAAATCTCACATGTAACCTAAAAATCCAAAGTTTTTCCACAATACCTGACGAACATTTAATCTTTGGGCTTCCGTTGCGCAATGGTTAACGCCGTCGGCTGTTAACCGAAAGGTTGGTGGTTCGAGCCCATCCGGGAGCTGTGTTGTGAGGTCTTAGATGTAACGTAAAATTCAGAGTTTTTTAAAAATAACTGACGAACATTTAATTTTTGGGCTTCCGTGGCGCAATGGTTAGAGCGTTCAGCTGTTATTCAAAAGGTTTGTGGTTCGAGCCCATCCAGGAGCGGTGTTGTGAAGTCTCAGATGTGACGTAAAAAGTCAAAGTTTTTCCACAATACCTGACGAACATTTAATCTTTGGGCTTCCGTTGCACAATGGTTAACGCCGTCGGCTGTTAACCGAAAGGTTGGTGGTTCGAGCCCATCCGGGAGCGGTGTTGTGAGGCCTTAGATGTAACGTAAAATTCAGAGTTTTTTAAAAATAACTGACGAACATTTAATCTTTGGGCTTCCGTTGCGCAATGGTTAACGCCGTCGGCTGTTAACCGAAAAGTTGGTGGTTCGAGCCCATCCGGGAGCGGTGTTGTGAGGTCTTAGATGTAACGTAAAATTCAGAGTTTTTTAAAAATAACTGACGAACATTTAATTTTTGGGCTTCCGTGGCGCAATGGTTAGAGCGTTCAGCTGTTATTCAAAAGGTTTGTGGTTCGAGCCCATCCAGGAGCGGTGTTGTGAAGTCTCAGATGTGACGTAAAAAGTCAAAGTTTTTCCACAATACCTGACGAACATTTAATCTTTGGGCTTCCGTTGCACAATGGTTAACGCCGTCGGCTGTTAACCGAAAGGTTGGTGGTTCGAGCCCATCCGGGAGCGGTGTTGTGAGGCCTTAGATGTAACGTAAAATTCAGAGTTTTTTAAAAATACCTGACGAACATTTAATCTTTGGGCTTCCGTGGCGCAATGGTTAGCGCGTTCGGCTGTTAACCGAAAGGTTGGTGGTTCGAGCCCACCCGGGAGCGGTGTTGCGAGCTCACATGTAACGTAAAAAGCCAAAGTGTTTCCACAATAGCCGACGACCATTTAATTTTTGGGCTTCCGTGGCGCAATGGTTAGCGCGTTCAGCTGTTATTCAAAAGGTTTGTGGTTCAAGCCCATCCAGGAGCGGTGTTGTGAAGTCTCAGATGTGACGTAAAAAGTCAAAGTTTTTCCACAATATCTGACGAACATTTAATCTTTGGGCTTCCGTGGCGCAATGGTTAACGCCGTCGGCTGTTAACCGAAAGGTTCGTGGTTCGAGCCCACCCGGGAGCGGTGTTGTGAAATCTCACATGTAACCTAAAAATCCAAAGTTTTTCCACAATACCTGACGAACATTTAATCTTTGGGCTTCCGTTGCGCAATGGTTAACGCCGTCGGCTGTTAACCGAAAGGTTGGTGGTTCGAGCCCATCCGGGAGCTGTGTTGTGAGGTCTTAGATGTAACGTAAAATTCAGAGTTTTTTAAAAATAACTGACGAACATTTAATTTTTGGGCTTCCGTGGCGCAATGGTTAGAGCGTTCAGCTGTTATTCAAAAGGTTTGTGGTTCGAGCCCATCCAGGAGCGGTGTTGTGAAGTCTCAGATGTGACGTAAAAAGTCAAAGTTTTTCCACAATACCTGACGAACATTTAATCTTTGGGCTTCCGTTGCACAATGGTTAACGCCGTCGGCTGTTAACCGAAAGGTTGGTGGTTCGAGCCCATCCGGGAGCGGTGTTGTGAGGCCTTAGATTAACGTAAAATTCAGAGTTTTTTAAAAATAACTGACGAACATTTAATTTTTGGTCTTCCGTGGCGCAATGGTTAGAGCGTTCAGATGTTATTCAAAAGGTTTGTGGTTCGAGCCCATCCGGGAGCGGTGTTGTGAAGTCTCAGATGTGACGTAAAAAGTCAAAGTTTTTCCTCAATACCTGACGAACATTTAATCTTTGGGCTTCCGTGGCGCAATGGTTAGCGCGTTCGGCTGTTAACCGAAAGGTTGGTGGTTCGAGCCCACCCGGGAGCGGTGTTGTGAGATCTCACATGTAACGTAAAAATCCAAAGTTTTTCCACAATACCTGACGAACATTTAATCTTTGGGCTTCCGTGGCGCAATGGTTAGCGCGTCGGCTGTTAACCGAAAGGTTGGTGGTTCGAGCCCACCCGGGAGCGGTGTTGTGAGCTCTCACATGTAATGTAAAAAGCCAAAGTGTTTCCACAATAGCCGACGACCATTTAATTTTTGGGCTTCCGTGGCGCAATGGTTAGCGCGTTCGGCTGTTAACCGAAAGGTTGGTGGTTCGAGCCCATCCGTGAGCGGTGTTGTGAGATCTCAGATGTGACGTAAAAAGTCAAAGTTTTTCCACAATACCTGACGAACATTTAATCTTTGGGCTTCCGTTGCGCAATGGTTAACGCCGTCGGCTGTTAACCGAAAGGTTGGTGGTTCGAGCCCATCCGGGAGCGGTGTTGTGAGGCCTTAGATGTAACGTAAAATTCAGATTTTTTTAAAAATAACTGACGAACATTTAATTTTTGGTCTTCCGTGGCGCAATGGTTAGAGCGTTCAGATGTTATTCAAAAGGTTTGTGGTTCGAGCCCATCCGGGAGCTGTGTTGTGAAGTCTCAGATTTGACGTAAAAAGTCAAAGTTTTTCCACAATACTTGACGAACATTTAATCTTTGGGCTTCCGTGGCGCAATGGTTAGCGCGTTCGGCTGTTAACCGAAAGGTTGGTGGTTCGAGCCCACCCGGGAGCGGTGTTGTGAGATCTCACATGTAACGTAAAAATCCAAAGTTTTTCCACAATACCTGACGAACATTTAATCTTTGGGCTTCCGTTGCGCAATGGTTAACGCCGTCGGCTGTTAACCGAAAGGTTGGTGGTTCGAGCCCATCCGGGAGCGGTGTTGTGAGGTCTTAGATGTAACGTAAAATTCAGAGTTTTTTAAAAATTCCTGACGAACATTTAATCTTTGGGCTTCCGTGGCGCAATGGTTAGCGCGTTCGGCTGTTAACCGAAAGGTTGGTGGTTCGAGCCCACCCGGGAGCGGTGTTGTGAGCTCTCACATGTAACGTAAAAAGCCAAAGTGTTTCCACAATAGCCGACGACCATTTAATTTTTGGGCTTCCGTGGCGCAATGGTTAGCGCGTTCGGCTGTTAACCGAAAGGTTGGTGGTTCGAGCCCACCCGGGAGCGGTGTTGTGAGATCTCACATGTAACGTAAAAATCCAAAGTTTTTCCACAATACCTGACGAACATTTAATCTTTGGGCTTCCGTTGCGCAATGGTTAACGCCGTCGGCTGTTACCCGAAAGGTTGGTGGTTCGAGCCCATCCGGGAGCGGTGTTGTGAGGTCTTAGATGTAACGTAAAAATCAGAGTTTTTTAAAAATAACTGACGAACATTTAATTTTTGGGCTTCCGTGGCGCAATGTTTAGAGCGTTCAGCTGTTATTCAAAAGGTTTGTGGTTCGAGCCCATCCAGGAGCGGTGTTGTGAAGTCTCAGATGTGACGTAAAAAGTCAAAGTTTTTCCACAATACCTGACGAACATTTAATCTTTGGGCTTCCGTGGCGCAATGGTTAGCGCGTTCGGCTGTTAACCGAAAGGTTGGTGGTTCGAGCCCACCCGGGAGCGGTGTTGTGAGATCTCACATGTAACGTAAAAATCCAAAGTTTTTCCACAATACCTGACGAACATTTAATCTTTGGGCTTCCGTGGCGCAATGGTTAGCGCGTTCGGCTGTTAACCGAAAGGTTGGTGGTTCGAGCCCACCCGGGAGCGGTGTTGTGAGATCTCACATGTAACGTAAAAATCCAAAGTTTTTCCACAATACCTGACGAACATTTAATCTTAGGGCTTCCGTTGCGCAATGGTTAACGCCGTCGGCTGTTAACCGAAAGGTTGGTGGTTAGAGCCCATCCGGGAGCGGTGTTGTGAGGTCTTAGATGTAACGTAAAATTCAGAGTTTTTTAAAAATAACTGACGAACATTTAATTTTTGGGCTTTCGTGGCGCAATGGTTAGCGCGTTCGGCTGTTAACCGAAAGGTTGGTGGTTCGAGCCCATCCGGGAGCGGTAATGTGAGGTCTTAGATGTAACGTAAAATTCAGAGTTTTTTAAAAATACCTGACGAACATTTAATCTTTGGGCTTCCGTGGCGCAATGGTTAGCGCGTTCGGCTGTTAACCGAAAGGTTGGTGGTTCGAGCCCACCCGGGAGCGGTGTTGAGAGCTCACATGTAACGTAAAAAGCCAAAGTGTTTCCACAATAGCCGACGACCATTTAATTTTTGGGCTTCCGTGGCGCAATGGTTAGCGCGTTCAGCTGTTATTCAAAAGGTTTGTGGTTCAAGCCCATCCAGGAGCGGTGTTGTGAAGTCTCAGATGTGACGTAAAAAGTCAAAGTTTTTCCACAATATCTGACGAACATTTAATCTTTGGGCTTCCGTGGCGCAATGGTTAACGCCGTCGGCTGTTAACCGAAAGGTTCGTGGTTCGAGCCCACCCGGGAGCGGTGTTGTGAAATCTCACATGTAACCTAAAAATCCAAAGTTTTTCCACAATACCTGACGAACATTTAATCTTTGGGCTTCCGTTGCGCAATGGTTAACGCCGTCGGCTGTTAACCGAAAGGTTGGTGGTTCGAGCCCATCCGGGAGCTGTGTTGTGAGGTCTTAGATGTAACGTAAAATTCAGAGTTTTTTAAAAATAACTGACGAACATTTAATTTTTGGGCTTCCGTGGCGCAATGGTTAGAGCGTTCAGCTGTTATTCAAAAGGTTTGTGGTTCGAGCCCATCCAGGAGCGGTGTTGTGAAGTCTCAGATGTGACGTAAAAAGTCAAAGTTTTTCCACAATACCTGACGAACATTTAATCTTTGGGCTTCCGTTGCACAATGGTTAACGCCGTCGGCTGTTAACCGAAAGGTTGGTGGTTCGAGCCCATCCGGGAGCGGTGTTGTGAGGCCTTAGATGTAACGTAAAATTCAGAGTTTTTTAAAAATAACTGACGAACATTTAATTTTTGGTCTTCCGTGGCGCAATGGTTAGAGCGTTCAGATGTTATTCAAAAGGTTTGTGGTTCGAGCCCATCCGGGAGCGGTGTTGTGAAGTCTCAGATGTGACGTAAAAAGTCAAAGTTTTTCCTCAATACCTGACGAACATTTAATCTTTGGGCTTCCGTGGCGCAATGGTTAGCGCGTTCGGCTGTTAACCGAAAGGTTGGTGGTTCGAGCCCACCCGGGAGCGGTGTTGTGAGATCTCACATGTAACGTAAAAATCCAAAGTTTTTCCACAATACCTGACGAACATTTAATCTTTGGGCTTCCGTTGCGCAATGGTTAACGCCGTCGGCTGTTAACCGAAAGGTTGGTGGTTCGAGCCCATCCGGGAGCGGTGTTGTGAGGTCTTAGATGTAACGTAAAATTCAGAGTTTTTTAAAAATAACTGACGAAAATTTAAATTTTGGGCTTCCGTGGCGCAATGTTTAGAGCGTTGAGCTGTTATTCAAAAGGTTTGTGGTTCGAGCCCATCCGGGAGCGGTAATGTGAGGTCTTAGATGTAACGTAAAATTCAGAGTTTTTTAAAAATTCCTGACGAACATTTAATCTTTGGGCTTCCGTGGCGCAATGGTTAGCGCGTCGGCTGTTAACCGAAAGGTTGGTGGTTCGAGCCCACCCGGGAGCGGTGTTGTGAGCTCTCACATGTAATGTAAAAAGCCAAAGTGTTTCCACAATAGCCGACGACCATTTAATTTTTGGGCTTCCGTGGCGCAATGGTTAGCGCGTTCGGCTGTTAACCGAAAGGTTGGTGGTTCGAGCCCATCCGTGAGCGGTGTTGTGAGATCTCAGATGTGACGTAAAAAGTCAAAGTTTTTCCACAATACCTGACGAACATTTAATCTTTGGGCTTCCGTTGCGCAATGGTTAACGCCGTCGGCTGTTAACCGAAAGGTTGGTGGTTCGAGCCCATCCGGGAGCGGTGTTGTGAGGCCTTAGATGTAACGTAAAATTCAGATTTTTTTAAAAATAACTGACGAACATTTAATTTTTGGTCTTCCGTGGCGCAATGGTTAGAGCGTTCAGATGTTATTCAAAAGGTTTGTGGTTCGAGCCCATCCGGGAGCGGTGTTGTGAAGTCTCAGATTTGACGTAAAAAGTCAAAGTTTTTCCACAATACTTGACGAACATTTAATCTTTGGGCTTCCGTGGCGCAATGGTTAGCGCGTTCGGCTGTTAACCGAAAGGTTGGTGGTTCGAGCCCACCCGGGAGCGGTGTTGTGAGATCTCACATGTAACGTAAAAATCCAAAGTTTTTCCACAATACCTGACGAACATTTAATCTTTGGGCTTCCGTTGCGCAATGGTTAACGCCGTCGGCTGTTAACCGAAAGGTTGGTGGTTCGAGCCCATCCGGGAGCGGTGTTGTGAGGTCTTAGATGTAACGTAAAATTCAGAGTTTTTTAAAAATTCCTGACGAACATTTAATCTTTGGGCTTCCGTGGCGCAATGGTTAGCGCGTTCGGCTGTTAACCGAAAGGTTGGTGGTTCGAGCCCACCCGGGAGCGGTGTTGTGAGCTCTCACATGTAACGTAAAAAGCCAAAGTGTTTCCACAATAGCCGACGACCATTTAATTTTTGGGCTTCCGTGGCGCAATGGTTAGCGCGTTCGGCTGTTAACCGAAAGGTTGGTGGTTCGAGCCCACCCGGGAGCGGTGTTGTGAGATCTCACATGTAACGTAAAAATCCAAAGTTTTTCCACAATACCTGACGAACATTTAATCTTTGGGCTTCCGTTGCGCAATGGTTAACGCCGTCGGCTGTTAACCGAAAGGTTGGTGGTTCGAGCCCATCCGGGAGCGGTGTTGTGAGGTCTTAGATGTAACGTAAAATTCAGAGTTTTTTAAAAATAACTGACGAACATTTAATTTTTGGGCTTCCGTGGCGCAATGGTTAGAGCGTTCAGCTGTTATTCAAAAGGTTTGTGGTTCGAGCCCATCCGGGAGCGGTGTTGTGAAGTCTCAGATGTGACGTAAAAAGTCAAAGTTTTTCCACAATACCTGACAAACATTTAATTTTTGGGCTTCCGTGAAGCAATGGTTAACGCCGTCGGCTGTTAACCGAAAGGTTGGTGGTTCGAGCCCATCCGGGAGCTGTGTTGTGAGGTCTTAGATGTAACGTAAAATTCAGAGTTTTTTAAAAATAACTGACGAACATTTAATTTTTGGGCTTCCGTGGCGCAATGGTTAGAGCGTTCAGCTGTTATTCAAAAGGTTTGTGGTTCGAGCCCATCCGGGAGCGGTGTTGTGAAGTCTCAGATGTGACGTAGAAAGTCAAAGTTTTTCCACAATACCTGACGACCATTTAATTTTTGAGCTTCCGTGGCGCAATGGTTAGCGCGTTCGGCTGTTAACCGAAAGGTTGGTGGTTCGAGCCCATCCGGGAGCGGTAATGTGAGGTCTTAGATGTAACGTAAAATTCAGAGTTTTTTAAAAATACCTGACGAACATTTAATCTTTGGGCTTCCGTGGCGCAATGGTTAGCGCGTTCGGCTGTTAACCGAAAGGTTGGTGGTTCGAGCCCATCCGTGAGCGGTGTTGTGAGGTCTCAGATGTGACGTAAAAAGCCAAATATTTTCCACAATACCTGACGACCGTTTAATTTTTGAGCTTCCGTGGCGCAATGGTTAGCGCGTTCGGCTGTTAACCGAAAGGTTGGTGGTTCGAGCCCACCCGGGAGCGGTGTTGTGAGATCTCAAACGTAATGTCAAATGCCAAAGTTTTTCCACAATACCTGACGAACATTTAGTCTTTGGGCTTCCGTTGCGCAATGGTTAACGCCGTCGGCTGTTAACCGAAAGGTTGGTGGTTCGAGCCCATCCGGGAGCGGTGTTGTGAGGTCTTAGATGTAACGTAAAATTCAGAGTTTTTTAAAAATAACTGACGAACATTTAATTTTTGGGCTTCCTTGGCGCAATGTTTAGAGCGTTCAGCTGTTATTCAAAAGGTTGGTGGTTCGAGCCCACCCGGGAGCGGTGTTGTGAGCTCTCAAATGTGACGTAAAAAGTCAAAGTTTTTCCACAATACCTGACGAACATTTAATTTTTGGGCTTCCGTGAAGCAATGGTTAACGCCGTCGGCTGTTAACCGAAAGGTTGGTGGTTCGAGCCCATCCGGGAGCTGTGTTGTGAGATCTCACATGTAACGTAAAAATCCAAATTTTTTCCACAATACCTGACGAACATTTAATCTTTGGGCTTCTGTTGCGCAATGGCTAACGCCGTCGGCTGTTAACCGAAAGGTTGGTGGTTCGAGCCCATCCGGGAGCGGTGTTGTGAGGTCTTAGATGTAACGTAAAATTCAGAGTTTTTTAAAAATATCTGACGAACATTTAATTTTTGGGCTTCCGTGGCGCAATGGTTAGCGCGTTCAGCTGTTATTCAAAAGGTTTGTGGTTCGAGCCCATCCGGGAGCGGTGTTTTGAAGTCTCGGATGTGACGTAAAAAGTCAGAGTTTTTCCACAATACCTGACGACCATTTCATTTCTGAGCTTCCTTGGCTCGAAGGTTAGCGCGTTCGGATGTTAACCAAAAGGTTGGTGGTTCGAGCCCACCCGGCAGCCGTGTTGTGAAGTCTCAAATGTAACGTAAAAAGCCAAATATTTTCCACAATACCTGACGACCGTTTAATTTTTGAGCTTCCGTGGCGCAATGGTTAGCGCGTTCGGCTGTTAACCGAAAGGTTGGTGGTTCGAGCCCACCCGGGAGCGGTGTTGTGAGATCTCAAACGTAATGTCAAATGCCAAAGTTTTTCCACAATACCTGACGAACATTTAGTCTTTGGGCTTCCGTTGCGCAATGGTTAACGCCGTCGGCTGTTAACCGAAAGGTTGGTGGTTCGAGCCCATCCGGGAGCGGTGTTGTGAGGTCTTAGATGTAACGTAAAATTCAGAGTTTTTTAAAAATAACTGACGAACATTTAATTTTTGGGCTTCCTTGGCGCAATGTTTAGAGCGTTCAGCTGTTATTCAAAAGGTTGGTGGTTCGAGCCCACCCGGGAGCGGTGTTGTGAGCTCTCAAATGTGACGTAAAAAGTCAAAGTTTTTCCACAATACCTGACGAACATTTAATTTTTGGGCTTCCGTGAAGCAATGGTTAAAGCCGTCAGCTGTTAACCGAAAGGTTGGTGGTTCGAGCCCATCCGGGAGCTGTGTTGTGAGGTCTTAGATGTAGTGTAAAATTCAGAGTTTTTTAAAAATAACTGACGAACATTTAATTTTTGGGCTTCCGTGGCGCAATGGTTAGCGCGTTCGGCTGTTAACCGAAAGGTTGGTGGTTCTAGCCCACCCGGGAGCGGTGTTGTGAGATCTCAAACGTAATGTCAAATGCCAAAGTTTTTCCACAATACCTGACGAACATTTAGTCTTTGGGCTTCCGTGGCGCAATGGTTAGCGCGTTCGGCAGTTAACTGAAAGGTTGGTGGTTCGAGACCATCCGGGAGCGGTGTTGTGAGGTCTCAGATGTGACGTAAAAAGTCAGAGTTTTTTAAAAATACCTGACGAACATTTAATCTTTGGGCTTCCGTGGCGCAATGGTTAGCGCGTTCGGCTGTTAACCGAAAGGTTATTGGTTCGAGCCCACCCGGGAGCGGTGTTGTGAGCTCTCAAATGTAACGTAAAAAGCCAAAGTTTTTCCACAATACCTGACGACCGTTTATTTTTTGAGCTTCCGTGGCGCAATGGTTAGCGCGTTCGTCTGTTAACCGAAAGGTTGGTGGTTCGAGCCCATCCGGGAGCGGTGTTGTGAGGTCTTAGATGTAACGTAAAATTCAGAGTTTTTTAAAAATAACTGACGAACATTTAATTTTTGGGCTTCCTTGGCGCAATGTTTAGAGCGTTCAGCTGTTATTCAAAAGGTTGGTGGTTCGAGCCCACCCGGGAGCGGTGTTGTGAGCTCTCAAATGTGACGTAAAAAGTCAAAGTTTTTCCACAATACCTGACGAACATTTAATTTTTGGGCTTCCGTGAAGCAATGGTTAACGCCGTCGGCTGTTAACCGAAAGGTTGGTGGTTCGAGCCCATCCGGGAGCTGTGTTGTGAGATCTCACATGTAACGTAAAAATCCAAATTTTTTCCACAATACCTGACGAACATTTAATCTTTGGGCTTCCGTTGCGCAATGGCTAACGCCGTCGGCTGTTAACCGAAAGGTTGGTGGTTCGAGCCCATCCGGGAGCGGTGTTGTGAGGTCTTAGATGTAACGTAAAATTCAGAGTTTTTTTAAAAATATCTGACGAACATTTAATTTTTGGGCTTCCGTAGCGCAATGGTTAGCGCGTTCAGCTGTTATTCAAAAGGTTTGTGGTTCGAGCCCATCCGGGAGCGGTGTTTTGAAGTCTCGGATGTGACGTAAAAAGTCAGAGTTTTTCCACAATACCTGACGACCATTTCATTTCTGAGCTTCCTTGGCTCGAAGGTTAGCGCGTTCGGATGTTAACCAAAAGGTTGGTGGTTCGAGCCCACCCGGCTGCCGTGTTGTGAAGTCTCAAATGTAACGTAAAAAGCCAAATATTTTCCACAATACCTGACGACCGTTTAATTTTTGAGCTTCCGTGGCGCAATGGTTAGCGCGTTCGGCTGTTAACCGAAAGGTTGGTGGTTCGAGCCCACCCGGGAGCGGTGTTGTGAGATCTCAAACGTAATGTCAAATGCCAAAGTTTTTCCACAATACCTGACGAACATTTAGTCTTTGGGCTTCCGTTGCGCAATGGTTAACGCCGTCGGCTGTTAACCGAAAGGTTGGTGGTTCGAGCCCATCCGGGAGCGGTGTTGTGAGGTCTTAGATGTAACGTAAAATTCAGAGTTTTTTAAAAATAACTGACGAACATTTAATTTTTGGGCTTCCTTGGCGCAATGTTTAGAGCGTTCAGCTGTTATTCAAAAGGTTGGTGGTTCGAGCCCACCCGGGAGCGGTGTTGTGAGCTCTCAAATGTGACGTAAAAAGTCAAAGTTTTTCCACAATACCTGACGAACATTTAATTTTTGGGCTTCCGTGAAGCAATGGTTAACGCCGTCGGCTGTTAACCGAAAGGTTGGTGGTTCGAGCCCATCCGGGAGCTGTGTTGTGAGGTCTTAGATGTAGTGTAAAATTCAGAGTTTTTTAAAAATAACTGACGAACATTTAATTTTTGGGCTTCCGTGGCGCAATGGTTGGCGCGTTCGGCTGTTAACCGAAAGGTTGGTGGTTCGAGCCCACCCGGGAGCGGTGTTGTGAGATCTCAAACGTAATGTCAAATGCCAAAGTTTTTCCACAATACCTGACGAACATTTAATCTTTGGGCTTCCGTGGCGCAATGGTTAGCGCGTTCGGCAGTTAACTGAAAGGTTGGTGGTTCGAGACCATCCGGGAGCGGTGTTGTGAGGTCTCAGATGTGACGTAAAAAGTCAAAGTTTTTCCACAATACCTGACGACCATTTAATTTTTGAGCTTCCGTGGCGCAATGGTTAGCGCGTTCGGCTGTTAACCGAAAGGTTGGTGGTTCGAGCCCATCCGTGAGCGGTGTTGTGAGGTCTCAGATGTGACGTAAAAAGTCAAAGTTTTTCCACAATACCTGACGACCATTTAATTTTTGAGCTTCCGTGGCGCAATGGTTAGCGCGTTCGGCTGTTAACCGAAAGGTTGGTGGTTCGAGCCCACCCGGGAGCGGTGTTGTGAAATCTCACATGTAACGTAAAAATCCAAAGTTTTTCCACAATACCTGACGAACATTTAATCGTTGGGCTTCCGTTTCAATGGTTAACGCCGTCGGCTGTTAACCGAAAGGTTGGTGGTTCGAGCCCATCCGGGAGCGGTGTTGTGAGGTCTTAGATGTAACGTAAAATTCAGAGTTTTTTAAAAATAACTGACGAACATTTAATTTTTGGGCTTCCTTGGCGCAATGTTTAGAGCGTTCAGCTGTTATTCAAAAGGTTGGTGGTTCGAGCCCACCCGGGAGCGGTGTTGTGAAGTCTCAGATGTGACGTAAAAAGTCAAAGTTTTTCCACAATACCTGACGAACATTTAATCTTTGGGCTTCCGTTGCGCAATGGTTAACGCCGTCGGCTGTTAACCGAAAGGTTGGTGGTTCGAGCCCATCCGGGAGCGGTGTTGTGAGGTCTTAGATGTAACGTAAAATTCAGAGTTTTTTAAAAATATCTGACGAACATTTAATTTTTGGGCTTCCGTGGCGCAATGGTTAGCGCGTTCAGCTGTTATTCAAAAGGTTTGTGGTTCGAGCCCATCCGGGAGCGGTGTTTTGAAGTCTCGGATGTGACGTAAAAAGTCAGAGTTTTTCCACAATACCTGACGAACATTTCATTTCTGAGCTTCCTTGGCTCGAAGGTTAGCGCGTTCGGATGTTAAGCAAAAGGTTGGTGGTTCGAGCCCATCCAGGAGCTGTGTTGTGAGGTCTTAGATGTAACGTAAAATTCAGAGTTTTTTAAAAATAACTGACGAACATTTAATTTTTGGGCTTCCGTGGCGCAAAGGTTAGAGCGTTCAGCTGTTATTCAAAAGGTTTGTGGTTCGAGCCCATCCGGGAGGGGCGTTGTGAAGTCTCAGATGTGACGTAAATAGTTAAAGTTTTTCCACAATACCTGACGAACAAATAATCTTTGGGCTTCCGTTTTACAATGGTTAACGCCGTCGGCTGTTAACCGAAAGGTTGGTGGTTCGAGCCCAGCCGAGAGCGGTGTTGTAAGTTCTTAGATGTACCGTAAAATTCAGAGTTTTTTAAAAATAACTGACGAACATTTAATTTTTGGTCTTCCGTGGCGCAATGGTTAGAGCGTTCAGCTGTTATTCAAAAGGTTTGTGGTTCGAGCCCATCCGGGAGCGGTGTTGTGAAGTCTCAGATGTGACGTAAAAGGTCAAAGTTTTTCCACAATACCTGACGAACATTTAATCTTTGGGCTTCCGTTGCGCAATGGTTAACGCCGTCGGCTGTTAACCGAAAGGTTGGTGGTTCGAGCCCATCCGGGAGCGGTGTTGTGAGGTCTTAGATGTAACGTAAAATTCAGAGTTTTTTAAAAATATCTGACGAACATTTAATTTTTGGGCTTCCGTGGCGCAATGGTTAGCGCGTTCAGCTGTTATTCAAAAGGTTTGTGGTTCGAGCCCATCCGGGAGCGGTGTTTTGAAGTCTCGGATGTGACGTAAAAAGTCAGAGTTTTTCCACAATACCTGACGACCATTTCATTTCTGAGCTTCCTTGGCTCGAAGGTTAGCGCGTTCGGATGTTAACCAAAAGGTTGGTGGTTCGAGCCCATCCAGGAGCTGTGTTGTGAGGTCTTAGATGTAACGTAAAATTCAGAGTTTTTTAAAAATAACTGACGAACATTTAATTTTTGGGCTTCCGTGGCGCAAAGGTTAGAGCGTTCAGCTGTTATTCAAAAGGTTTGTGGTTCGAGCCCATCCGGGAGGGGCGTTGTGAAGTCTCAGATGTGACGTAAATAGTTAAAGTTTTTCCACAATACCTGACGAACAAATAATCTTTGGGCTTCCGTTTTACAATGGTTAACGCCGTCGGCTGTTAACCGAAAGGTTGGTGGTTCGAGCCCAGCCGAGAGCGGTGTTGTGAGGTCTTAGATGTAACGTAAAATTCAGAGTTTTTTAAAAATAACTGACGAACATTTAATTTTTGGTCTTCCGTGGCGCAATGGTTAGAGCGTTCAGCTGTTATTCAAAAGGTTTGTGGTTCGAGCCCATCCGGGAGCGGTGTTGTGAAGTCTCAGATGTGACGTAAAAAGTCAAAGTTTTTCCACAATACCTGACGAACATTTAATCTTTGGGCTTCCGTTGCGCAATGGTTAACGCCGTCGGCTGTTAACCGAAAGGTTGGTGGTTCGAGCCCATCCGGGAGCGGTGTTGTGAGGTCTTAGATGTAACGTAAAATTCAGAGTTTTTTAAAAATATCTGACGAACATTTAATTTTTGGGCTTCCGTGGCGCAATGGTTAGCGCGTTCAGCTGTTATTCAAAAGGTTTGTGGTTCGAGCCCATCCGGGAGCGGTGTTTTGAAGTCTCGGATGTGACGTAAAAAGTCAGAGTTTTTCCACAATACCTGACGACCATTTCATTTCTGAGCTTCCTTGGCTCGAAGGTTAGCGCGTTCGGATGTTAAGCAAAAGGTTGGTGGTTCGAGCCCATCCAGGAGCTGTGTTGTGAGGTCTTAGATGTAACGTAAAATTCAGAGTTTTTTAAAAATAACTGACGAACATTTAATTTTTGGGCTTCCGTGGCGCAAAGGTTAGAGCGTTCAGCTGTTATTCAAAAGGTTTGTGGTTCGAGCCCATCCGGGAGGGGCGTTGTGAAGTCTCAGATGTGACGTAAATAGTTAAAGTTTTTCCACAATACCTGACGAACAAATAATCTTTGGGCTTCCGTTTTACAATGGTTAACGCCGTCGGCTGTTAACCGAAAGGTTGGTGGTTCGAGCCCAGCCGAGAGCGGTGTTGTAAGTTCTTAGATGTACCGTAAAATTCAGAGTTTTTTAAAAATAACTGACGAACATTTAATTTTTGGTCTTCCGTGGCGCAATGGTTAGAGCGTTCAGCTGTTATTCAAAAGGTTTGTGGTTCGAGCCCATCCGGGAGCGGTGTTGTGAAGTCTCAGATGTGACGTAAAAAGTCAAAGTTTTTCCACAATACCTGACGAACATTTAATCTTTGGGCTTCCGTTGCGCAATGGTTAACGCCGTCGGCTGTTAACCGAAAGGTTGGTGGTTCGAGCCCATCCGGGAGCGGTGTTGTGAGGTCTTAGATGTAACGTAAAATTCAGAGTTTTTTAAAAATATCTGACGAACATTTAATTTTTGGGCTTCCGTGGCGCAATGGTTAGCGCGTTCAGCTGTTATTCAAAAGGTTTGTGGTTCGAGCCCATCCGGGAGCGGTGTTTTGAAGTCTCGGATGTGACGTAAAAAGTCAGAGTTTTTCCACAATACCTGACGACCATTTCATTTCTGAGCTTCCTTGGCTCGAAGGTTAGCGCGTTCGGATTTTAACCAAAAGGTTGGTGGTTCGAGCCCATCCAGGAGCTGTGTTGTGAGGTCTTAGATGTAACGTAAAATTCAGAGTTTTTTAAAAATAACTGACGAACATTTAATTTTTGGGCTTCCGTGGCGCAAAGGTTAGAGCGTTCAGCTGTTATTCAAAAGGTTTGTGGTTCGAGCCCATCCGGGAGGGGCGTTGTGAAGTCTCAGATGTGACGTAAATAGTTAAAGTTTTTCCACAATACCTGACGAACAAATAATCTTTGGGCTTCCGTTTTACAATGGTTAACGCCGTCGGCTGTTAACCGAAAGGTTGGTGGTTCGAGCCCAGCCGAGAGCGGTGTTGTGAGGTCTTAGATGTAACGTAAAATTCAGAGTTTTTTAAAAATAACTGACGAACATTTAATTTTTGGTCTTCCGTGGCGCAATGGTTAGAGCGTTCAGCTGTTATTCAAAAGGTTTGTGGTTCGAGCCCATCCGGGAGCGGTGTTGTGAAGTCTCAGATGTGACGTAAAAAGTCAAAGTTTTTCCACAATACCTGACGAACATTTAATCTTTGGGCTTCCGTTGCGCAATGGTTAACGCCGTCGGCTGTTAACCGAAAGGTTGGTGGTTCGAGCCCATCCGGGAGCGGTGTTGTGAGGTCTTAGATGTAACGTAAAATTCAGAGTTTTTTAAAAATATCTGACGAACATTTAATTTTTGGGCTTCCGTGGCGCAATGGTTAGCGCGTTCAGCTGTTATTCAAAAGGTTTGTGGTTCGAGCCCATCCGGGAGCGGTGTTTTGAAGTCTCGGATGTGACGTAAAAAGTCAGAGTTTTTCCACAATACCTGACGACCATTTCATTTCTGAGCTTCCTTGGCTCGAAGGTTAGCGCGTTCGGATGTTAACCAAAAGGTTGGTGGTTCGAGCCCATCCAGGAGCTGTGTTGTGAGGTCTTAGATGTAACGTAAAATTCAGAGTTTTTTAAAAATAACTGACGAACATTTAATTTTTGGGCTTCCGTGGCGCAAAGGTTAGAGCGTTCAGCTGTTATTCAAAAGGTTTGTGGTTCGAGCCCATCCGGGAGGGGTGTTGTGAAGTCTCAGATGTGACGTAAATAGTTAAAGTTTTTCCACAATACCTGACGAACAAATAATCTTTGGGCTTCCGTTTTACAATGGTTAACGCCGTCGGCTGTTAACCGAAAGGTTGGTGGTTCGAGCCCATCCGAGAGCGGTGTTGTGAGGTCTTAGATGTAACGTAAAATTCAGAGTTTTTTAAAAATAACTGACGAACATTTAATTTTTGGTCTTTCGTGGCGCAATGGTTAGAGCGTTCAGCTGTTATTCAAAAGGTTTGTGGTTCGAGCCCATCCGGGAGCGGTGTTGTGAAGTCTCAGATGTGACGTAAAAAGTCAAAGTTTTTCCACAATACCTGACGAACATTTAATCTTTGGGCTTCCGTTGCGCAATGGTTAACGCCGTCGGCTGTAAACCGAAAGGTTGGTGGTTCGAGCCCATCCGAGAGCGGTGTTGTGAGCTCTTAGATGTAACGTAAAATTCAGAGTTTTTTAAAAATAACTGACGAACATTTAATTTTTGGTCTTCCGTGGCGCAATGGTTAGAGCGTTCAGCTGTTATTCAAAAGGTTTGTGGTTCGAGCCCATCCGGGAGCGGTGTTTTGAAGTCTCGGATGTGACGTAAAAAGTCAGAGTTTTTCCACAATACCTGACGACCATTTCATTTCTGAGCTTCCTTGGCTCGAAGGTTAGCGCGTTCGGATGTTAACCAAAAGGTTGGTGGTTCGAGCCCACCCGGCTGCCGTGTTGTGAAGTCTCAAATGTAACGTAAAAAGCCGAAGTTTTTCCACAATACCTGACGACCGTTTAATTTTTGAGCTTCCGTGGCGCAAAGGTTAGCGCGTTCGGCTGTTAACCGAAAGGTTGGTGTTTCGAGCCCACCCGGGAGCGGTGTTGTGAGATCTCAAACGTAATGTCAAATGCCAAAGTTTTTCCACAATACCTGACGAACATTTAATCTTTGGGCTTCCGTGGCGCAATGGTTAGCGCGTTCGGCAGTTAACTGAAAGGTTGGTGGTTCGAGACCATCCGGGAGCGGTGTTGTGAGGTCTCAGATGTGACGTAAAAAGTCAAAGTTTTTCCACAATACCTGACGACCATTTAATTTTTGAGTTTCCGTGGCGCAATGGTTAGCGCGTTCGGCTGTTAACCGAAAGGTTGGTGGTTCGAGCCCATCCGGGAGCGGTGTTGTGAGGTCTCAGATGTGACGTAAAAAGTCAAAGTTTTTCCACAATACCTGACGACCATTTCATTTCTGAGCTTCCGTGGCGCAATGGTTAGCGCGTTCGGCTGTTAACCGAAAGGTTGGTGGTTCGAGCCCATCCGTGAGCGGTGTTGTGAGGTCTCAGATGTGACGTAAAAAGTCAAAGTTTTTCCACAATACCTGACGAACATTTAATCGTTGGGCTTCCGTTGCGCAATGGTTAACGCCGTCGGCTGTTAACCGAAAGGTTGGTGGTTCGAGCCCATCCTGGAGCGGTGTTGTGAGGTCTTAGATGTAACGTAAAATTCAGAGTTTTTTAAAAATAACTGACGAACATTTAATTTTTGGGCTTCCTTGGCGCAATGGTTAGCGCGTTCGGCTGTTAACCGAAAGGTTGGTGGTTCGAGCCCATCCGGGAGCGGTAATGTGAGGTCTTAGATGTAACGTATAATTCAGAGTTTTTTAAAAATACCTGACGAACATTTAATCTTTGGGCTTCCGTGGCGCAATGGTTAGCGCGTTCGGCTGTTAACCGAAAGGTTGGTGGTTCGAGCCCACCCGGGAGCGGTGTTGAGAGCTCTCAAATGTAACGTAAAAAGCCAAAGTTTTTCCACAATACCTGACGACCGTTTATTTTTTGAGCTTCCGTGGCGCAATGGTTAGCGCGTTCGGCTGTTAACCGAAAGGTTGGTGGTTCGAGCCCACCCGGGAGCGGTGTTGTGAGATCTCAAACGTAATGTCAAATGCCAAAGTTTTTCCACAATACCTGACGAACATTTAATCTTTGGGCTTCCGTGGCGCAATGGTTAGCGTGTTCGGCAGTTAACTGAAAGGTTGGTGGTTCGAGACCATCCGGGAGCGGTGTTGTGAGGTCTCAGATGTGACGTAAAAAGTCAAAGTTTTTCCACAATACCTGACGACCATTTCATTTCTGAGCTTCCGTGGCGCAATGGTTAGCGCGTTCGGCTGTTAACCGAAAGGTTGGTGGTTCGAGCCCATCCGTGAGCGGTGTTGTGAGGTCTCAGATGTGACGTAAAAAGTCAAAGTTTTTCCACAATACCTGACGAACACATAATTTTTGGGCTTCCGTGGCACAATGGTTAGCGCGTTCGGCTGTTAACCGAAAGGTTGGTGGTTCGAGCCCACCCGGGAGCGGTGTTGTGAAATCTCACATGTAACGTAAAAATCCAAAGTTTTTCCACAATACCTGACGAACATTTAATCGTTGGGCTTCCGTTGCGCAATGGTTAACGCCGTCGGCTGTTAACCGAAAGGTTGGTGGTTCGAGCCCATCCTGGAGCGGTGTTGTGAGGTCTTAGATGTAACGTAAAATTCAGAGTTTTTTAAAAATAACTGACGAACATTTAATTTTTGGGCTTCCGTGGCGCAATGGTTAGCGCGTTCGGCTGTTAACCGAAAGGTTGGTGGTTCGAGCCCATCCGGGAGCGGTAATGTGAGGTCTTAGATGTAACGTATAATTCAGAGTTTTTTAAAAATACCTGACGAATATTTAATCATTGGGCTTCCGTGGCGCAATGGTTAGCGCGTTCGGCTGTTAACCGAAAGGTTGGTGGTTCGAGCCCATCCGTGAGCGGTGTTGTGAGGTCTCAGATGTGACGTAAAAAGTCAAAGTTTTTCCACAATACCTGACGAACATTTAATTTTTGGCCTTCCGTGGCGCAATGGTTAGCGCGTTCGGCTGTTAACCGAAAGGTTGGCGGTTCAAGCCCACCCGGGAGCGGTGTTGTGAAATCTCACATGTAACGTAAAAATCCAAAGTTTTTCCACAATACCTGACGAACATTTAATCGTTGGGCTTCCGTTGCGCAATGGTTAACGCCGTCGGCTGTTAACCGAAAGGTTGGTGGTTCGAGCCCATCCGGGAGCGGTGTTGTGAGGTCTTAGATGTAACGTAAAATTCAGAGTTTTTTAAAAATAACTGACGAACATTTAATTTTTGGGCTTCCGTGGCGCAATGGTTAGAGCGTTCAGCTGTTATTCAAAAGGTTTGTGGTTCGAGCCCATCCGGGAGCGGTGTTTTGAAGTCTCGGATGTGACGTAAAAAGTCAGAGTTTTTCCACAATACCTGACGACCATTTCATTTCTGAGCTTCCTTGGCTCGAAGGTTAGCGCGTTCGGATGTTAACCAAAAGGTTGGTGGTTCGAGCCCACCCGGCTGCCGTGTTGTGAAGTCTCAAATGTAACGTAAAAAGCCAAAGTTTTTCCACAATACCTGACGACCGTTTAATTTTTGAGCTTCCGTGGCGCAATGGTTAGCGCGTTCGGCTGTTAACCGAAAGGTTGGTGTTTCGAGCCCACCCGGGAGCGGTGTTGTGAGATCTCAAACGTAATGTCAAATGCCAAAGTTTTTCCACAATACCTGACGAACATTTAATCTTTGGGCTTCCGTGGCGCAATGGGTAGCGCGTTCGGCAGTTAACTGAAAGGTTGGTGGTTCGAGCCCATCCGGGAGCGGTGTTGTGAGGTCTAAGATGTAATGTAAAATTCAGAGTTTTTTAAAAATAACTGACGAACATTTAATTTTTGGGCTTCCGTGGCGCAATGGTTAGCGCGTTCGGCTGTTAACCGAAAGGTTGGTGGTTCGAGCCCATCCGGGAGCGGTAATGTGAGGTCTTAGATGTAACGTAAAATTCAGAGTTTTTTAAAAATACCTGACGAACATTTAATCTTTGGGCTTCCGTGGCGCAATGGTTAGCGCGTTCGGCTGTTAACCGAAAGGTTGGTGGTTCGAGCCCACCCGGGAGCGGTGTTGAGAGCTCTCACATGTAACGTAAAAAGCCAAAGTGTTTCCACAATAGCCGACGACCATTCAATTTTTGGGCTTCCGTGGCGCAATGGTTAGCGCGTTCAGCTGTTAACCGAAAGGATGGTGGTTCGAGCCCATCCGTGAGCGGTGTTGTGAGGTCTCAGATGTGACGTAAAAAGTCAAAGTTTTTCCACAATACCTGACGAACATTTAATTTTTGGGCTTCCGTGAAGCAATGGTTAGCGCGTTCGGCTGTTAACCGAAAGGTTGGTGGTTCGAGCCCACCCGGGAGCGGTGTTGTGAAATCTCACATGTAACCTAAAAATCCAAAGTTTTTCCACAATACCTGACGAACATTTAATCTTTGGGCTTCCGTTGCGCAATGGTTAACGCCGTCGGCTGTTAACCGAAAGGTTGGTGGTTCGAGCCCATCCGGGAGCTGTGTTGTGAGGTCTTAGATGTAACGTAAAATTCAGAGTTTTTTAAAAATAACTGACGAACATTTAATTTTTGGGCTTCCGTGGCGCAATGGTTAGAGCGTTCAGCTGTTATTCAAAAGGTTTGTGATTCGAGCCCATCCAGGAGCAGTGTTGTGAAGTCTCAGATGTGACCTAAAAAGTCAAAGTTTTTCCACAATACCTGACGAACATTTAATCTTTGGGCTTCCGTTGCACAATGGTTAACGCCGTCGGCTCTTAACCGAAAGGTTGGTGGTTCGAGCCCATCCGGGAGCGGTGTTGTGAGGCCTTAGATGTAACGTAAAATTCAGAGTTTTTTAAAAATAACTGACGAACATTTAATTTTTGGGCTTCCGTGGCGCAATGGTTAGAGCGTTCAGCTGTTATTCAAAAGGTTTGTGGTTCGAGCCCATCCAGGAGCAGTGTTGTGAAGTCTCAGATGTGACCTAAAAAGTCAAAGTTTTTCCACAATACCTGACGAACATTTAATCTTTGGGCTTCCGTTGCACAATGGTTAACGCCATCGGCTCTTAACCGAAAGGTTGGTTGTTCGAGCCCATCCGGGAGCGGTGTTGTGAGGCCTTAGATGTAACGTAAAATTCAGAGTTTTTTAAAAATAACTGACGAACATTTAATTTTTGGTCTTCCGTGGCGCAATGGTTAGAGCGTTCAGATGTTATTCAAAAGGTTTGTGGTTCGAGCCCATCCGGGAGCGGTGTTGTGAAGTCTCAGATGTGACGTAAAAAGTCAAAGTTTTTCCACAATACCTGACGAACATTTAATCTTTGGGCTTCCGTGGCGCAATGGTTAGCGCGTTCGGCTGTTAACCGAAAGGTTGGTGGTTCGAGCCCAACCGGGAGCGGTGTTGTGAGATCTCGCATGTAACGTAAAAATCCAAAGTTTTTCCACAATACCTGACGAACATTTAATCTTTGGGCTTCCGTTGCGCAATGGTTAACGCCGTCGGCTGTTAACCGAAAGGTAGGTGGTTCGAGCCCATTAGGGAGCGGTGTTGTGAGGTCTCAGATGTGACGTAAAAAGTCAAAGTTTTTCCACAATACCTGACGAACATTTAATTTTTGGGCTTCCGTGAAGCAATGGTTAACGCCGTCGGCTGTTAACCGAAAGGTTGGTGGTTCGAGCCCATCCGGGAGCTGTGTTGTGAGGTCTTAGATGTAACGTAAAATTCAGAGTTTTTTAAAAATAACTGACGAACATTTAATTTTTGGGCTTCCGTGGCGCAATGGTTAGCGCGTTCGGCTGTTAACCGAAAGGTTGGTGGTTCGAGCCCATCCGGGAGCGGTGTTGTGAGGTCTTAGATGTAACGTAAAATTCAGAGTTTTTTAAAAATAACTGACGAACATTTAATTTTTGGGCTTCCGTGGCGCAAAGGTTAGAGCGTTCAGCTGTTATTCAAAAGGTTTGTGGTTCGAGCCCATCCGGGAGCGGTGTTGTGAAATCTCAGATGTGACGTAAAAAGTCAAAGTTTTTCCACAATACCTGACGAACATTTAATCTTTGGGCTTCCGTTGCACAATGGTTAACGCCGTCGGCTGTTAACCGAAAGGTTGGTGGTTCGAGCCCATCCGGGAGCGGTGTTGTGAGGTCTTAGATGTAACGTAAAATTCAGAGTTTTTTAAAAATAACTGACGAACATTTAATTTTTGGGCTTCCGTGGCGCAATGGTTAGAGCGTTCAGCTGTTATTCAAAAGGTTTGTGGTTCGAGCCCATCCGGGAGCGGAGTTGTGAAGTCTCAGATGTGACATAAAAAGTCAAAGTTTTTCCACAATAACTGACGAACATTTAATCTTTGGGCTTCCGTTGCACAATGGTTAACGCCGTCGGCTGTAAAGCTTTGTCCACATTGAGCTCGCGCTCGCGTGTTCGCGCCTTCGTTCATTCGCATCTTCGTAAGACTACATGAAAAATATTTCTCCTACTGTTCAGATAAACGCAAATATTTTGCTTTTCCTATTCTGAAAGCCAATGAAATTAGAGAAATCATTGCGCCATCTACGTTGACCATATTTATTAATTATGACTCGACTGAGCTGCACGCTGCTTCCCTCATTGTGAAAAAGTGATAAAAACGAAACTAATCGACACCCTCCAAACTCCACCCTTCCTCTCGTCTGCGATTGGTGCTTTTCTCGCGAAGGCACGACATTCTTGGCCTAGTCGCAAGAAATTTGTATCTTCGCAAGGCGAGGACGCAAAGTAGCGAAAACCCAATGTGGACAGTAGCGCGATGTTGCAAACAAGCGAAGCGAAGATACAAACGCGCAAAAAGTGTCAGTCTGGACAGGCCTTTAACCGAAAGGTTGGTGGTTCGAGCCCATCCGGGAGCGGTGTTGTGAGGTCTTAGATGTAACGTAAAATTCAGAGTTTTTTATAAATAACTGACGAACATTTAATTTTTGGTCTTCCGTGGCGCAATGGTTAGAGCGTTCAGATGTTATTCAAAAGGTTTGTGGTTCGAGCTCATCCGGGAGCGGTGTTGTGAAGTCTCAGATGTGACGTAAAAAGTCAAAGTTTTTCCACAATACCTGACGAACATTTAATCTTTGGACTTCCGTGGCGCAATGGTTAGCGCGTTCGGCTGTTAACCGAAAGGTTGGTGGTTCGAGCCCACCCGGGAGCGGTGTTGTGAGATCTCACATGTAACGTAAAAGTCCAAAGTTTTTCCACAATACCTGACGAACATTTAATCTTTGGGCTTCCGTTGCGCAATGGTTAACGCCGTCGGCTGTTAACCGAAAGGTTGGTGGTTCGAGCCCATCCGGGAGCGGTAATGTGAGGTCTTAGATGTAACGTAAAATTCAGAGTTTTTTAAAAATTCCTGACGAACATTTAATCTTTGGGCTTCCGTGGCGCAATGGTTAGCGCGTTCGGCTGTTAACCGAAAGGGTTGTGGTTCGAGCCCACCCGGGAGCGGTGTTGTGAGCTTTCACATGTAACGTAAAAAGCCAAAGTGTTTCCACAATAGCCGACGACCATTTAATTTTTGGGCTTCCGTGGCGCAATGGTTAGCGCGTTCGGCTGTTAACCGAAAGGTTAGTGGTTCGAGCCCATCCGTGAGCGGTGTTGTGAGATCTCAGATGTGACGTAAAAAGTCAAAGTTTTTCCACAATACCTGACGAACATTTAATCTTTGGGCTTCCGTGAAGCAATGGTTAACGCCGTCGGCTGTTAACCGAAAGGTTGGTGGTTCGAGCCCATCCGGGAGCGGTGTTGTGAGGTCTTAGATGTAACGTAAAATTCAGAGTTTTTTAAAAATAACTGACGAACATTTAATTTTTGGGCTTCCGTGGCGCAATGGTTAGCGCGTTCGGCTGTTAACCGAAAGGTTTGTGGTTCGAGCCCACCCGGGAGCGGTGTTGTGAGATCTCACATGTAACGTAAAAAGCCAAAGTGTTTCCACAATAGCCGACGACCATTTAATTTTTGGGCTTCCGTGGCGCAATGGTTAGCGCGTTCGGCTGTTAACCGAAAGGTTAGTGGTTCGAGCCCATCCGTGAGCGGTGTTGTGAGATCTCAGATGTGACGTAAAAATCCAAAGTTTTTCCACAATACCTGACGAACATTTAATCTTTGGGCTTCCGTTGCACAATGGTTAACGCCGTCGGCTGTTAACCGAAAGGTTGGTGGTTCGAGCCCATCCGGGAGCGGTGTTGTGAGTTCTTAGATGTAACGTAAAATTCAGAGTTTTTTAAAAATAACTGACGAACATTTAATTTTTGGGCTTCCGTGGCGCAATGGTTAGAGCGTTCAGCTGTTATTCAAAAGGTTTGTGGTTCGAGCCCATCCGGGAGCGGTGTTGTGAAGTCTCAGATGTGACGTAAAAAGTCAAAGTTTTTCCACAATACCTGACGAACCATTAATCTTTGGGCTTCCGTTGCACAATGGTTAACGCCGTCGGCTGTTAACCGAAAGGTCTTAGATGTAACGTAAAATTCAGAGTTTTTTAAAAATAACTGACGAACATTTAATTTTTGGGCTTTCGTGGCGCAATGGTTAGCGCGTTCGGCTGTTAACCGAAAGGTTGGTGGTTCGAGCCCATCCGGGAGCGGTAATGTGAGGTCTTAGATGTAACGTAAAATTCAGAGTTTTTTAAAAATACCTGACGAACATTTAATCTTTGGGCTTCCGTGGCGCAATGGTTAGCGCGTTCGGCTGTTAACCGAAAGGTTGGTGGTTCGAGCCCACCCGGGAGCGGTGTTGAGAGCTCACAAGTAACGTAAAAAGCCAAAGTGTTTCCACAATAGCCGACGACCATTTAATTTTTGGGCTTCCGTGGCGCAATGGTTAGCGCGTTCAGCTGTTATTCAAAAGGTTTGTGGTTCAAGCTCATCCAGGAGCGGTGTTGTGAAGTCTCAGATGTGACGTAAAAAGTCAAAGTTTTTCCACAATACCTGACGAACATTTAATCTTTGGGCTTCCGTGGCGCAATGGTTAACGCCGTCGGCTGTTAACCGAAAGGTTCGTGGTTCGAGCCCACCCGGGAGCGGTGTTGTGAAATCTCACATGTAACCTAAAAATCCAAAGTTTTTCCACAATACCTGACGAACATTTAATCTTTGGGCTTCCGTTGCGCAATGGTTAACGCCGTCGGCTGTTAACCGAAAGGTTGGTGGTTCGAGCCCATCCGGGAGCTGTGTTGTGAGGTCTTAGATGTAACGTAAAATTCAGAGTTTTTTAAAAATAACTGACGAACATTTAATTTTTGGGCTTCCGTGGCGCAATGGTTAGAGCGTTCAGCTGTTATTCAAAAGGTTTGTGGTTCGAGCCCATCCAGGAGCAGTGTTGTGAAGTCTCAGATGTGACCTAAAAAGTCAAAGTTTTTCCACAATACCTGACGAACATTTAATCTTTGGGCTTCCGTTGCACAATGGTTAACGCCGTCGGCTCTTAACCGAAAGGTTGGTGGTTCGAGCCCATCCGGGAGCGGTGTTGTGAGGCCTTAGATGTAACGTAAAATTCAGAGTTTTTTAAAAATAACTGACGAACATTTAATTTTTGGGCTTCCGTGGCGCAATGGTTAGAGCGTTCAGCTGTTATTCAAAAGGTTTGTGGTTCGAGCCCATCCAGGAGCAGTGTTGTGAAGTCTCAGATGTGACCTAAAAAGTCAAAGTTTTTCCACAATACCTGACGAACATTTAATCTTTGGGCTTCCGTTGCACAATGGTTAACGCCGTCGGCTCTTAACCGAAAGGTTGGTGGTTCGAGCCCATCCGGGAGCGGTGTTGTGAGGCCTTAGATGTAACGTAAAATTCAGAGTTTTTTAAAAATAACTGACGAACATTTAATTTTTGGTCTTCCGTGGCGCAATGGTTAGAGCGTTCAGATGTTATTCAAAAGGTTTGTGGTTCGAGCCCATCCGGGAGCGGTGTTGTGAAGTCTCAGATGTGACGTAAAAAGTCAAAGTTTTTCCACAATACCTGACGAACATTTAATCTTTGGGCTTCCGTGGCGCAATGGTTAGCGCGTTCGGCTGTTAACCGAAAGGTTGGTGGTTCGAACCCAACCGGGAGCGGTGTTGTGAGATCTCGCATGTAACGTAAAAATCCAAAGCTTTTCCACAATACCTGACGAACATTTAATCTTTGGGCTTCCGTTGCGCAATGGTTAACGCCGTCGGCTGTTAACCGAAAGGTAGGTGGTTCGAGCCCATCCGGGAGCGGTGTTGTGAGGTCTCAGATGTGACGTAAAAAGTCAAAGTTTTTCCACAATACCTGACGAACATTTAATTTTTGGGCTTCCGTGAAGCAATGGTTAACGCCGTCGGCTGTTAACCGAAAGGTTGGTGGTTCGAGCCCATCCGGGAGCTGTGTTGTGAGGTCTTAGATGTAACGTAAAATTCAGAGTTTTTTAAAAATAACTGACGAACATTTAATTTTTGGGCTTCCGTGGCGCAATGGTTAGCGCGTTCGGCTGTTAACCGAAAGGTTGGTGGTTCGAGCCCATCCGGGAGCGGTGTTGTGAGGTCTTAGATGTAACGTAAAATTCAGAGTTTTTTAAAAATAACTGACGAACATTTAATTTTTGGGCTTCCGTGGCGCAAAGGTTAGAGCGTTCAGCTGTTATTCAAAAGGTTTGTGGTTCGAGCCCATCCGGGAGCGGTGTTGTGAAATCTCAGATGTGACGTAAAAAGTCAAAGTTTTTCCACAATACCTGACGAACATTTAATCTTTGGGCTTCCGTTGCACAATGGTTAACGCCGTCGGCTGTTAACCGAAAGGTTGGTGGTTCGAGCCCATCCGGGAGCGGTGTTGTGAGGTCTTAGATGTAACGTAAAATTCAGAGTTTTTTAAAAATAACTGACGAACATTTAATTTTTGGGCTTCCGTGGCGCAATGGTTAGAGCGTTCAGCTGTTATTCAAAAGGTTTGTGGTTCGAGCCCATCCGGGAGCGGAGTTGTGAAGTCTCAGATGTGACATAAAAAGTCAAAGTTTTTCCACAATAACTGACGAACATTTAATCTTTGGGCTTCCGTTGCACAATGGTTAACGCCGTCGGCTGTAAAGCTTTGTCCACATTGAGCTCGCGCTCGCGTGTTCGCGCCTTCGTTCATTCGCATCTTCGTAAGACTACATGAAAAATATTTCTCCTACTGTTCAGATAAACGCAAATATTTTGCTTTTCCTATTCTGAAAGCCAATGAAATTAGAGAAATCATTGCGCCATCTACGTTGACCATATTTATTAATTATGACTCGACTGAGCTGCACGCTGCTTCCCTCATTGTGAAAAAGTGATAAAAACGAAACTAATCGACACCCTCCAAACTCCACCCTTCCTCTCGTCTGCGATTGGTGCTTTTCTCGCGAAGGCACGACATTCTTGGCCTAGTCGCAAGAAATTTGTATCTTCGCAAGGCGAGGACGCAAAGTAGCGAAAACCCAATGTGGACAGTAGCGCGATGTTGCAAACAAGCGAAGCGAAGATACAAACGCGCAAAAAGTGTCAGTCTGGACAGGCCTTTAACCAAAAGGTTGGTGGTTCGAGCCCATCCGGGAGCGGTGTTGTGAGGTCTTAGATGTAACGTAAAAAGTCAAAGTTTTTCCACAATACCTGACGAACATTTAATCTTTGGACTTCCGTGGCGCAATGGTTAGCGCGTTCGGCTGTTAACCGAAAGGTTGGTGGTTCGAGCCCACCCGGGAGCGGTGTTGTGAGATCTCACATGTAACGTAAAAGTCCAAAGTTTTTCCACAATACCTGACGAACATTAATCTTTGGGCTTCCGTTGCGCAATGGTTAACGCCGTCGGCTGTTAACCGAAAGGTTGGTGGTTCGAGCCCATCCGGGAGCGGTGTTGTGAGGTCTTAGATGTAACGTAAAATTCAGAGTTTTTTAAAAATAACTGACGAACATTTAATTTTTGGGCTTCCGTGGCGCAATGTTTAGAGCGTTCAGCTGTTATTCAAAAGGTTTGTGGTTCGAGCCCATCCGGGAGCGGTAATGTGAGGTCTTAGATGTAACGTAAAATTCAGAGTTTTTTAAAAATTCCTGACGAACATTTAATCTTTGGGCTTCCGTGGCGCAATGGTTAGCGCGTTCGGCTGTTAACCGAAAGGTTTGTGGTTCGAGCCCACCCGGGAGCGGTGTTGTGAGCTTTCACATGTAACGTAAAAAGCCAAAGTGTTTCCACAATAGCCGACGACCATTTAATTTTTGGGCTTCCGTGGCGCAATGGTTAGCGCGTTCGGCTGTTAACCGAAAGGTTAGTGGTTCGAGCCCATCCGTGAGCGGTGTTGTGAGATCTCAGATGTGACGTAAAAAGTCAAAGTTTTTCCACAATACCTGACGAACATTTAATCTTTGGGCTTCCGTGAAGCAATGGTTAACGCCGTCGGCTGTTAACCGAAAGGTTGGTGGTTCGAGCCCATCCGGGAGCGGTGTTGTGAGGTCTTAGATGTAACGTAAAATTCAGAGTTTTTTAAAAATAACTGACGAACATTTAATTTTTGGGCTTCCGTGGCGCAATGGTTAGCGCGTTCGGCTGTTAACCGAAAGGTTTGTGGTTCGAGCCCACCCGGGAGCGGTGTTGTGAGATCTCACATGTAACGTAAAAAGCCAAAGTGTTTCCACAATAGCCGACGACCATTTAATTTTTGGGCTTCCGTGGCGCAATGGTTAGCGCGTTCGGCTGTTAACCGAAAGGTTAGTGGTTCGAGCCCATCCGTGAGCGGTGTTGTGAGATCTCAGATGTGACGTAAAAATCCAAAGTTTTTCCACAATACCTGACGAACATTTAATCTTTGGGCTTCCGTTGCACAATGGTTAACGCCGTCGGCTGTTAACCGAAAGGTTGGTGGTTCGAGCCCATCCGGGAGCGGTGTTGTGAGGTCTTAGATGTAACGTAAAATTCAGAGTTTTTTAAAAATAACTGACGAACATTTAATTTTTGGGCTTCCGTGGCGCAATGGTTAGAGCGTTCAGCTGTTATTCAAAAGGTTTGTGGTTCGAGCCCATCCGGGAGCGGTGTTGTGAAGTCTCAGATGTGACGTAAAAAGTCAAAGTTTTTCCACAATACCTGACGAACCATTAATCTTTGGGCTTCCGTTGCACAATGGTTAACGCCGTCGGCTGTTAACCGAAAGGTCTTAGATGTAACGTAAAATTCAGAGTTTTTTAAAAATAACTGACGAACATTTAATTTTTGGGCTTTCGTGGCGCAATGGTTAGCGCGTTCGGCTGTTAACCGAAAGGTTGGTGGTTCGAGCCCATCCGGGAGCGGTAATGTGAGGTCTTAGATGTAACGTAAAATTCAGAGTTTTTTAAAAATACCTGACGAACATTTAATCTTTGGGCTTCCGTGGCGCAATGGTTAGCGCGTTCGGCTGTTAACCGAAAGGTTGGTGGTTCGAGCCCACCCGGGAGCGGTGTTGAGAGCTCACAAGTAACGTAAAAAGCCAAAGTGTTTCCACAATAGCCGACGACCATTTAATTTTTGGGCTTCCGTGGCGCAATGGTTAGCGCGTTCAGCTGTTATTCAAAAGGTTTGTGGTTCAAGCTCATCCAGGAGCGGTGTTGTGAAGTCTCAGATGTGACGTAAAAAGTCAAAGTTTTTCCACAATACCTGACGAACATTTAATCTTTGGGCTTCCGTGGCGCAATGGTTAACGCCGTCGGCTGTTAACCGAAAGGTTCGTGGTTCGAGCCCACCCGGGAGCGGTGTTGTGAAATCTCACATGTAACCTAAAAATCCAAAGTTTTTCCACAATACCTGACGAACATTTAATCTTTGGGCTTCCGTTGCGCAATGGTTAACGCCGTCGGCTGTTAACCGAAAGGTTGGTGGTTCGAGCCCATCCGGGAGCTGTGTTGTGAGGTCTTAGATGTAACGTAAAATTCAGAGTTTTTTAAAAATAACTGACGAACATTTAATTTTTGGGCTTCCGTGGCGCAATGGTTAGAGCGTTCAGCTGTTATTCAAAAGGTTTGTGGTTCGAGCCCATCCAGGAGCGGTGTTGTGAAGTCTCAGATGTGACGTAAAAAGTCAAAGTTTTTCCACAATACCTGACGAACATTTAATCTTTGGGCTTCCGTTGCACAATGGTTAACGCCGTCGGCTGTTAACCGAAAGGTTGGTGGTTCGAGCCCATCCGGGAGCGGTGTTGTGAGGCCTTAGATGTAACGTAAAATTCAGAGTTTTTTAAAAATAACTGACGAACATTTAATTTTTGGTCTTCCGTGGCGCAATGGTTAGAGCGTTCAGATGTTATTCAAAAGGTTTGTGGTTCGAGCCCATCCGGGAGCTGTGTTGTGAGGTCTTAGATGTAACGTAAAATTCAGAGTTTTTTAAAAATAACTGACGAACATTTAATTTTTGGGCTTCCGTTGCGCAATGGTTAGAGCGTTCAGCTGTTATTCAAAAGGTTTGTGGTTCGAGCCCATCCAGGAGCGGTGTTGTGAAGTCTCAGATGTGACGTAAAAAGTCAAAGTTTTTCCACAATACCTGACGAACATTTAATCTTTGGGCTTCCGTGGCGCAATGGTTAGCGCGTTCGGCTGTTAACCGAAAGGTTGGTGGTTCGAGCCCACCCGGGAGCGGTGTTGTGAGATCTCACATGTAACGTAAAAATCCAAAGTTTTTCCACAATACCTGACGAACATTTAATCTTAGGGCTTCCGTTGCGCAATGGTTAACGCCGTCGGCTGTTAACCGAAAGGTTGGTGGTTAGAGCCCATCCGGGAGCGGTGTTGTGAGGTCTTAGATGTAACGTAAAATTCAGAGTTTTTTAAAAATAACTGACGAACATTTAATTTTTGGGCTTTCGTGGCGCAATGGTTAGCGCGTTCGGCTGTTAACCGAAAGGTTGGTGGTTCGAGCCCATCCGGGAGCGGTAATGTGAGGTCTTAGATGTAACGTAAAATTCAGAGTTTTTTAAAAATACCTGACGAACATTTAATCTTTGGGCTTCCGTGGCGCAATGGTTAGCGCGTTCGGCTGTTAACCGAAAGGTTGGTGGTTCGAGCCCACCCGGGAGCGGTGTTGAGAGCTCACATGTAACGTAAAAAGCCAAAGTGTTTCCACAATAGCCGACGACCATTTAATTTTTGGGCTTCCGTGGCGCAATGGTTAGCGCGTTCAGCTGTTATTCAAAAGGTTTGTGGTTCAAGCCCATCCAGGAGCGGTGTTGTGAAGTCTCAGATGTGACGTAAAAAGTCAAAGTTTTTCCACAATATCTGACGAACATTTAATCTTTGGGCTTCCGTGGCGCAATGGTTAACGCCGTCGGCTGTTAACCGAAAGGTTCGTGGTTCGAGCCCACCCGGGAGCGGTGTTGTGAAATCTCACATGTAACCTAAAAATCCAAAGTTTTTCCACAATACCTGACGAACATTTAATCTTTGGGCTTCCGTTGCGCAATGGTTAACGCCGTCGGCTGTTAACCGAAAGGTTGGTGGTTCGAGCCCATCCGGGAGCTGTGTTGTGAGGTCTTAGATGTAACGTAAAATTCAGAGTTTTTTAAAAATAACTGACGAACATTTAATTTTTGGGCTTCCGTGGCGCAATGGTTAGAGCGTTCAGCTGTTATTCAAAAGGTTTGTGGTTCGAGCCCATCCAGGAGCGGTGTTGTGAAGTCTCAGATGTGACGTAAAAAGTCAAAGTTTTTCCACAATACCTGACGAACATTTAATCTTTGGGCTTCCGTTGCACAATGGTTAACGCCGTCGGCTGTTAACCGAAAGGTTGGTGGTTCGAGCCCATCCGGGAGCGGTGTTGTGAGGCCTTAGATGTAACGTAAAATTCAGAGTTTTTTAAAAATAACTGACGAACATTTAATCTTTGGGCTTCCGTTGCGCAATGGTTAACGCCGTCGGCTGTTAACCGAAAAGTTGGTGGTTCGAGCCCATCCGGGAGCGGTGTTGTGAGGTCTTAGATGTAACGTAAAATTCAGAGTTTTTTAAAAATAACTGACGAACATTTAATTTTTGGGCTTCCGTGGCGCAATGGTTAGAGCGTTCAGCTGTTATTCAAAAGGTTTGTGGTTCGAGCCCATCCAGGAGCGGTGTTGTGAAGTCTCAGATGTGACGTAAAAAGTCAAAGTTTTTCCACAATACCTGACGAACATTTAATCTTTGGGCTTCCGTTGCACAATGGTTAACGCCGTCGGCTGTTAACCGAAAGGTTGGTGGTTCGAGCCCATCCGGGAGCGGTGTTGTGAGGCCTTAGATGTAACGTAAAATTCAGAGTTTTTTAAAAATAACTGACGAACATTTAATTTTTGGGCTTTCGTGGCGCAATGGTTAGCGCGTTCGGCTGTTAACCGAAAGGTTGGTGGTTCGAGCCCATCCGGGAGCGGTAATGTGAGGTCTTAGATGTAACGTAAAATTCAGAGTTTTTTAAAAATACCTGACGAACATTTAATCTTTGGGCTTCCGTGGCGCAATGGTTAGCGCGTTCGGCTGTTAACCGAAAGGTTGGTGGTTCGAGCCCACCCGGGAGCGGTGTTGCGAGCTCACATGTAACGTAAAAAGCCAAAGTGTTTCCACAATAGCCGACGACCATTTAATTTTTGGGCTTCCGTGGCGCAATGGTTAGCGCGTTCAGCTGTTATTCAAAAGGTTTGTGGTTCAAGCCCATCCAGGAGCGGTGTTGTGAAGTCTCAGATGTGACGTAAAAAGTCAAAGTTTTTCCACAATATCTGACGAACATTTAATCTTTGGGCTTCCGTGGCGCAATGGTTAACGCCGTCGGCTGTTAACCGAAAGGTTCGTGGTTCGAGCCCACCCGGGAGCGGTGTTGTGAAATCTCACATGTAACCTAAAAATCCAAAGTTTTTCCACAATACCTGACGAACATTTAATCTTTGGGCTTCCGTTGCGCAATGGTTAACGCCGTCGGCTGTTAACCGAAAGGTTGGTGGTTCGAGCCCATCCGGGAGCTGTGTTGTGAGGTCTTAGATGTAACGTAAAATTCAGAGTTTTTTAAAAATAACTGACGAACATTTAATTTTTGGGCTTCCGTGGCGCAATGGTTAGAGCGTTCAGCTGTTATTCAAAAGGTTTGTGGTTCGAGCCCATCCAGGAGCGGTGTTGTGAAGTCTCAGATGTGACGTAAAAAGTCAAAGTTTTTCCACAATACCTGACGAACATTTAATCTTTGGGCTTCCGTTGCACAATGGTTAACGCCGTCGGCTGTTAACCGAAAGGTTGGTGGTTCGAGCCCATCCGGGAGCGGTGTTGTGAGGCCTTAGATGTAACGTAAAATTCAGAGTTTTTTAAAAATAACTGACGAACATTTAATCTTTGGGCTTCCGTTGCGCAATGGTTAACGCCGTCGGCTGTTAACCGAAAAGTTGGTGGTTCGAGCCCATCCGGGAGCGGTGTTGTGAGGTCTTAGATGTAACGTAAAATTCAGAGTTTTTTAAAAATAACTGACGAACATTTAATTTTTGGGCTTCCGTGGCGCAATGGTTAGAGCGTTCAGCTGTTATTCAAAAGGTTTGTGGTTCGAGCCCATCCAGGAGCGGTGTTGTGAAGTCTCAGATGTGACGTAAAAAGTCAAAGTTTTTCCACAATACCTGACGAACATTTAATCTTTGGGCTTCCGTTGCACAATGGTTAACGCCGTCGGCTGTTAACCGAAAGGTTGGTGGTTCGAGCCCATCCGGGAGCGGTGTTGTGAGGCCTTAGATGTAACGTAAAATTCAGAGTTTTTTAAAAATAACTGACGAACATTTAATTTTTGGGCTTTCGTGGCGCAATGGTTAGCGCGTTCGGCTGTTAACCGAAAGGTTGGTGGTTCGAGCCCATCCGGGAGCGGTAATGTGAGGTCTTAGATGTAACGTAAAATTCAGAGTTTTTTAAAAATACCTGACGAACATTTAATCTTTGGGCTTCCGTGGCGCAATGGTTAGCGCGTTCGGCTGTTAACCGAAAGGTTGGTGGTTCGAGCCCACCCGGGAACGGTGTTGCGAGCTCACATGTAACGTAAAAAGCCAAAGTGTTTCCACAATAGCCGACGACCATTTAATTTTTGGGCTTCCGTGGCGCAATGGTTAGCGCGTTCAGCTGTTATTCAAAAGGTTTGTGGTTCAAGCCCATCCAGGAGCGGTGTTGTGAAGTCTCAGATGTGACGTAAAAAGTCAAAGTTTTTCCACAATATCTGACGAACATTTAATCTTTGGGCTTCCGTGGCGCAATGGTTAACGCCGTCGGCTGTTAACCGAAAGGTTCGTGGTTCGAGCCCACCCGGGAGCGGTGTTGTGAAATCTCACATGTAACCTAAAAATCCAAAGTTTTTCCACAATACCTGACGAACATTTAATCTTTGGGCTTCCGTTGCGCAATGGTTAACGCCGTCGGCTGTTAACCGAAAGGTTGGTGGTTCGAGCCCATCCGGGAGCTGTGTTGTGAGGTCTTAGATGTAACGTAAAATTCAGAGTTTTTTAAAAATAACTGACGAACATTTAATTTTTGGGCTTCCGTGGCGCAATGGTTAGAGCGTTCAGCTGTTATTCAAAAGGTTTGTGGTTCGAGCCCATCCAGGAGCGGTGTTGTGAAGTCTCAGATGTGACGTAAAAAGTCAAAGTTTTTCCACAATACCTGACGAACATTTAATCTTTGGGCTTCCGTTGCACAATGGTTAACGCCGTCGGCTGTTAACCGAAAGGTTGGTGGTTCGAGCCCATCCGGGAGCGGTGTTGTGAGGCCTTAGATTAACGTAAAATTCAGAGTTTTTTAAAAATAACTGACGAACATTTAATTTTTGGTCTTCCGTGGCGCAATGGTTAGAGCGTTCAGCTGTTATTCAAAAGGTTTGTGGTTCGAGCCCATCCAGGAGCGGTGTTGTGAAGTCTCAGATGTGACGTAAAAAGTCAAAGTTTTTCCACAATACCTGACGAACATTTAATCTTTGGGCTTCCGTGGCGCAATGGTTAGCGCGTTCGGCTGTTAACCGAAAGGTTGGTGGTTCGAGCCCACCCGGGAGCGGTGTTGTGAGATCTCACATGTAACGTAAAAATCCAAAGTTTTTCCACAATACCTGACGAACATTTAATCTTTGGGCTTCCGTGGCGCAATGGTTAGCGCGTTCGGCTGTTAACCGAAAGGTTGGTGGTTCGAGCCCACCCGGGAGCGGTGTTGTGAGATCTCACATGTAACGTAAAAATCCAAAGTTTTTCCACAATACCTGACGAACATTTAATCTTAGGGCTTCCGTTGCGCAATGGTTAACGCCGTCGGCTGTTAACCGAAAGGTTGGTGGTTAGAGCCCATCCGGGAGCGGTGTTGTGAGGTCTTAGATGTAACGTAAAATTCAGAGTTTTTTAAAAATAACTGACGAACATTTAATTTTTGGGCTTTCGTGGCGCAATGGTTAGCGCGTTCGGCTGTTAACCGAAAGGTTGGTGGTTCGAGCCCATCCGGGAGCGGTAATGTGAGGTCTTAGATGTAACGTAAAATTCAGAGTTTTTTAAAAATACCTGACGAACATTTAATCTTTGGGCTTCCGTGGCGCAATGGTTAGCGCGTTCGGCTGTTAACCGAAAGGTTGGTGGTTCGAGCCCACCCGGGAGCGGTGTTGAGAGCTCACATGTAACGTAAAAAGCCAAAGTGTTTCCACAATAGCCGACGACCATTTAATTTTTGGGCTTCCGTGGCGCAATGGTTAGCGCGTTCAGCTGTTATTCAAAAGGTTTGTGGTTCAAGCCCATCCAGGAGCGGTGTTGTGAAGTCTCAGATGTGACGTAAAAAGTCAAAGTTTTTCCACAATATCTGACGAACATTTAATCTTTGGGCTTCCGTGGCGCAATGGTTAACGCCGTCGGCTGTTAACCGAAAGGTTGGTGGTTTGAGCCCATCCGGGAGCGGTGTTGTGAGGTCTTAGATGTAACGTAAAATTCAGAGTTTTTTAAAAATTCCTGACGAACATTTAATCTTTGGGCTTCCGTGGCGCAATGGTTAGCGCGTTCGGCTGTTAACCGAAAGGTTGGTGGTTCGAGCCCACCCGGGAGCGGTGTTGTGAGCTCTCACATGTAACGTAAAAAGCCAAAGTGTTTCCACAATAGCCGACGACCATTTAATTTTTGGGCTTCCGTGGCGCAATGGTTAGCGCGTTCGGCTGTTAACCGAAAGGTTGGTGGTTCGAGCCCACCCGGGAGCGGTGTTGTGAGATCTCACATGTAACGTAAAAATCCAAAGTTTTTCCACAATACCTGACGAACATTTAATCTTTGGGCTTCCGTTGCGCAATGGTTAACGCCGTCGGCTGTTAACCGAAAGGTTGGTGGTTCGAGCCCATCCGGGAGCGGTGTTGTGAGGTCTTAGATGTAACGTAAAAATCAGAGTTTTTTAAAAATAACTGACGAACATTTAATTTTTGGGCTTCCGTGGCGCAATGTTTAGAGCGTTCAGCTGTTATTCAAAAGGTTTGTGGTTCGAGCCCATCCAGGAGCGGTGTTGTGAAGTCTCAGATGTGACGTAAAAAGTCAAAGTTTTTCCACAATACCTGACGAACATTTAATCTTTGGGCTTCCGTGGCGCAATGGTTAGCGCGTTCGGCTGTTAACCGAAAGGTTGGTGGTTCGAGCCCACCCGGGAGCGGTGTTGTGAGATCTCACATGTAACGTAAAAATCCAAAGTTTTTCCACAATACCTGACGAACATTTAATCTTTGGGCTTCCGTGGCGCAATGGTTAGCGCGTTCGGCTGTTAACCGAAAGGTTGGTGGTTCGAGCCCACCCGGGAGCGGTGTTGTGAGATCTCACATGTAACGTAAAAATCCAAAGTTTTTCCACAATACCTGACGAACATTTAATCTTAGGGCTTCCGTTGCGCAATGGTTAACGCCGTCGGCTGTTAACCGAAAGGTTGGTGGTTAGAGCCCATCCGGGAGCGGTGTTGTGAGGTCTTAGATGTAACGTAAAATTCAGAGTTTTTTAAAAATAACTGACGAACATTTAATTTTTGGGCTTTCGTGGCGCAATGGTTAGCGCGTTCGGCTGTTAACCGAAAGGTTGGTGGTTCGAGCCCATCCGGGAGCGGTAATGTGAGGTCTTAGATGTAACGTAAAATTCAGAGTTTTTTAAAAATAACTGACGAACATTTAATCTTTGGGCTTCCGTGGCGCAATGGTTAGCGCGTTCGGCTGTTAACCGAAAGGTTGGTGGTTCGAGCCCACCCGGGAGCGGTGTTGAGAGCTCACATGTAACGTAAAAAGCCAAAGTGTTTCCACAATAGCCGACGACCATTTAATTTTTGGGCTTCCGTGGCGCAATGGTTAGCGCGTTCAGCTCTTATTCAAAAGGTTTGTGGTTCAAGCCCATCCAGGAGCGGTGTTGTGAAGTCTCAGATGTGACGTAAAAAGTCAAAGTTTTTCCACAATATCTGACGAACATTTAATCTTTGGGCTTCCGTGGCGCAATGGTTAACGCCGTCGGCTGTTAACCGAAAGGTTCGTGGTTCGAGCCCACCCGGGAGCGGTGTTGTGAAATCTCACATGTAACCTAAAAATCCAAAGTTTTTCCACAATACCTGACGAACATTTAATCTTTGGGCTTCCGTTGCGCAATGGTTAACGCCGTCGGCTGTTAACCGAAAGGTTGGTGGTTCGAGCCCATCCGGGAGCTGTGTTGTGAGGTCTTAGATGTAACGTAAAATTCAGAGTTTTTTAAAAATAACTGACGAACATTTAATTTTTGGGCTTCCGTGGCGCAATGGTTAGAGCGTTCAGCTGTTATTCAAAAGGTTTGTGGTTCGAGCCCATCCAGGAGCGGTGTTGTGAAGTCTCAGATGTGACGTAAAAAGTCAAAGTTTTTCCACAATACCTGACGAACATTTAATCTTTGGGCTTCCGTTGCACAATGGTTAACGCCGTCGGCTGTTAACCGAAAGGTTGGTGGTTCGAGCCCATCCGGGAGCGGTGTTGTGAGGCCTTAGATGTAACGTAAAATTCAGAGTTTTTTAAAAATAACTGACGAACATTTAATTTTTGGTCTTCCGTGGCGCAATGGTTAGAGCGTTCAGATGTTATTCAAAAGGTTTGTGGTTCGAGCCCATCCGGGAGCGGTGTTGTGAAGTCTCAGATGTGACGTAAAAAGTCAAAGTTTTTCCTCAATACCTGACGAACATTTAATCTTTGGGCTTCCGTGGCGCAATGGTTAGCGCGTTCGGCTGTTAACCGAAAGGTTGGTGGTTCGAGCCCACCCGGGAGCGGTGTTGTGAGATCTCACATGTAACGTAAAAATCCAAAGTTTTTCCACAATACCTGACGAACATTTAATCTTTGGGCTTCCGTTGCGCAATGGTTAACGCCGTCGGCTGTTAACCGAAAGGTTGGTGGTTCGAGCCCATCCGGGAGCGGTGTTGTGAGGTCTTAGATGTAACGTAAAATTCAGAGTTTTTTAAAAATAACTGACGAACATTTAAATTTTGGGCTTCCGTGGCGCAATGTTTAGAGCGTTGAGCTGTTATTCAAAAGGTTTGTGGTTCGAGCCCATCCGGGAGCGGTAATGTGAGGTCTTAGATGTAACGTAAAATTCAGAGTTTTTTAAAAATTCCTGACGAACATTTAATCTTTGGGCTTCCGTGGCGCAATGGTTAGCGCGTCGGCTGTTAACCGAAAGGTTGGTGGTTCGAGCCCACCCGGGAGCGGTGTTGTGAGCTCTCACATGTAATGTAAAAAGCCAAAGTGTTTCCACAATAGCCGACGACCATTTAATTTTTGGGCTTCCGTGGCGCAATGGTTAGCGCGTTCGGCTGTTAACCGAAAGGTTGGTGGTTCGAGCCCATCCGTGAGCGGTGTTGTGAGATCTCAGATGTGACGTAAAAAGTCAAAGTTTTTCCACAATACCTGACGAACATTTAATCTTTGGGCTTCCGTTGCGCAATGGTTAACGCCGTCGGCTGTTAACCGAAAGGTTGGTGGTTCGAGCCCATCCGGGAGCGGTGTTGTGAGGCCTTAGATGTAACGTAAAATTCAGATTTTTTTAAAAATAACTGACGAACATTTAATTTTTGGTCTTCCGTGGCGCAATGGTTAGAGCGTTCAGATGTTATTCAAAAGGTTTGTGGTTCGAGCCCATCCGGGAGCGGTGTTGTGAAGTCTCAGATTTGACGTAAAAAGTCAAAGTTTTTCCACAATACTTGACGAACATTTAATCTTTGGGCTTCCGTGGCGCAATGGTTAGCGCGTTCGGCTGTTAACCGAAAGGTTGGTGGTTCGAGCCCACCCGGGAGCGGTGTTGTGAGATCTCACATGTAACGTAAAAATCCAAAGTTTTTCCACAATACCTGACGAACATTTAATCTTTGGGCTTCCGTTGCGCAATGGTTAACGCCGTCGGCTGTTAACCGAAAGGTTGGTGGTTCGAGCCCATCCGGGAGCGGTGTTGTGAGGTCTTAGATGTAACGTAAAATTCAGAGTTTTTTAAAAATTCCTGACGAACATTTAATCTTTGGGCTTCCGTGGCGCAATGGTTAGCGCGTTCGGCTGTTAACCGAAAGGTTGGTGGTTCGAGCCCACCCGGGAGCGGTGTTGTGAGCTCTCACATGTAACGTAAAAAGCCAAAGTGTTTCCACAATAGCCGACGACCATTTAATTTTTGGGCTTCCGTGGCGCAATGGTTAGCGCGTTCGGCTGTTAACCGAAAGGTTGGTGGTTCGAGCCCACCCGGGAGCGGTGTTGTGAGATCTCACATGTAACGTAAAAATCCAAAGTTTTTCCACAATACCTGACGAACATTTAATCTTTGGGCTTCCGTTGCGCAATGGTTAACGCCGTCGGCTGTTAACCGAAAGGTTGGTGGTTCGAGCCCATCCGGGAGCGGTGTTGTGAGGTCTTAGATGTAACGTAAAATTCAGAGTTTTTTAAAAATAACTGACGAACATTTAATTTTTGGGCTTCCGTGGCGCAATGGTTAGAGCGTTCAGCTGTTATTCAAAAGGTTTGTGGTTCGAGCCCATCCGGGAGCGGTGTTGTGAAGTCTCAGATGTGACGTAAAAAGTCAAAGTTTTTCCACAATACCTGACAAACATTTAATTTTTGGGCTTCCGTGAAGCAATGGTTAACGCCGTCGGCTGTTAACCGAAAGGTTGGTGGTTCGAGCCCATCCGGGAGCTGTGTTGTGAGGTCTTAGATGTAACGTAAAATTCAGAGTTTTTTAAAAATAACTGACGAACATTTAATTTTTGGGCTTCCGTGGCGCAATGGTTAGAGCGTTCAGCTGTTATTCAAAAGGTTTGTGGTTCGAGCCCATCCGGGAGCGGTGTTGTGAAGTCTCAGATGTGACGTAGAAAGTCAAAGTTTTTCCACAATACCTGACGAACATTTAATCTTTGGGCTTCCGTTGCACAATGGTTAACGCCGTCGGCTGTTAACCGAAAGGTTGGTGGTTCGAGCCCATCCAGGAGCGGTGTTGTGAGGTCTTAGATGTAACGTAAAATTCAGAGTTTTTTAAAAATAACTGACGAACATTTAATTTTTGGGCTTCCGTGGCGCAATGGTTAGAGCGTTCAGCTGTTATTCAAAAGGTTTGTGGTTCGAGCCCATCCGGGAGCGGTGTTGTGAAGTCTCAGATGTGACGTAAAAAGTCAAAGTTTTTCCACAATACCTGACGAACATTTAATCTTTGGGCTTCCGTGGCGCAATGGTTAGCGCGTTCGGCTGTTAACCGAAAGGTTGGTGGTTCGAGCCCACCCGGGAGCGGTGTTGTGAGATCTCACATGTAACGTAAAAATCCAAAGTTTTTCCACAATACCTGACGAACATTTAATCTTTGGGCTTCCGTTGCGCAATGGTTAACGCCGTCGGCTGTTAACCGAAAGGTTGGTGGTTCGAGCCCATCCGGGAGCGGTGTTGTGAGGTCTTAGATGTAACGTAAAATTCCGAGTTTTTTAAAAATAACTGACGAACATTTAATTTTTGGGCTTCCGTGGCGCAATGTTTAGAGCGTTCAGCTGTTATTCAAAAGGTTTGTGGTTCGAGCCCATCCGGGAGCGGTAATGTGAGGTCTTAGATGTAACGTAAAATTCAGAGTTTTTTAAAAATTCCTGACGAACATTTAATCTTTGGGCTTCCGTGGCGCAATGGTTAGCGCGTTCGGCTGTTAACCGAAAGGTTGGTGGTTCGAGCCCACCCGGGAGCGGTGTTGTGAGCTCTCACATGTAACGTAAAAAGCCAAAGTGTTTCTACAATAGCCGACGACCATTTAATTTTTGGGCTTCCGTGGCGCAATGGTTAGCGCGTTCGGCTGTTAACCGAAAGGTTGGTGGTTCGAGCCCATCCGTGAGCGGTGTTGTGAGGTCTCAGATGTGACGTAAAAAGTCAAAGTTTTTCCACAATACCTGACGAACATTTAATTTTTGGGCTTCCGTGAAGCAATGGTTAACGCCGTCGGCTGTTAACCGAAAGGTTGGTGGTTCGAGCCCATCCGGGAGCTGTGTTGTGAGGTCTTAGATGTAGTGTAAATATCAGAGTTTTTTAAAAATAACTGACGAACATTTTATTTTTGGGCTTCCGTGGCGCAATGGTTAGAGCGTTCAGCTGTTATTCAAAAGGTTTGTGGTTCGAGCCCATCCAGGAGCGGTGTTGTGAAGTCTCAGATGTGACGTAAAAAGTCAAAGTTTTTCCACAATACCTGACGAACATTTAATCTTTGGGCTTCCGTTGCACAATGGTTAACGCCGTCGGCTGTTAACCGAAAGGTTGGTGGTTCGAGCCCATCCGGGAGCGGTGTTGTGAGGCCTTAGATGTAACGTAAAATTCAGAGTTTTTTAAAAATAACTGACGAACATTTAATTTTTGGTCTTCCGTGGCGCAATGGTTAGAGCGTTCAGATGTTATTCAAAAGGTTTGTGGTTCGAGCCCATCCGGGAGCGGTGTTGTGAAGTCTCAGATGTGACGTAAAAAGTCAAAGTTTTTCCTCAATACCTGACGAACATTTAATCTTTGGGCTTCCGTGGCGCAATGGTTAGCGCGTTCGGCTGTTAACCGAAAGGTTGGTGGTTCGAGCCCACCCGGGAGCGGTGTTGTGAGATCTCACATGTAACGTAAAAATCCAAAGTTTTTCCACAATACCTGACGAACATTTAATCTTTGGGCTTCCGTTGCGCAATGGTTAACGCCGTCGGCTGTTAACCGAAAGGTTGGTGGTTCGAGCCCATCCGGGAGCGGTGTTGTGAGGTCTTAGATGTAACGTAAAATTCAGAGTTTTTTAAAAATAACTGACGAACATTTAAATTTTGGGCTTCCGTGGCGCAATGTTTAGAGCGTTGAGCTGTTATTCAAAAGGTTTGTGGTTCGAGCCCATCCGGGAGCGGTAATGTGAGGTCTTAGATGTAACGTAAAATTCAGAGTTTTTTAAAAATTCCTGACGAACATTTAATCTTTGGGCTTCCGTGGCGCAATGGTTAGCGCGTCGGCTGTTAACCGAAAGGTTGGTGGTTCGAGCCCACCCGGGAGCGGTGTTGTGAGCTCTCACATGTAATGTAAAAAGCCAAAGTGTTTCCACAATAGCCGACGACCATTTAATTTTTGGGCTTCCGTGGCGCAATGGTTAGCGCGTTCGGCTGTTAACCGAAAGGTTGGTGGTTCGAGCCCATCCGTGAGCGGTGTTGTGAGATCTCAGATGTGACGTAAAAAGTCAAAGTTTTTCCACAATACCTGACGAACATTTAATCTTTGGGCTTCCGTTGCGCAATGGTTAACGCCGTCGGCTGTTAACCGAAAGGTTGGTGGTTCGAGCCCATCCGGGAGCGGTGTTGTGAGGCCTTAGATGTAACGTAAAATTCAGATTTTTTTAAAAATAACTGACGAACATTTAATTTTTGGTCTTCCGTGGCGCAATGGTTAGAGCGTTCAGATGTTATTCAAAAGGTTTGTGGTTCGAGCCCATCCGGGAGCGGTGTTGTGAAGTCTCAGATTTGACGTAAAAAGTCAAAGTTTTTCCACAATACTTGACGAACATTTAATCTTTGGGCTTCCGTGGCGCAATGGTTAGCGCGTTCGGCTGTTAACCGAAAGGTTGGTGGTTCGAGCCCACCCGGGAGCGGTGTTGTGAGATCTCACATGTAACGTAAAAATCCAAAGTTTTTCCACAATACCTGACGAACATTTAATCTTTGGGCTTCCGTTGCGCAATGGTTAACGCCGTCGGCTGTTAACCGAAAGGTTGGTGGTTCGAGCCCATCCGGGAGCGGTGTTGTGAGGTCTTAGATGTAACGTAAAATTCAGAGTTTTTTAAAAATTCCTGACGAACATTTAATCTTTGGGCTTCCGTGGCGCAATGGTTAGCGCGTTCGGCTGTTAACCGAAAGGTTGGTGGTTCGAGCCCACCCGGGAGCGGTGTTGTGAGCTCTCACATGTAACGTAAAAAGCCAAAGTGTTTCCACAATAGCCGACGACCATTTAATTTTTGGGCTTCCGTGGCGCAATGGTTAGCGCGTTCGGCTGTTAACCGAAAGGTTGGTGGTTCGAGCCCACCCGGGAGCGGTGTTGTGAGATCTCACATGTAACGTAAAAATCCAAAGTTTTTCCACAATACCTGACGAACATTTAATCTTTGGGCTTCCGTTGCGCAATGGTTAACGCCGTCGGCTGTTAACCGAAAGGTTGGTGGTTCGAGCCCATCCGGGAGCGGTGTTGTGAGGTCTTAGATGTAACGTAAAATTCAGAGTTTTTTAAAAATAACTGACGAACATTTAATTTTTGGGCTTCCGTGGCGCAATGGTTAGAGCGTTCAGCTGTTATTCAAAAGGTTTGTGGTTCGAGCCCATCCGGGAGCGGTGTTGTGAAGTCTCAGATGTGACGTAAAAAGTCAAAGTTTTTCCACAATACCTGACAAACATTTAATTTTTGGGCTTCCGTGAAGCAATGGTTAACGCCGTCGGCTGTTAACCGAAAGGTTGGTGGTTCGAGCCCATCCGGGAGCTGTGTTGTGAGGTCTTAGATGTAACGTAAAATTCAGAGTTTTTTAAAAATAACTGACGAACATTTAATTTTTGGGCTTCCGTGGCGCAATGGTTAGAGCGTTCAGCTGTTATTCAAAAGGTTTGTGGTTCGAGCCCATCCGGGAGCGGTGTTGTGAAGTCTCAGATGTGACGTAGAAAGTCAAAGTTTTTCCACAATACCTGACGAACATTTAATCTTTGGGCTTCCGTTGCACAATGGTTAACGCCGTCGGCTGTTAACCGAAAGGTTGGTGGTTCGAGCCCATCCAGGAGCGGTGTTGTGAGGTCTTAGATGTAACGTAAAATTCAGAGTTTTTTAAAAATAACTGACGAACATTTAATTTTTGGGCTTCCGTGGCGCAATGGTTAGAGCGTTCAGCTGTTATTCAAAAGGTTTGTGGTTCGAGCCCATCCGGGAGCGGTGTTGTGAAGTCTCAGATGTGACGTAAAAAGTCAAAGTTTTTCCACAATACCTGACGAACATTTAATCTTTGGGCTTCCGTGGCGCAATGGTTAGCGCGTTCGGCTGTTAACCGAAAGGTTGGTGGTTCGAGCCCACCCGGGAGCGGTGTTGTGAGATCTCACATGTAACGTAAAAATCCAAAGTTTTTCCACAATACCTGACGAACATTTAATCTTTGGGCTTCCGTTGCGCAATGGTTAACGCCGTCGGCTGTTAACCGAAAGGTTGGTGGTTCGAGCCCATCCGGGAGCGGTGTTGTGAGGTCTTAGATGTAACGTAAAATTCCGAGTTTTTTAAAAATAACTGACGAACATTTAATTTTTGGGCTTCCGTGGCGCAATGTTTAGAGCGTTCAGCTGTTATTCAAAAGGTTTGTGGTTCGAGCCCATCCGGGAGCGGTAATGTGAGGTCTTAGATGTAACGTAAAATTCAGAGTTTTTTAAAAATTCCTGACGAACATTTAATCTTTGGGCTTCCGTGGCGCAATGGTTAGCGCGTTCGGCTGTTAACCGAAAGGTTGGTGGTTCGAGCCCACCCGGGAGCGGTGTTGTGAGCTCTCACATGTAACGTAAAAAGCCAAAGTGTTTCTACAATAGCCGACGACCATTTAATTTTTGGGCTTCCGTGGCGCAATGGTTAGCGCGTTCGGCTGTTAACCGAAAGGTTGGTGGTTCGAGCCCATCCGTGAGCGGTGTTGTGAGGTCTCAGATGTGACGTAAAAAGTCAAAGTTTTTCCACAATACCTGACGAACATTTAATTTTTGGGCTTCCGTGAAGCAATGGTTAACGCCGTCGGCTGTTAACCGAAAGGTTGGTGGTTCGAGCCCATCCGGGAGCTGTGTTGTGAGGTCTTAGATGTAGTGTAAATATCAGAGTTTTTTAAAAATAACTGACGAACATTTTATTTTTGGGCTTCCGTGGCGCAATGGTCAGCGCGTTCGGCTGTTAACCGAAAGGTTGGTGGTTTGAGCCCATCCGGGAGCGGTAATGTGAGGTCTTAGATGTAACGTAAAATTCAGAGTTTTTTAAAAATACCTGACGATCATTTAATCTTTGGGCTTCCGTGGCGCAATGGTTAGCGCGTTCAGCTGTTATTCAAAAGGTTTGTGGTTCGAGCCCATCCGGGAGCGGTGTTTTGAAGTCTCGGATGTGACGTAAAAAGTCAGAGTTTTTCCACAATACCTGACGACCATTTCATTTCTGAGCTTCCTTGGCTCGAATTTTAGCGCGTTCGGATGTTAACCAAAAGGTTGGTGGTTCGAGCCCACCCGGCTGCCGTGTTGTGAAGTCTCAAATGTAACGTAAAAAGCCAAAGTTTTTCCACAATACCTGACGACCGTTTAATTTTTGAGCTTCCGTGGCGCAATGGTTAGCGCGTTCGGCTGTTAACCGAAAGGTTGGTGGTTCGAGCCCACCCGGGAGCGGTGTTGTGAGATCTCAAACGTAATGTCAAATGCCAAAGTTTTTCCACAATACCTGACGAACATTTAATCTTTGGGCTTCCGTGGCGCAATGGTTAGCGCGTTCGGCAGTTAACTGAAAGGTTGGTGGTTCGAGACCATCCGGGAGCGGTGTTGTGAGGTCTCAGATGTGACGTAAAAAGTCAAAGTTTTTCCACAATACCTGACGACCATTTAATTTTTGAGCTTCCGTGGCGCAATGGTTAGCGCGTTCGGCTGTTAACCGAAAGGTTGGTGGTTCGAGCCCACCCGGGAGCGGTGTTGTGAAATCTCACATGTAACGTAAAAATCCAAAGTTTTTCCACAATACCTGACGAACATTTAATCGTTGGGCTTCCGTTTCAATGGTTAACGCCGTCGGCTGTTAACCGAAAGGTTGGTGGTTCGAGCCCATCCGGGAGCGGTGTTGTGAAGTCTTAGATGTAACGTAAAATTCAGAGTTTTTTAAAAATAACTGACGAACACTTAATTTTTGGGCTTCCGTGGCGCAATGGTTAGCGCGTTCGGCTGTTAACCGAAAGGTTGGTGGTTCGAGCCCATCCGGGAGCGGTAATGTGAGGTCTTAGATGTAACGTAAAATTCAGAGTTTTTTAAAAATACCTGACGAACATTTAATCTTTGGGCTTCCGTGGCGCAATGGTTAGCGCGTTCGGCTGTTAACCGAAAAGTTGGTGGTTCGAGCCCATCCGTGAGCGGTGTTGTGAGGTCTCAGATGTGACGTAAAAAGTCAAAGTTTTTCCACAATACCTGACGAACATTTAATTTTTGGGCTTCCGTGAAGCAATGGTTAACGCCGTCGGCTGTTAACCGAAAGGTTGGTGGTTCGAGCCCATCCGGGAGCTGTGTTGTGAGGTCTTAGATGTAGTGTAAATATCAGAGTTTTTTAAAAATACCTGACGAACATTTAATCGTTGGGCTTCCGTTTCAATGGTTAACGCCGTCGGCTGTTAACCGAAAGGTTGGTGGTTCGAGCCCATCCGGGAGCGGTGTTGTGAGGTCTTAGATGTAACGTAAAATTCAGAGTTTTTTAAAAATACCTGACGAACATTTAATCTTTGGGCTTCCGTGGCGCAATGGTTAGCGCGTTCAGCTGTTATTCAAAAGGTTTGTGGTTCGAGCCCATCCGGGAGCGGTGTTTTGAAGTCTCGGATGTGACGTAAAAAGTCAGAGTTTTTCCACAATACCTGACGACCATTTCATTTCTGAGCTTCCTTGGCTCGAAGGTTAGCGCGTTCGGATGTTAACCAAAAGGTTGGTGGTTCGAGCCCACCCGGCTGCCGTGTTGTGAAGTCTCAAATGTAACGTAAAAAGCCAAAGTTTTTCCACAATACCTGACGACCGTTTAATTTTTGAGCTTCCGTGGCGCAATGGTTAGCGCGTTCGGCTGTTAACCGAAAGGTTGGTGGTTCGAGCCCACCCGGGAGCGGTGTTGTGAGATCTCAAACGTAATGTCAAATGCCAAAGTTTTTCCACAACACCTGACGAACATTTAATCTTTGGGCTTCCGTGGCGCAATGGTTAGCGCGTTCGGCAGTTAACTGAAAGGTTGGTGGTTCGAGACCATCCGGGAGCGGTGTTGTGAGGTCTCAGATGTGACGTAAAAAGTCAAAGTTTTTCCACAATACCTGACGACCATTTAATTTTTGAGCTTCCGTGGCGCAATGGTTAGCGCGTTCGGCTGTTAACCGAAAGGTTGGTGGTTCGAGCCCATCCGGGAGCGGTAATGTGAGGTCTTAGATGTAACATAAAATTCAGAGTTTTTTAAAAATACCTGACGAACATTTAATCTTTGGGCTTCCGTGGCGCAATGGTTAGCGCGTTCGGCTGTTAACCGAAAGGTTGGTGGTTCGAGCCCACCCAGGAGCGGTGTTGTGAAATCTCACATGTAACGTAAAAATCCAAAGTTTTTCCACAATAACTGACGAACATTTAATTTTTGGGCTTCCGTTAAGCAATGGTTAACGCCGTCGGCTGTTAACCGAAAGGTTGGTGGTTCGAGCCCATCCGGGAGCTGTGTTGTGAGGTCTTAGATGTAGTGTAAATATCAGAGTTTTTTAAAAATAACTGACGAACATTTTATTTTTGGGCTTCCGTGGCGCAATGGTCAGCGCGTTCGGCTGTTAACCGAAAGGTTGGTGGTTCGAGCCCATCCGGGAGCGGTAATGTGAGGTCTTAGATGTAAAGTAAAATTCAGAGTTTTTTAAAAATACCTGACGAACATTTAATCTTTGGGCTTCCGTGGCGCAATGGTTAGCGCGTTCAGCTGTTATTCAAAAGGTTTGTGGTTCGAGCCCATCCGGGAGCGGTGTTTTGAAGTCTCGGATGTGACGTAAAAATTCAGAGTTTTTCCACAATACCTGACGACCATTTCATTTCTGAGCTTCCTTGGCTCGAAGGTTAGCGCGTTCGGATGTTAACCAAAAGGTTGGTGGTTCGAGCCCACCCGGCTGCCGTGTTGTGAAGTCTCAAATGTAACGTAAAAAGCCAAAGTTTTTCCACAATACCTGACGACCGTTTAATTTTTGAGCTTCCGTGGCGCAATGGTTAGCGCGTTCGGCTGTTAACCGAAAGGTTGGTGGTTCGAGCCCACCCGGGAGCGGTGTTGTGAGATCTCAAACGTAATGTCAAATGCCAAAGTTTTTCCACAATACCTGACGAACATTTAATCTTTGGGCTTCCGTGGCGCAATGGTTAGCGCGTTCGGCAGTTAACTGAAAGGTTGGTGGTTCGAGACCATCCGGGAGCGGTGTTGTGAGGTCTCAGATGTGACGTAAAAAGTCAAAGTTTTTCCACAATACCTGACGACCATTTAATTTTTGAGCTTCTGTGGCGCAATGGTTAGCGCGTTCGGCTGTTAACCGAAAGGTTGGTGGTTCGAGCCCACCCGGGAGCGGTGTTGTGAAATCTCACATGTAACGTAAAAATCCAAAGTTTTTCCACAATACCTGACGAACATTTAATCGTTGGGCTTCCGTTTCAATGGTTAACGCCGTCGGCTGTTAACCGAAAGGTTGGTGGTTCGAGCCCATCCGGGAGCGGTGTTGTGAAGTCTTAGATGTAACGTAAAATTCAGAGTTTTTTAAAAATAACTGACGAACACTTAATTTTTGGGCTTCCGTGGCGCAATGGTTAGCGCGTTCGGCTGTTAACCGAAAGGTTGGTGGTTCGAGCCCATCCGGGAGCGGTAATGTGAGGTCTTAGATGTAACGTAAAATTCAGAGTTTTTTAAAAATACCTGACGAACATTTAATCTTTGGGCTTCCGTGGCGCAATGGTTAGCGCGTTCGGCTGTTAACCGAAAAGTTGGTGGTTCGAGCCCATCCGTGAGCGGTGTTGTGAGGTCTCAGATGTGACGTAAAAAGTCAAAGTTTTTCCACAATACCTGACGAACATTTAATATTTGGGCTTCCGTGAAGCAATGGTTAACGCCGTCGGCTGTTAACCGAAAGGTTGGTGGTTCGAGCCCATCCGGGAGCTGTGTTGTGAGGTCTTAGATGTAGTGTAAATATCAGAGTTTTTTAAAAATACCTGACGAACATTTAATCGTTGGGCTTCCGTTTCAATGGTTAACGCCGTCGGCTGTTAACCGAAAGGTTGGTGGTTCGAGCCCATCCGGGAGCGGTGTTGTGAGGTCTTAGATGTAACGTAAAATTCAGAGTTTTTTAAAAATACCTGACGAACATTTAATCTTTGGGCTTCCGTGGCGCAATGGTTAGCGCGTTCAGCTGTTATTCAAAAGGTTTGTGGTTCGAGCCCATCCGGGAGCGGTGTTTTGAAGTCTCGGATGTGACGTAAAAATTCAGAGTTTTTCCACAATACCTGACGACCATTTCATTTCTGAGCTTCCTTGGCTCGAAGGTTAGCGCGTTCGGATGTTAACCAAAAGGTTGGTGGTTCGAGCCCACCCGGCTGCCGTGTTGTGAAGTCTCAAATGTAACGTAAAAAGCCAAAGTTTTTCCACAATACCTGACGACCGTTTAATTTTTGAGCTTCCGTGGCGCAATGGTTAGCGCGTTCGGCTGTTAACCGAAAGGTTGGTGGTTCGAGCCCACCCGGGAGCGGTGTTGTGAGATCTCAAACGTAATGTCAAATGCCAAAGTTTTTCCACAACACCTGACGAACATTTAATCTTTGGGCTTCCGTGGCGCAATGGTTAGCGCGTTCGGCAGTTAACTGAAAGGTTGGTGGTTCGAGACCATCCGGGAGCGGTGTTGTGAGGTCTCAGATGTGACGTAAAAAGTCAAAGTTTTTCCACAATACCTGACGACCATTTAATTTTTGAGCTTCCGTGGCGCAATGGTTAGCGCGTTCGGCTGTTAACCGAAAGGTTGGTGGTTCGAGCCCATCCGGGAGCGGTAATGTGAGGTCTTAGATGTAACGTAAAATTCAGAGTTTTTTAAAAATACCTGACGAACATTTAATCTTTGGGCTTCCGTGGCGCAATGGTTAGCGCGTTCGGCTGTTAACCGAAAAGTTGGTGGTTCGAGCCCATCCGTGAGCGGTGTTGTGAGGTCTCAGATGTGACGTAAAAAGTCAAAGTTTTTCCACAATACCTGACGAACATTTAATTTTTGGGCTTCCGTGAAGCAATGGTTAACGCCGTCGGCTGTTAACCGAAAGGTTGGTGGTTCGAGCCCATCCGGGAGCTGTGTTGTGAGGTCTTAGATGTAGTGTAAATATCAGAGTTTTTTAAAAATACCTGACGAACATTTAATCGTTGGGCTTCCGTTTCAATGGTTAACGCCGTCGGCTGTTAACCGAAAGGTTGGTGGTTCGAGCCCATCCGGGAGCGGTGTTGTGAGGTCTTAGATGTAACGTAAAATTCAGAGTTTTTTAAAAATACCTGACGAACATTTAATCTTTGGGCTTCCGTGGCGCAATGGTTAGCGCGTTCAGCTGTTATTCAAAAGGTTTGTGGTTCGAGCCCATCCGGGAGCGGTGTTTTGAAGTCTCGGATGTGACGTAAAAAGTCAGAGTTTTTCCACAATACCTGACGACCATTTCATTTCTGAGCTTCCTTGGCTCGAAGGTTAGCGCGTTCGGATGTTAACCAAAAGGTTGGTGGTTCGAGCCCACCCGGCTGCCGTGTTGTGAAGTCTCAAATGTAACGTAAAAAGCCAAAGTTTTTCCACAATACCTGACGACCGTTTAATTTTTGAGCTTCCGTGGCGCAATGGTTAGCGCGTTCGGCTGTTAACCGAAAGGTTGGTGGTTCGAGCCCACCCGGGAGCGGTGTTGTGAGGTCTCAGATGTGACGTAATAAGTCAAAGTTTTTCCACAATACCTGACGACCATTTAATTTTTGAGCTTCCGTGGCGCAATGGTTAGCGCGTTCGGCTGTTAACCGAAAGGTTGGTGGTTCGAGCCCACCCGGGAGCGGTGTTGTGAAATCTCACATGTAACGTAAAAATCCAAAGTTTTTCCACAATACCTGACGAACATTTAATCGTTGGGCTTCCGTTTCAATGGTTAACGCCGTCGGCTGTTAACCGAAAGGTTGGTGGTTCGAGCCCATCCGGGAGCGGTGTTGTGAGGTCTTAGATGTAACGTAAAATTCAGAGTTTTTTAAAAATAACTGACGAACATTTAATTTTTGGGCTTCCGTGGCGCAATGGTTAGCGCGTTCGGCTGTTAACCGAAAGGTTGGTGGTTCGAGCCCATCCGGGAGCGGTAATTTGAGGTCTTAGATGTAACGTAAAATTCAGAGTTTTTTAAAAATACCTGACGAACATTTAATCTTTGGGCTTCCGTGGCGCAATGGTTAGCGCGTTCGGCTGTTAACCGAAAGGTTGGTGGTTCGAGCCCATCCGTGAGCGGTGTTGTGAGGTCTCAGATGTGACGTAAAAAGTCAAAGTTTTTCCACAATACCTGACGACCATTTAATTTTTGAGCTTCCGTGGCGCAATGGTTAGCGCGTTCGGCTGTTAACCGAAACGTTGGTGGTTCGAGCCCACCCGGGAGCGGTGTTGTGAAATCTCACATGTAACGTAAAAATCCAAAGTTTTTCCACAATACCTGACGAACATTTAATCGTTGGGCTTCCGTTTCAATGGTTAACGCCGTCGGCTGTTAACCGAAAGGTTGGTGGTTCGAGCCCATCCGGGAGCGGTAATTTGAGGTCTTAGATGTAACGTAAAATTCAGAGTTTTTTAAAAATACCTGACGAACATTTAATCTTTGGGCTTCCGTGGCGCAATGGTTAGCGCGTTCGGCTGTTAACCGAAAGGTTGGTGGTTCGAGCCCATCCGTGAGCGGTGTTGTGAGGTCTCAGATGTGACGTAAAAAGTCAAAGTTTTTCCACAATACCTGACGACCATTTAATTTTTGAGCTTCCGTGGCGCAATGGTTAGCGCGTTCGGCTGTTAACCGAAAGGTTGGTGGTTCGAGCCCACCCGGGAGCGGTGTTGTGAAATCTCACATGTAACGTAAAAATCCAAAGTTTTTCCACAATACCTGACGAACATTTAATCGTTGGGCTTCCGTTTCAATGGTTAACGCCGTCGGCTGTTAACCGAAAGGTTGGTGGTTCGAGCCCATCCGGGAGCGGTGTTGTGAGGTCTTAGATGTAACGTAAAATTCAGAGTTTTTTAAAAAAAACTGACGAACATTTAATTTTTGGGCTTCCTTGGCGCAATGTTTAGAGCGTTCAGCTGTTATTCAAAAGGTTGGTGGTTCGAGCCCACCCGGGAGCGGTGTTGTGAGCTCTCAAATGTGACGTAAAAAGTCAAAGTTTTTCCACAATACCTGACGAACATTTAATTTTTGGGCTTCCGTGAAGCAATGGTTAACGCCGTCGGCTGTTAACCGAAAGGTTGGTGGTTCGAGCCCATCCGGGAGCTGTGTTGTGAGGTCTTAGATGTTGTGTAAAATTCAGAATTTTTTAAAAATAACTGACGAACATTTAATTTTTGGGCTTCCGTGGCGCAATGGTTAGCGCGTTCGGCTGTTAACCGAAAGGTTGGTGGTTCGAGCCCATCCGGGAGCGGTAATGTGAGGTCTTAGATGTAACGTAAAATTCAGAGTTTTTTAAAAATACCTGACGAACATTTAATCTTTGGGCTTCCGTGGCGCAATGGTTAGTGCGTTCGGCTGTTAACCGAAAGGTTGGTGGTTCGAGCCCACCCGGGAGCGGTGTTGTGAGGTCTCACATGTAACGTAAAAAGCCAAAGTGTTTCTACAATACCCGACGACCATTTAATTTTTGGGCTTCCGTGGCGCAATGGTTAGCGCGTTCGGCTGTTAACCGAAAGGTTGGTGGTTCGAGCCCATCCGTGAGCGGTGTTGTGAGGTCTCAGATGTGACGTAAAAAGTCAAAGTTTTTCCACAATACCTGACGAACATTTAATTTTTGGGCTTCTGTGGCGCAATGGTTAGCGCGTTCGGCTGTTAACCGAAAGGTTGGTGGTTCGAGCCCACCCGGGAGCGGTGTTGTGAGATCTCACATGTAACGTAAAAATCCAAATTTTTTCCACAATACCTGACGAACATTTAATCTTTGGGCTTCCGTTGCGCAATGGTTAACGCCGTCGGCTGTTAACCGAAAGGTTGGTGGTTCGAGCCCATCCGGGAGCGGTGTTGTGAGGTCTTAGATGTAACGTAAAATTCAGAGTTTTTTAAAAATATCTGACGAACATTTAATTTTTGGGCTTCCGTGGCGCAATGGTTAGCGCGTTCAGCTGTTATTCAAAAGGTTTGTGGTTCGAGCCCATCCGGGAGCGGTGTTTTGAAGTCTCGGATGTGACGTAAAAAGTCAGAGTTTTTCCACAATACCTGACGACCATTTCATTTCTGAGCTTCCTTGGCTCGAAGGTTAGCGCGTTCGGATGTTAACCAAAAGGTTGGTGGTTCGAGCCCACCCGGCTGCCGTGTTGTGAAGTCTCAAATGTAACGTAAAAAGCCAAATATTTTCCACAATACCTGACGACCGTTTAATTTTTGAGCTTCCGTGGCGCAATGGTTAGCGCGTTCGGCTGTTAACCGAAAGGTTGGTGGTTCGAGCCCACCCGGGAGCGGTGTTGTGTGATCTCAAACGTAATGTCAAATGCCAAAGTTTTTCCACAATACCTGACGAACATTTAGTCTTTGGGCTTCCGTTGCGCAATGGTTAACGCCGTCGGCTGTTAACCGAAAGGTTGGTGGTTCGAGCCCATCCGGGAGCGGTGTTGTGAGGTCTTAGATGTAACGTAAAATTCAGGGTTTTTAAAAATAACTGACGAACATTTAATTTTTGGGCTTCCTTGGCGCAATGTTTAGAGCGTTCAGCTGTTATTCAAAAGGTTGGTGGTTCGAGCCCACCCGGGAGCGGTGTTGTGAGCTCTCAAATGTGACGTAAAAAGTCAAAGTTTTTCCACAATACCTGACGAACATTTAATTTTTGGGCTTCCGTGAAGCAATGGTTAACGCCGTCGGCTGTTAACCGAAAGGTTGGTGGTTCGAGCCCATCCGGGAGCTGTGTTGTGAGGTCTTAGATGTAGTGTAAAATTCAGAGTTTTTTTAAAAATAACTGACGAACAATTAATTTTTGGGCTTCCGTGGCGCAATGGTTAGCGCGTTCGGCTGTTAACCGAAAGGTTGGTGGTTCTAGCCCACCCGGGAGCGGTGTTGTGAGATCTCAAACGTAATGTCAACTGCCAAAGTTTTTCCACAATACCTGACGAACATTTAGTCTTTGGGCTTCCGTGGCGCAATGGTTAGCGCGTTCGGCTGTTAACCGAAAGGTTGGTGGTTCGAGCCCACCCGGGAGCGGTGAAGTGAAATCTCACATGTAACGTAAAAATCCAAAGTTTTTCCACAATACCTGACGAACATTTAATCGTTGGGCTTCCGTTTCAATGGTTAACGCCGTCGGCTGTTAACCGAAAGGTTGGTGGTTCGAGCCCATCCGGGAGCGGTAATTTGAGGTCTTGGATGTAACGTAAAATTCAGAGTTTTTTAAAAATACCTGACGAACATTTAATCTTTGGGCTTCCGTGGCGCAATGGTTAGCGCGTTCGGCTGTTAACCGAAAGGTTGGTGGTTCGAGCCCATCCGTGAGCGGTGTTGTGAGGTCTCAGATGTGACGTAAAAAGTCAAAGTTTTTCCACAATACCTGACGACCATTTAATTTTTGAGCTTCCGTGGCGCAATGGTTAGCGCGTTCGGCTGTTAACCGAAAGGTTGGTGGTTCGAGCCCACCCGGGAGCGGTGTTGTGAAATCTCACATGTAACGTAAAAATCCAAAGTTATTCCACAATACCTGACGAACATTTAATCGTTGGGCTTCCGTTTCAATGGTTAACGCCGTCGGCTGTTAACCGAAAGGTTGGTGGTTCGAGCCCATCCGGGAGCGGTGTTGTGAGGTCTTAGTTGTAACGTAAAATTCAGAGTTTTTTAAAAAAAACTGACGAACATTTAATTTTTGGGCTTCCTTGGCGCAATGTTTAGAGCGTTCAGCTGTTATTCAAAAGGTTGGTGGTTCGAGCCCACCCGGGAGCGGTGTTGTGAGCTCTCAAATGTGACGTAAAAAGTCAAAGTTTTTCCACAATACCTGACGAACATTTAATTTTTGGGCTTCCGTGAAGCAATGGTTAACGCCGTCGGCTGTTAACCGAAAGGTTGGTGGTTCGAGCCCATCCGGGAGCTGTGTTGTGAGGTCTTAGATGTAGTGTAAAATTCAGAATTTTTTAAAAATAACTGACGAACATTTAATTTTTGGGCTTCCGTGGCGCAATGGTTAGCGCGTTCGGCTGTTAACCGAAAGGTTGGTGGTTCGAGCCCATCCGTGAGCGGTGTTGTGAGTTCTCAGATGTGACGTAAAAAGTCAAAGTTTTTCCACAATACCTGACGACCATTTAATTTTTGAGCTTCCGTGGCGCAATGGTTAGCGCGTTCGGCTGTTAACCGAAAGGTTGGTGGTTCGAGCCCACTCGGGAGCGGTGTTGTGAAATCTCACATGTAACGTAAAAATCCAAAGTTTAAACACAATACCTGACGAACATTTAATCGTTGGGCTTCCGTTTCAATGGTTAACGCCGTCGGCTGTTAACCGAAAGGTTGGTGGTTCGAGCCCATCCGGGAGCGGTGTTGTGAGGTCTTAGATGTAACGTAAAATTCAGAGTTTTTTAAAAAAAACTGACGAACATTTAATTTTTGGGCTTCCTTGGCGCAATGTTTAGAGCGTTCAGCTGTTATTCAAAAGGTTGTTGGTTCGAGCCCACCCGGGAGCGGTGTTGTGAGCTCTCAAATGTGACGTAAAAAGTCAAAGTTTTTCCACAATACCTGACGAACATTTAATTTTTGGGCTTCCGTGAAGCAATGGTTAACGCTGTCGGCTGTTAACCGAAAGGTTGGTGGTTCGAGCCCATCCGGGAGCTGTGTTGTGAGGTCTTAGATGTAGTGTAAAATTCAGAATTTTTTAAAAATAACTGACGAACATTTAATTTTTGGGCTTCCGTGGCGCAATGGTTAGCGCGTTCGGCTGTTAACCGAAAGGTTGGTGGTTCGAGCCCATCCGGGAGCGGTAATGTGAGGTCTTAGATGTAACGTAAAATTCAGAGTTTTTTAAAAATACCTGACGAACATTTAATCTTTGGGCTTCCGTGGCGCAATGGTTAGTGCGTTCGGCTGTTAACCGAAAGGTTGGTGGTTCGAGCCCACCCGGGAGCGGTGTTGTGAGGTCTCACATGTAACGTAAAAAGCCAAAGTATTTCTACAATACCCGACGACCATTTAATTTTTGGGCTTCCGTGGCGCAATGGTTAGCGCGTTCGGCTGTTAACCGAAAGGTTGGTGGTTCGAGCCCATCCGTGAGGGGTGTTGTGAGGTCTCAGATGTGACGTAAAAAGTCAAAGTTTTTCCACAATACCTGACGAACATTTAATTTTTGGGCTTCCGTTGCGCAATGGTTAACGCCGTCGGCTGTTAACCGAAAGGTTGGTGGTTCGAGCCCATCCGGGAGCGGTGTTGTGAGGTCTTAGATGTAACGTAAAATTCAGAGTTTTTTAAAAATATCTGACGAACATTTAATTTTTGGGCTTCCGTGGCGCAATGGTTAGCGCGTTCAGCTGTTATTCAAAAGGTTTGTGGTTCGAGCCCATCCGGGAGCGGTGTTTTGAAGTCTCGGATGTGACGTAAAAAGTCAGAGTTTTTCCACAACACCTGACGACCATTTCATTTCTGAGCTTCCTTGGCTCGAAGGTTAGCGCGTTCGGATGTTAACCGAAAGGTTGGTGGTTCGAGCCCATCCGGGAGCGGTAATGTGAGGTCTTAGATGTAACGTAAAATTCAGAGTTTTTTAAAAATACCTGACGAACATTTAATCTTTGGGCTTCCGTGGCGCAATGGTTAGTGCGTTCGGCTGTTAACCGAAAGGTTGGTGGTTCGAGCCCACCCGGGAGCGGTGTTGTGAGGTCTCACATGTAACGTAAAAAGCCAAAGTGTTTCTACAATACCCGACGACCATTTAATTTTTGGGCTTCCGTGGCGCAATGGTTAGCGCGTTCGGCTGTTAACCGAAAGGTTGGTGGTTCGAGCCCATCCGTGAGGGGTGTTGTGAGGTCTCAGATGTGACGTAAAAAGTCAAAGTTTTTCCACAATACCTGACGAACATTTAATTTTTGGGCTTCCGTGGCGCAATGGTTAGCGCGTTCGGCTGTTAACCGAAAGGTTGGTGGTTCGAGCCCACCCGGGAGCGGTGTTGTGAGATCTCACATGTAACGTAAAAATCCAAATTTTTTCCACAATACCTGACGAACATTTAATCTTTGGGCTTCCGTTGCGCAATGGTTAACGCCGTCGGCTGTTAACCGAAAGGTTGGTGGTTCGAGCCCATCCGGGAGCGGTGTTGTGAGGTCTTAGATGTAACGTAAAATTCAGAGTTTTTTAAAAATATCTGACGAACATTTAATTTTTGGGCTTCCGTGGCGCAATGGTTAGCGCGTTCAGCTGTTATTCAAAAGGTTTGTGGTTCGAGCCCATCCGGGAGCGGTGTTTTGAAGTCTCGGATGTGACGTAAAAAGTCAGAGTTTTTCCACAATACCTGACGACCATTTCATTTCTGAGCTTCCTTGGCTCGAAGGTTAGCGCGTTCGGATGTTAACCAAAAGGTTGGTGGTTCGAGCCCACCCGGCTGCCGTGTTGTGAAGTCTCAAATGTAACGTAAAAAGCCAAATATTTTCCACAATACCTGACGACCGTTTAATTTTTGAGCTTCCGTGGCGCAATGGTTAGCGCGTTCGGCTGTTAACCGAAAGGTTGGTGGTTCGAGCCCACCCGGGAGCGGTGTTGTGAGATCTCAAACGTAATGTCAAATGCCAAAGTTTTTCCACAATACCTGACGAACATTTAGTCTTTGGGCTTCCGTTGCGCAATGGTTAACGCCGTCGGCTGTTAACCGAAAGGTTGGTGGTTCGAGCCCATCCGGGAGCGGTGTTGTGAGGTCTTAGATGTAACGTAAAATTCAGAGTTTTTTAAAAATAACTGACGAACATTTAATTTTTGGGCTTCCTTGGCGCAATGTTTAGAGCGTTCAGCTGTTATTCAAAAGGTTGGTGGTTCGAGCCCACCCGGGAGCGGTGTTGTGAGCTCTCAAATGTGACGTAAAAAGTCAAAGTTTTTCCACAATACCTGACGAACATTTAATTTTTGGGCTTCCGTGAAGCAATGGTTAACGCCGTCGGCTGTTAACCGAAAGGTTGGTGGTTCGAGCCCATCCGGGAGCTGTGTTGTGAGATCTCAAACGTAATGTCAAATGCCAAAGTTTTTCCACAATACCTGACGAACATTTAGTCTTTGGGCTTCCGTGGCGCAATGGTTAGCGCGTTCGGCAGTTAACTGAAAGGTTGGTGGTTCGAGACCATCCGGGAGCGGTGTTGTGAGGTCTCAGATGTGACGTAAAAAGTCAAAGTTTTTCCACAATACCTGACGACCATTTAATTTTTGAGCTTCCGTGGCGCAATGGTTAGCGCGTTCGGCTGTTAACCGAAAGGTTGGTAGTTCGAGCCCACCCGGGAGCGGTGAAGTGAAATCTCACATGTAACGTAAAAATCCAAAGTTTTTCCACAATACCTGACGAACATTTAATCGTTGGGCTTCCGTTTCAATGGTTAATGCCGTCGGCTGTTAACCGAAAGGTTGGTGGTTCAAGCCCATCCGGGAGCGGTGTTGTGAGGTCTTAGATGTAACGTAAAATTCAGAGTTTTTTAAAAACAACTGACGAACATTTAATTTTTGGGCTGCCGTGGCGCAATGGTTAGCGCGTTCGGCTGTTAACCGAAAGGTTGGTGGTTCGAGCCCATCCGGGAGCGGTAATGTGAGGTCTTAGATGTAACGTAAAATTCAGAGTTTTTTAAAAATACCTGACGAACATTTAATCTTTGGGCTTCCGTGGCGCAATGGTTAGCGCGTTCGGCTGTTAACCGAAAGGTTATTGGTTCGAGCCCACCCGGGAGCGGTGTTGTGAGCTCTCAAATGTAACGTAAAAAGCCAAAGTTTTTCCACAATACCTGACGACCGTTTATTTTTTGAGCTTCCGTGGCGCAATGGTTAGCGCGTTCGTCTGTTAACCGAAAGGTTGGTGGTTCGAGCCCACCCGGGAGCGGTGTTGTGAGATCTCAAACGTAATGTCAAATGCCAAAGTTTTTCCACGATACCTGACGAACATTTAATCTTTGGGCTTCCGTGGCGCAATGGTTAGCGCGTTCGGCAGTTAACTGAAAGGTTGGTGGTTCGAGACCATCCGGGAGCGGTGTTGTGAGGTCTCAGATGTGACGTAAAAAGTCAAAGTTTTTCCACAATACCTGACGACCATTTAATTTTTGAGCTTCCGTGGCGCAATGGTTAGCGCGTTCGGCTGTTAACCGAAAGGTTGGTGGTTCGAGCCCATCCGGGAGCGGTAATGTGAGGTCTTAGATGTAACGTAAAATTCAGAGTTTTTTAAAAATACCTGACGAACATTTAATCTTTGGGCTTCCGTGGCGCAATGGTTAGCGCGTTCGGCTGTTAACCTAAAGGTTGGTGGTTCGAGCCCATCCGTGAGCGGTGTTGTGAGGTCTCAGATGTGACGTAAAAAGTCAAAGTTTTTCCACAATACCTGACGACCATTTAATTTTTGAGCTTCCGTGGTGCAATGGTTAGCGCGTTCGGCTGTTAACCGAAAGGTTGGTGGTTCGAGCCCACCCGGGAGCGGTGTTGTGAAATCTCACATGTAACGTAAAAATCCAAAGTTTTTCCACAATACCTGACGAACATTTAATCGTTGGGCTTCCGTTTCAATGGTTAACGCCGTCGGCTGTTAACCGAAAGGTTGGTGGTTCGAGCCCATCCGGGAGCGGTGTTGTGAGGTCTTAGATGTAACGTAAAATTCAGAGTTTTTTAAAAATAACTGACGAACATTTAATTTTTGGGCTTCCTTGGCGCAATGTTTAGAGCGTTCAGCTGTTATTCAAAAGGTTGGTGGTTCGAGCCCACCCGGGAGCGGTGTTGTGAAATCTCACATGTAACGTAAAAATCCAAAGTTTAAACACAATACCTGACGAACATTTAATTTTTGGGCTTCCGTGAAGCAATGGTTAACGCCGTCGGCTGTTAACCGAAAGGTTGGTGGTTCGAGCCCATCCGGGAGCTGTGTTGTGAGATCTCACATGTAACGTAAAAATCCAAATTTTTTCCACAATACCTGACGAACATTTAATCTTTGGGCTTCCGTTGCGCAATGGCTAACGCCGTCGGCTGTTAACCGAAAGGTTGGTGGTTCGAGCCCATCCGGGAGCGGTGTTGTGAGGTCTTAGATGTAACGTAAAATTCAGAGTTTTTTAAAAATATCTGACGAACATTTAATTTTTGGGCTTCCGTGGCGCAATGGTTAGCGCGTTCAGCTGTTATTCAAAAGGTTTGTGGTTCGAGCCCATCCGGGAGCGGTGTTTTGAAGTCTCGGATGTGACGTAAAAAGTCAGAGTTTTTCCACAATACCTGACGACCATTTCATTTCTGAGCTTCCTTGGCTCGAAGGTTAGCGCGTTCGGATGTTAACCAAAAGGTTGGTGGTTCGAGCCCACCCGGCTGCCGTGTTGTGAAGTCTCAAATGTAACGTAAAAAGCCAAATATTTTCCACAATACCTGACGACCGTTTAATTTTTGAGCTTCCGTGGCGCAATGGTTAGCGCGTTCGGCTGTTAACCGAAAGGTTGGTGGTTCGAGCCCACCCGGGAGCGGTGTTGTGAGATGGGCTCGAACCACCAACCTTTCGGTTAACAGCCGAACGCGCTAACCATTGCGCCACGGAAGCTCAAAAATTAAACGGTCGTCAGGTATTGTGGAAAAACTTTGGCTTTTTACGTTACATTTGAGACTTCACAACACGGCAGCCGGGTGGGCTCGAACCACCAACCTTTTGGTTAACATCCGAACGCGCTAACCTTCGAGCCAAGGAAGCTCAGAAATGAAATGGTCGTCAGGTATTGTGGAAAAACTCTGACTTTTTACGTCACATCCGAGACTTCAAAACACCGCTCCCGGATGGGCTCGAACCACAAACCTTTTGAATAACAGCTGAACGCGCTAACCATTGCGCCACGGAAGCCCAAAGATTAAATGTTCGTCAGGTATTTTTAAAAAACTCTGAATTTTACGTTACATCTAAGACCTCACAACACCGCTCCCGGATGGGCTCGAACCACCAACCTTTCGGTTAACAGCCGACGACGTTAACCATTGAAACGGAAGCCCAACGATTAAATGTTCGTCAGGTATTTTTAAAAAACTCTGATATTTACACTACATCTAAGACCTCACAACACAGCTCCCGGATGGGCTCGAACCACCAACCTTTCGGTTAACAGCCGACGGCGTTAACCATTGCTTCACGGAAGCCCAAAAATTAAATGTTCGTCAGGTATTGTGGAAAAACTTTGACTTTTTACGTCACATCTGAGACCTCACAACACCGCTCACGGATGGGCTCGAACCACCAACTTTTCGGTTAACAGCCGAACGCGCTAACCATTGCGCCACGGAAGCCCAAAGATTAAATGTTCGTCAGGTATTTTTAAAAAACTCTGAATTTTACGTTACATCTAAGACCTCACATTACCGCTCCCGGATGGGCTCGAACCACCAACCTTTCGGTTAACAGCCGAACGCGCTAACCATTGCGCCACGGAAGTTCAAAAATTAAATGGTCGTCAGGTATTGTGGAAAAACTTTGACTTTTTACGTCACATCTGAGACCTCACAACACCGCTCCCGGATGGTCTCGAACCACCAACCTTTCAGTTAACTGCCGAACGCGCTAACCATTGCGCCACGGAAGCCCAAAGATTAAATGTTCGTCAGGTGTTGTGGAAAAACTTTGGCATTTGACATTACGTTTGAGATCTCACAACACCGCTCCCGGGTGGGCTCGAACCACCAACCTTTCGGTTAACAGCCGAACGCGCTAACCATTGCGCCACGGAAGCCCAAAGATTAAATGTTCGTCAGGTATTTTTAAAAAACTCTGAATTTTACGTTACATCTAAGACCTCACATTACCGCTCCCGGATGGGCTCGAACCACCAACCTTTCGGTTAACAGCCGAACGCGCTAACCATTGCGCCACGGAAGCCCAAAAATTAAATGTTCGTCAGTTATTTTTAAAAAACTCTGAATTTTACGTTACATCTAAGACTTCACAACACCGCTCCCGGATGGGCTCGAACCACCAACCTTTCGGTTAACAGCCGACGGCGTTAACCATTGAAACGGAAGCCCAACGATTAAATGTTCGTCAGGTATTGTGGAAAAACTTTGGATTTTTACGTTACATGTGAGATTTCACAACACCGCTCCCGGGTGGGCTCGAACCACCAACCTTTCGGTTAACAGCCGAACGCGCTAACCATTGCGCCACGGAAGCTCAAAAATTAAATGGTCGTCAGGTATTGTGGAAAAACTTTGACTTTTTACGTCACATCTGAGACCTCACAACACCGCTCCCGGATGGTCTCGAACCACCAACCTTTCAGTTAACTGCCGAACGCGCTAACCATTGCGCCACGGAAGCCCAAAGATTAAATGTTCGTCAGGTATTGTGGAAAAACTTTGGCATTTGACATTACGTTTGAGATCTCACAACACCGCTCCCGGGTGGGCTCGAACCACCAACCTTTCGGTTAACTGCCGAACGCGCTAACCATTGCGCCACGGAAGCTCAAAAATTAAACGGTCGTCAGGTATTGTGGAAAAACTTTGGCTTTTTACGTTACATCTGAGACCTCACAACACCGCTCCCGGATGGTCTCGAACCACCAACCTTTCAGTTAACTGCCGAACGCGCTAACCATTGCGCCACGGAAGCCCAAAGATTAAATGTTCGTCAGGTGTTGTGGAAAAACTTTGGCATTTGACATTACGTTTGAGATCTCACAACACCGCTCCCGGGTGGGCTCGAACCACCAACCTTTCGGTTAACAGCCGAACGCGCTAACCATTGCGCCACGGAAGCTCAAAAATTAAACGGTCGTCAGGTATTGTGGAAAAACTTTGGCTTTTTACGTTACATTTGAGACTTCACAACACGGCAGCCGGGTGGGCTCGAACCACCAACCTTTTGGTTAACATCCGAACGCGCTAACCTTCGAGCCAAGGAAGCTCAGAAATGAAATGGTCGTCAGGTATTGTGGAAAAACTCTGACTTTTTACGTCACATCCGAGACTTCAAAACACCGCTCCCGGATGGGCTCGAACCACAAACCTTTTGAATAACAGCTGAACGCGCTAACCATTGCGCCACGGAAGCCCAAAGATTAAATGTTCGTCAGGTATTTTTAAAAAACTCTGAATTTTACGTTACATCTAAGACCTCACAACACCGCTCCCGGATGGGCTCGAACCACCAACCTTTCGGTTAACAGCCGACGGCGTTAACCATTGAAACGGAAGCCCAACGATTAAATGTTCGTCAGGTATTTTTAAAAAACTCTGATATTTACACTACATCTAAGACCTCACAACACAGCTCCCGGATGGGCTCGAACCACCAACCTTTCGGTTAACAGCCGACGGCGTTAACCATTGCTTCACGGAAGCCCAAAAATTAAATGTTCGTCAGGTATTGTGGAAAAACTTTGACTTTTTACGTCACATCTGAGACCTCACAACACCGCTCACGGATGGGCTCGAACCACCAACTTTTCGGTTAACAGCCGAACGCGCTAACCATTGCGCCACGGAAGCCCAAAGATTAAATGTTCGTCAGGTATTTTTAAAAAACTCTGAATTTTACGTTACATCTAAGACCTCACATTACCGCTCCCGGATGGGCTCGAACCACCAACCTTTCGGTTAACAGCCGAACGCGCTAACCATTGCGCCACGGAAGCTCAAAAATTAAATGGTCGTCAGGTATTGTGGAAAAACTTTGACTTTTTACGTCACATCTGAGACCTCACAACACCGCTCCCGGATGGTCTCGAACCACCAACCTTTCAGTTAACTGCCGAACGCGCTAACCATTGCGCCACGGAAGCCCAAAGATTAAATGTTCGTCAGGTGTTGTGGAAAAACTTTGGCATTTGACATTACGTTTGAGATCTCACAACACCGCTCCCGGGTGGGCTCGAACCACCAACCTTTCGGTTAACAGCCGAACGCGCTAACCATTGCGCCACGGAAGCTCAAAAATTAAACGGTCGTCAGGTATTGTGGAAAAACTTTGGCTTTTTACGTTACATTTGAGACTTCACAACACGGCAGCCGGGTGGGCTCGAACCACCAACCTTTTGGTTAACATCCGAACGCGCTAACCTTCGAGCCAAGGAAGCTCAGAAATGAAATGGTCGTCAGGTATTGTGGAAAAACTCTGACTTTTTACGTCACATCCGAGACTTCAAAACACCGCTCCCGGATGGGCTCGAACCACAAACCTTTTGAATAACAGCTGAACGCGCTAACCATTGCGCCACGGAAGCCCAAAGATTAAATGTTCGTCAGGTATTTTTAAAAAACTCTGAATTTTACGTTACATCTAAGACCTCACAACACCGCTCCCGGATGGGCTCGAACCACCAACCTTTCGGTTAACAGCCGACGGCGTTAACCATTGAAACGGAAGCCCAACGATTAAATGTTCGTCAGGTATTTTTAAAAAACTCTGATATTTACACTACATCTAAGACCTCACAACACAGCTCCCGGATGGGCTCGAACCACCAACCTTTCGGTTAACAGCCGACGGCGTTAACCATTGCTTCACGGAAGCCCAAAAATTAAATGTTCGTCAGGTATTGTGGAAAAACTTTGACTTTTTACGTCACATCTGAGACCTCACAACACCGCTCACGGATGGGCTCGAACCACCAACTTTTCGGTTAACAGCCGAACGCACTAACCATTGCGCCACGGAAGCCCAAAAATTAAATGTTCGTCAGTTATTTTTAAAAAACTCTGAATTTTACGTTACATCTAAGACCTCACATTACCGCTCCCGGATGGGCTCGAACCACCAACCTTTCGGTTAACAGCCGAACGCGCTAACCATTGCGCCACGGAAGCCCAAAAATTAAATGTTCGTCAGTTATTTTTAAAAAACTCTGAATTTTACGTTACATCTAAGACTTCACAACACCGCTCCCGGATGGGCTCGAACCACCAACCTTTCGGTTAACAGCCGACGGCGTTAACCATTGAAACGGAAGCCCAACGATTAAATGTTCGTCAGGTATTGTGGAAAAACTTTGGATTTTTACGTTACATGCGAGATTTCACAACACCGCTCCCGGGTGGGCTCGAACCACCAACCTTTCGGTTAACAGCCGAACGCGCTAACCATTGCGCCACGGAAGCTCAAAAATTAAATGGTCGTCAGGTATTGTGGAAAAACTTTGACTTTTTACGTCACATCTGAGACCTCACAACACCGCTCCCGGATGGTCTCGAACCAGCAACCTTTCAGTTAACTGCCGAACGCGCTAACCATTGCGCCATGGAAGCCCAAAGATTAAATGTTCGTCAGGTATTGTGGAAAAACTTTGGCATTTGACATTACGTTTGAGATCTCACAACACCGCTCCCGGGTGGGCTCGAACCACCAACCTTTCGGTTAACTGCCGAACGCGCTAACCATTGCGCCACGGAAGCTCAAAAATTAAACGGTCGTCAGGTATTGTGGAAAAACTTTGGCTTTTTACGTTACATTTGAGACTTCACAACACGGCAGCCGGGTGGGCTCGAACCACCAACCTTTTGGTTAACATCCGAACGCGCTAACCTTCGAGCCAAGGAAGCTCAGAAATGAAATGGTCGTCAGGTATTGTGGAAAAACTCTGACTTTTTACGTCACATCCGAGACTTCAAAACACCGCTCCCGGATGGGCTCGAACCACAAACCTTTTGAATAACAGCTGAACGCGCTAACCATTGCGCCACGGAAGCCCAAAGATTAAATGTTCGTCAGGTATTTTTAAAAAACTCTGAATTTTACGTTACATCTAAGACCTCACAACACCGCTCCCGGATGGGCTCGAACCACCAACCTTTCGGTTAACAGCCGACGGCGTTAACCATTGAAACGGAAGCCCAACGATTAAATGTTCGTCAGGTATTTTTAAAAAACTCTGATATTTACACTACATCTAAGACCTCACAACACAGCTCCCGGATGGGCTCGAACCACCAACCTTTCGGTTAACAGCCGACGGCGTTAACCATTGCTTCACGGAAGCCCAAAAATTAAATGTTCGTCAGGTATTGTGGAAAAACTTTGACTTTTTACGTCACATCTGAGACCTCACAACACCGCTCACGGATGGGCTCGAACCACCAACTTTTCGGTTAACAGCCGAACGCACTAACCATTGCGCCACGGAAGCCCAAAAATTAAATGTTCGTCAGTTATTTTTAAAAAACTCTGAATTTTACGTTACATCTAAGACCTCACATTACCGCTCCCGGATGGGCTCGAACCACCAACCTTTCGGTTAACAGCCGAACGCGCTAACCATTGCGCCACGGAAGCCCAAAAATTAAATGTTCGTCAGTTATTTTTAAAAAACTCTGAATTTTACGTTACATCTAAGACTTCACAACACCGCTCCCGGATGGGCTCGAACCACCAACCTTTCGGTTAACAGCCGACGGCGTTAACCATTGAAACGGAAGCCCAACGATTAAATGTTCGTCAGGTATTGTGGAAAAACTTTGGATTTTTACGTTACATGTGAGATTTCACAACACCGCTCCCGGGTGGGCTCGAACCACCAACCTTTCGGTTAACAGCCGAACGCGCTAACCATTGCGCCACGGAAGCTCAAAAATTAAATGGTCGTCAGGTATTGTGGAAAAACTTTGACTTTTTACGTCACATCTGAGACCTCACAACACCGCTCCCGGATGGTCTCGAACCAGCAACCTTTCAGTTAACTGCCGAACGCGCTAACCATTGCGCCACGGAAGCCCAAAGATTAAATGTTCGTCAGGTATTGTGGAAAAACTTTGGCATTTGACATTACGTTTGAGATCTCACAACACCGCTCCCGGGTGGGCTCGAACCACCAACCTTTCGGTTAACTGCCGAACGCGCTAACCATTGCGCCACGGAAGCTCAAAAATTAAACGGTCGTCAGGTATTGTGGAAAAACTTTGGCTTTTTACGTTACATTTGAGACTTCACAACACGGCAGCCGGGTGGGCTCGAACCACCAACCTTTTGGTTAACATCCGAACGCGCTAACCTTCGAGCCAAGGAAGCTCAGAAATGAAATGGTCGTCAGGTATTGTGGAAAAACTCTGACTTTTTACGTCACATCTGAGACCTCACAACACCGCTCACGGATGGGCTCGAACCACCAACCTTTCGGTTAACAGCCGAACGCGCTAACCATTGCGCCACGGAAGCCCAAAAATAAAATGGTCGTCGGCTATTGTAGAAACACTTTGGCTTTTTACGTTACATGTGAGAGCTCACAACACCGCTCCCGGGTGGGCTCGAACCACCAACCTTTCGGTTAACAGCCGAACGCGCTAACCATTGCGCCACGGAAGCCCAAAGATTAAATGTTCGTCAGGAATTTTTAAAAAACTCTGAATTTTACGTTACATCTAAGACCTCACATTACCGCTCCCGGATGGGCTCGAACCACAAACCTTTTGAATAACAGCTGAACGCTCTAAACATTGCGCCACGGAAGCCCAAAAATTAAATGTTCGTCAGTTATTTTTAAAAAACTCGGAATTTTACGTTACATCTAAGACCTCACAACACCGCTCCCGGATGGGCTCGAACCACCAACCTTTCGGTTAACAGCCGACGGCGTTAACCATTGCGCAACGGAAGCCCAAAGATTAAATGTTCGTCAGGTATTGTGGAAAAACTTTGGATTTTTACGTTACATGTGAGATCTCACAACACCGCTCCCGGGTGGGCTCGAACCACCAACCTTTCGGTTAACAGCCGAACGCGCTAACCATTGCGCCACGGAAGCCCAAAGATTAAATGTTCGTCAGGTATTGTGGAAAAACTTTGACTTTTTACGTCACATCTGAGACTTCACAACACCGCTCCCGGATGGGCTCGAACCACAAACCTTTTGAATAACATCTGAACGCTCTAACCATTGCGCCACGGAAGACCAAAAATTAAATGTTCGTCAGTTATTTTTAAAAAACTCTGAATTTTACGTTACATCTAAGACCTCACAACACCGCTCCCGGATGGGCTCGAACCACCAACCTTTCGGTTAACAGCCGACGGCGTTAACCATTGTGCAACGGAAGCCCAAAGATTAAATGTTCGTCAGGTATTGTGGAAAAACTTTGACTTTTTACGTCACATCTGAGACTTCACAACACCGCTCCCGGATGGGCTCGAACCACAAACCTTTTGAATAACAGCTGAACGCTCTAACCATTGCGCCACGGAAGCCCAAAAATTAAATGTTCGTCAGTTATTTTTAAAAAACTCTGAATTTTACGTTACATCTAAGACCTCACAACACCGCTCCTGGATGGGCTCGAACCACCAACCTTTCGGTTAACAGCCGACGGCGTTAACCATTGTGCAACGGAAGCCCAAAGATTAAATGTTCGTCAGGTATTGTGGAAAAACTTTGACTTTTTACGTCACATCTGAGACTTCACAACACCGCTCCCGGATGGGCTCGAACCACAAACCTTTTGAATAACAGCTGAACGCTCTAACCATTGCGCCACGGAAGACCAAAAATTAAATGTTCGTCAGTTATTTTTAAAAAACTCTGAATTTTACGTTACATCTAAGACCTCACAACACAGCTCCCGGATGGGCTCGAACCACCAACCTTTCGGTTAACAGCCGACGGCGTTAACCATTGCTTCACGGAAGCCCAAAAATTAAATGTTTGTCAGGTATTGTGGAAAACTTTGACTTTTTACGTCACATCTGAGACTTCACAACACCGCTCCCGAATGGGCTCGAACCACAAACCTTTTGAATAACAGCTGAACGCTCTAAACATTGCGCCACGGAAGCCCAAAAATTAAATGTTCGTCAGTTATTTTTAAAAAACTCTGAATTTTACGTTACATCTAAGACCTCACAACACCGCTCCCGGATGGGCTCGAACCACCAACCTTTCGGTTAACAGCCGAACGCGGCAACCATTGCGCCACGGAAGCTCAAAAATTAAACGGTCGTCAGGTATTGTGGAAAAACTTTGGCTTTTTACGTTACATTTGAGACTTCACAACACGGCAGCCGGGTGGGCTCGAACCACCAACCTTTTGGTTAACATCCGAACGCGCTAACCTTCGAGCCAAGGAAGCTCAGAAATGAAATGGTCGTCAGGTATTGTGGAAAAACTCTGACTTTTTACGTCACATCCGAGACTTCAAAACACCGCTCCCGGATGGGCTCGAACCACAAACCTTTTGAATAACAGCTGAACGCGCTAACCAGTGCGCCACGGAAGCCCAAAGATTAAATGTTCGTCAGGTATTTTTAAAAAACTCTGAATTTTACGTTACATCTAAGACCTCACATTACCGCTCCCGGATGGGCTCGAACCACAAACCTTTTGAATAACAGCTGAACGCTCTAAACATTGCGCCACGGAAGCCCAAAAATTAAATGTTCGTCAGGTATTTTTAAAAAACTCGGAATTTTACGTTACATCTAAGACCTCACAACACCGCTCCCGGATGGGCTCGAACCACCAACCTTTCGGTTAACAGCCGACGGCGTTAACCATTGCGCAACGGAAGCCCAAAGATTAAATGTTCGTCAGGTATTGTGGAAAAACTTTGGATTTTTACGTTACATCTGAGACCTCACAACACCGCTCCCGGGTGGGCTCGAACCACCAACCTTTCGGTTAACAGCCGAACGCGCTAACCATTGCGCCACGGAAGCCCAAAGATTAAATGTTCGTCAGGTATTGTGGAAAAACTTTGACTTTTTACGTCACATCTGAGACTTCACAACACCGCTCCCGGATGGGCTCGAACCACAAACCTTTTGAATAACATCTGAACGCTCTAACCATTGCGCCACGGAAGACCAAAAATTAAATGTTCGTCAGTTATTTTTAAAAAACTCTGAATTTTACGTTACATCTAAGACCTCACAACACCGCTCCCGGATGGGCTCGAACCACCAACCTTTCGGTTAACAGCCGACGGCGTTAACCATTGTGCAACGGAAGCCCAAAGATTAAATGCTCGTCAGGTATTGTGGAAAAACTTTGGATTTTTACGTTACATGTGAGATTTCACAACACCGCTCCCGGGTGGGCTCGAACCACCAACCTTTCGGTTAACAGCCGAACGCGCTAACCATTGCGCCACGGAAGCTCAAAAATTAAATGGTCGTCAGGTATTGTGGAAAAACTTTGACTTTTTACGTCACATCTGAGACCTCACAACACCGCTCCCGGATGGTCTCGAACCAGCAACCTTTCAGTTAACTGCCGAACGCGCTAACCATTGCGCCACGGAAGCCCAAAGATTAAATGTTCGTCAGGTATTGTGGAAAAACTTTGGCATTTGACATTACGTTTGAGATCTCACAACACCGCTCCCGGGTGGGCTCGAACCACCAACCTTTCGGTTAACTGCCGAACGCGCTAACCATTGCGCCACGGAAGCTCAAAAATTAAACGGTCGTCAGGTATTGTGGAAAAACTTTGGCTTTTTACGTTACATTTGAGACTTCACAACACGGCAGCCGGGTGGGCTCGAACCACCAACCTTTTGGTTAACATCCGAACGCGCTAACCTTCGAGCCAAGGAAGCTCAGAAATGAAATGGTCGTCAGGTATTGTGGAAAAACTCTGACTTTTTACGTCACATCTGAGACCTCACAACACCGCTCACGGATGGGCTCGAACCACCAAACTTTCGGTTAACAGCCGAACGCGCTAACCATTGCGCCACGGAAGCCCAAAAATAAAATGGTCGTCGGCTATTGTAGAAACACTTTGGCTTTTTACGTTACATGTGAGAGCTCACAACACCGCTCCCGGGTGGGCTCGAACCACCAACCTTTCGGTTAACAGCCGAACGCGCTAACCATTGCGCCACGGAAGCCCAAAGATTAAATGTTCGTCAGGAATTTTTAAAAAACTCTGAATTTTACGTTACATCTAAGACCTCACATTACCGCTCCCGGATGGGCTCGAACCACAAACCTTTTGAATAACAGCTGAACGCTCTAAACATTGCGCCACGGAAGCCCAAAAATTAAATGTTCGTCAGTTATTTTTAAAAAACTCGGAATTTTACGTTACATCTAAGACCTCACAACACCGCTCCCGGATGGGCTCGAACCACCAACCTTTCGGTTAACAGCCGACGGCGTTAACCATTGCGCAACGGAAGCCCAAAGATTAAATGTTCGTCAGGTATTGTGGAAAAACTTTGGATTTTTACGTTACATGTGAGATCTCACAACACCGCTCCCGGGTGGGCTCGAACCACCAACCTTTCGGTTAACAGCCGAACGCGCTAACCATTGCGCCACGGAAGCCCAAAGATTAAATGTTCGTCAGGTATTGTGGAAAAACTTTGACTTTTTACGTCACATCTGAGACTTCACAACACCGCTCCCGGATGGGCTCGAACCACAAACCTTTTGAATAACATCTGAACGCTCTAACCATTGCGCCACGGAAGACCAAAAATTAAATGTTCGTCAGTTATTTTTAAAAAACTCTGAATTTTACGTTACATCTAAGACCTCACAACACCGCTCCCGGATGGGCTCGAACCACCAACCTTTCGGTTAACAGCCGACGGCGTTAACCATTGTGCAACGGAAGCCCAAAGATTAAATGTTCGTCAGGTATTGTGGAAAAACTTTGACTTTTTACGTCACATCTGAGACTTCACAACACCGCTCCCGGATGGGCTCGAACCACAAACCTTTTGAATAACAGCTGAACGCTCTAACCATTGCGCCACGGAAGCCCAAAAATTAAATGTTCGTCAGTTATTTTTAAAAAACTCTGAATTTTACGTTACATCTAAGACCTCACAACACCGCTCCTGGATGGGCTCGAACCACCAACCTTTCGGTTAACAGCCGACGGCGTTAACCATTGTGCAACGGAAGCCCAAAGATTAAATGTTCGTCAGGTATTGTGGAAAAACTTTGACTTTTTACGTCACATCTGAGACTTCACAACACCGCTCCCGGATGGGCTCGAACCACAAACCTTTTGAATAACAGCTGAACGCTCTAACCATTGCGCCACGGAAGACCAAAAATTAAATGTTCGTCAGTTATTTTTAAAAAACTCTGAATTTTACGTTACATCTAAGACCTCACAACACAGCTCCCGGATGGGCTCGAACCACCAACCTTTCGGTTAACAGCCGACGGCGTTAACCATTGCTTCACGGAAGCCCAAAAATTAAATGTTTGTCAGGTATTGTGGAAAACTTTGACTTTTTACGTCACATCTGAGACTTCACAACACCGCTCCCGAATGGGCTCGAACCACAAACCTTTTGAATAACAGCTGAACGCTCTAAACATTGCGCCACGGAAGCCCAAAAATTAAATGTTCGTCAGTTATTTTTAAAAAACTCTGAATTTTACGTTACATCTAAGACCTCACAACACCGCTCCCGGATGGGCTCGAACCACCAACCTTTCGGTTAACAGCCGAACGCGGCAACCATTGCGCCACGGAAGCTCAAAAATTAAACGGTCGTCAGGTATTGTGGAAAAACTTTGGCTTTTTACGTTACATTTGAGACTTCACAACACGGCAGCCGGGTGGGCTCGAACCACCAACCTTTTGGTTAACATCCGAACGCGCTAACCTTCGAGCCAAGGAAGCTCAGAAATGAAATGGTCGTCAGGTATTGTGGAAAAACTCTGACTTTTTACGTCACATCCGAGACTTCAAAACACCGCTCCCGGATGGGCTCGAACCACAAACCTTTTGAATAACAGCTGAACGCGCTAACCATTGCGCCACGGAAGCCCAAAGATTAAATGTTCGTCAGGTATTTTTAAAAAACTCTGAATTTTACGTTACATCTAAGACCTCACATTACCGCTCCCGGATGGGCTCGAACCACAAACCTTTTTAATAACAGCTGAACGCTCTAAACATTGCGCCACGGAAGCCCAAAAATTAAATGTTCGTCAGTTATTTTTAAAAAACTCGGAATTTTACGTTACATCTAAGACCTCACAACACCGCTCCCGGATGGGCTCGAACCACCAACCTTTCGGTTAACAGCCGACGGCGTTAACCATTGCGCAACGGAAGCCCAAAGATTAAATGTTCGTCAGGTATTGTGGAAAAACTTTGGATTTTTACGTTACATGTGAGATCTCACAACACCGCTCCCGGGTGGGCTCGAACCACCAACCTTTCGGTTAACAGCCGAACGCGCTAACCATTGCGCCACGGAAGCCCAAAGATTAAATGTTCGTCAGGTATTGTGGAAAAACTTTGACTTTTTACGTCACATCTGAGACTTCACAACACCGCTCCCGGATGGGCTCGAACCACAAACCTTTTGAATAACATCTGAACGCTCTAACCATTGCGCCACGGAAGACCAAAAATTAAATGTTCGTCAGTTATTTTTAAAAAACTCTGAATTTTACGTTACATCTAAGACCTCACAACACCGCTCCCGGATGGGCTCGAACCACCAACCTTTCGGTTAACAGCCGACGGCGTTAACCATTGTGCAACGGAAGCCCAAAGATTAAATGCTCGTCAGGTATTGTGGAAAAACTTTGACTTTTTACGTCACATCTGAGACTTCACAACACCGCTCCCGGATGGGCTCGAACCACAAACCTTTTGAATAACATCTGAACGCTCTAACCATTGCGCCACGGAAGACCAAAAATTAAATGTTCGTCAGTTATTTTTAAAAAACTCTGAATTTTACGTTACATCTAAGACCTCACAACACCGCTCCCGGATGGGCTCGAACCACCAACCTTTCGGTTAACAGCCGACGGCGTTAACCATTGTGCAACGGAAGCCCAAAGATTAAATGTTCGTCAGGTATTGTGGAAAAACTTTGACTTTTTACGTCACATCTGAGACTTCACAACACCGCTCCCGGATGGGCTCGAACCACAAACCTTTTGAATAACAGCGTAACGCTCTAACCAGTGCGCCACGGAAGCCCAAAAATTAAATGTTCGTCAGTTATTTTTAAAAAACTCTGAATTTTACGTTACATCTAAGACCTCACAACACCGCTCCCGGATGGGCTCGAACCACCAACCTTTCGGTTAACAGCCGACGGCGTTAACCATTGTGCAACGGAAGCCCAAAGATTAAATGTTCGTCAGGTATTGTGGAAAAACTTTGACTTTTTACGTCACATCTGAGACTTCACAACACCGCTCCCGGATGGGCTCGAACCACAAACCTTTTGAATAACAGCTGAACGCTCTAACCATTGCGCCACGGAAGCCCAAAGATTAAATGTTCGTCAGGTATTTTTAAAAAACTCTGAATTTTACGTTATATCTAAGACCTCACATTACCGCTCCCGGATGGGCTCGAACCACCAACCTTTCGGTTAACAGCCGACGGCGTTAACCATTGCTTCACGGAAGCCCAAAAATTAAATGTTCGTCAGGTATTGTGGAAAAACTTTGACTTTTTACGTCACATCTGAGACCTCACAACACCGCTCACGGATGGGCTCGAACCACCAACCTTTCGGTTAACAGCTGAACGCGCTAACCATTGCGCCACGGAAGCCCAAAAATTAAATGGTCGTCGGCTATTGTAGAAACACTTTGGCTTTTTACGTTACATGTGAGAGCTCACAACACCGCTCCCGGGTGGGCTCGAACCACCAACCTTTCGGTTAACAGCCGAACGCGCTAACCATTGCGCCACGGAAGCCCAAAGATTAAATGTTCGTCAGGAATTTTTAAAAAACTCTGAATTTTACGTTACATCTAAGACCTCACATTACCGCTCCCGGATGGGCTCGAACCACAAACCTTTTGAATAACAGCTGAACGCTCTAAACATTGCGCCACGGAAGCCCAAAAATTAAATGTTCGTCAGTTATTTTTAAAAAACTCGGAATTTTACGTTACATCTAAGACCTCACAACACCGCTCCCGGATGGGCTCGAACCACCAACCTTTCGGTTAACAGCCGACGGCGTTAACCATTGCGCAACGGAAGCCCAAAGATTAAATGTTCGTCAGGTATTGTGGAAAAACTTTGGATTTTTACGTTACATGTGAGATCTCACAACACCGCTCCCGGGTGGGCTCGAACCACCAACCTTTCGGTTAACAGCCGAACGCGCTAACCATTGCGCCACGGAAGCCCAAAGATTAAATGTTCGTCAGGTATTGTGGAAAAACTTTGACTTTTTACGTCACATCTGAGACTTCACAACACCGCTCCCGGATGGGCTCGAACCACAAACCTTTTGAATAACATCTGAACGCTCTAACCATTGCGCCACGGAAGACCAAAAATTAAATGTTCGTCAGTTATTTTTAAAAAACTCTGAATTTTACGTTACATCTAAGACCTCACAACACCGCTCCCGGATGGGCTCGAACCACCAACCTTTCGGTTAACAGCCGACGGCGTTAACCATTGTGCAACGGAAGCCCAAAGATTAAATGTTCGTCAGGTATTGTGGAAAAACTTTGACTTTTTACGTCACATCTGAGACTTCACAACACCGCTCCCGGATGGGCTCGAACCACAAACCTTTTGAATAACAGCTGAACGCTCTAACCATTGCGCCACGGAAGCCCAAAAATTAAATGTTCGTCAGTTATTTTTAAAAAACTCTGAATTTTACGTTACATCTAAGACCTCACAACACCGCTCCTGGATGGGCTCGAACCACCAACCTTTCGGTTAACAGCCGACGGCGTTAACCATTGTGCAACGGAAGCCCAAAGATTAAATGTTCGTCAGGTATTGTGGAAAAACTTTGACTTTTTACGTCACATCTGAGACTTCACAACACCGCTCCCGGATGGGCTCGAACCACAAACCTTTTGAATAACAGCTGAACGCTCTAACCATTGCGCCACGGAAGACCAAAAATTAAATGTTCGTCAGTTATTTTTAAAAAACTCTGAATTTTACGTTACATCTAAGACCTCACAACACAGCTCCCGGATGGGCTCGAACCACCAACCTTTCGGTTAACAGCCGACGGCGTTAACCATTGCTTCACGGAAGCCCAAAAATTAAATGTTTGTCAGGTATTGTGGAAAAACTTTGACTTTTTACGTCACATCTGAGACTTCACAACACCGCTCCCGGATGGGCTCGAACCACAAACCTTTTGAATAACAGCTGAACGCTCTAAACATTGCGCCACGGAAGCCCAAAAATTAAATGTTCGTCAGTTATTTTTAAAAAACTCTGAATTTTACGTTACATCTAAGACCTCACAACACCGCTCCCGGATGGGCTCGAACCACCAACCTTTCGGTTAACAGCCGAACGCGCTAACCATTGCGCCACGGAAGCTCAAAAATTAAACGGTCGTCAGGTATTGTGGAAAAACTTTGGCTTTTTACGTTACATTTGAGACTTCACAACACGGCAGCCGGGTGGGCTCGAACCACCAACCTTTTGGTTAACATCCGAACGCGCTAACCTTCGAGCCAAGGAAGCTCAGAAATGAAATGGTCGTCAGGTATTGTGGAAAAACTCTGACTTTTTACGTCACATCCGAGACTTCAAAACACCGCTCCCGGATGGGCTCGAACCACAAACCTTTTGAATAACAGCTGAACGCGCTAACCATTGCGCCACGGAAGCCCAAAGATTAAATGTTCGTCAGGTATTTTTAAAAAACTCTGAATTTTACGTTACATCTAAGACCTCACATTACCGCTCCCGGATGGGCTCGAACCACCAACCTTTCGGTTAACAGCCGACGGCGTTAACCATTGCTTCACGGAAGCCCAAAAATTAAATGTTCGTCAGGTATTGTGGAAAAACTTTGACTTTTTACGTCACATCTGAGACCTCACAACACCGCTCACGGATGGGCTCGAACCACCAACCTTTCGGTTAACAGCCGAACGCGCTAACCATTGCGCCACGGAAGCCCAAAAATTAAATGGTCGTCGGCTATTATAGAAACACTTTGGCTTTTTACGTTACATGTGAGAGCTCACAACACCGCTCCCGGGTGGGCTCGAACCACCAACCTTTCGGCTAACAGCCGAACGCGCTAACCATTGCGCCACGGAAGCCCAAAGATTAAATGTTCGTCAGGAATTTTTAAAAAACTCTGAATTTTACGTTACATCTAAGACCTCACATTACCGCTCCCGGATGGGCTCGAACCACAAACCTTTTGAATAACAGCTGAACGCTCTAAACATTGCGCCACGGAAGCCCAAAAATTAAATGTTCGTCAGCTATTTTTAAAAAACTCGGAATTTTACGTTACATCTAAGACCTCACAACACCGCTCCCGGATGGGCTCGAACCACCAACCTTTCGGTTAAAAGCCGACGGCGTTAACCATTGCGCAACGGAAGCCCAAAGATTAAATGTTCGTCAGGTATTGTGGAAAAACTTTGGATTTTTACGTTACATGTGAGATCTCACAACACCGCTCCCGGGTGGCCTCGAACCACCAACCTTTCGGTTAACAGCCGAACGCGCTAACCATTGCGCCACGGAAGCCCAAAGATTAAATGTTCGTCAGGTATTGTGGAAAAACTTTGACTTTTTACGTCACATCTGAGACTTCACAACACCGCTCCCGGATGGGCTCGAACCACAAACCTTTTGAATAACATCTGAACGCTCTAACCATTGCGCCACGGAAGACCAAAAATTAAATGTTCGTCAGTTATTTTTAAAAAACTCTGAATTTTACGTTACATCTAAGACCTCACAACACCGCTCCCGGATGGGCTCGAACCACCAACCTTTCGGTTAACAGCCGACGGCGTTAACCATTGTGCAAAGGAAGCCCAAAGATTAAATGTTCGTCAGGTATTGTGGAAAAACTTTGACTTTTTACGTCACATCTGAGACTTCACAACACCGCTCCCGGATGGGCTCGAACCACAAACCTTTTGAATAACAGCTGAACGCTCTAACCATTGCGCCACGGAAGCCCAAAAATTAAATGTTCGTCAGTTATTTTTAAAAAACTCTGAATTTTACGTTACACCTAAGACCTCACAACACCGCTCCCGGATGGGCTCGAACCACCAACCTTTCGGTTAACAGCCGACGGCGTTAACCATTGTGCAACGGAAGCCCAAAGATTAAATGTTCGTCAGGTATTGTGGAAAAACTTTGACTTTTTACGTCACATCTGAGACTTCACAACACCGCTCCCGGATGGGCTCGAACCACAAACCTTTTGAATAACAGCTGAACGCTCTAACCATTGCGCCACGGAAGCCCAAAAATTAAATGTTCGTCAGTTATTTTTAAAAAACTCTGAATTTTACGTTACATCTAAGACCTCACAACACCGCTCCTGGATGGGCTCGAACCACCAACCTTTCGGTTAACAGCCGACGGCGTTAACCATTGTGCAACGGAAGCCCAAAGATTAAATGTTCGTCAGGTATTGTGGAAAAACTTTGACTTTTTACGTCACATCTGAGACTTCACAACACCGCTCCCGGATGGGCTCGAACCACAAACCTTTTGAATAACAGCTGAACGCTCTAACCATTGCGCCACGGAAGACCAAAAATTAAATGTTCGTCAGTTATTTTTAAAAAACTCTGAATTTTACGTTACATCTAAGACCTCACAACACAGCTCCCGGATGGGCTCGAACCACCAACCTTTCGGTTAACAGCCGACGGCGTTAACCATTGCTTCACGGAAGCCCAAAAATTAAATGTTTGTCAGGTATTGTGGAAAAACTTTGACTTTTTACGTCACATCTGAGACTTCACAACACCGCTCCCGGATGGGCTCGAACCACAAACCTTTTGAATAACAGCTGAACGCTCTAAACATTGCGCCACGGAAGCCCAAAAATTAAATGTTCGTCAGTTATTTTTAAAAAACTCTGAATTTTACGTTACATCTAAGACCTCACAACACCGCTCCCGGATGGGCTCGAACCACCAACCTTTCGGTTAACAGCCGAACGCGCTAACCATTGCGCCACGGAAGCTCAAAAATTAAACGGTCGTCAGGTATTGTGGAAAAACTTTGGCTTTTTACGTTACATTTGAGACTTCACAACACGGCAGCCGGGTGGGCTCGAACCACCAACCTTTTGGTTAACATCCGAACGCGCTAACCTTCGAGCCAAGGAAGCTCAGAAATGAAATGGTCGTCAGGTATTGTGGAAAAACTCTGACTTTTTACGTCACATCCGAGACTTCAAAACACCGCTCCCGGATGGGCTCGAACCACAAACCTTTTGAATAACAGCTGAACGCGCTAACCATTGCGCCACGGAAGCCCAAAGATTAAATGTTCGTCAGGTATTTTTAAAAAAACTCTGAATTTTACGTTACATCTAAGACCTCACATTACCGCTCCCGGATGGGCTCGAACCACCAACCTTTCGGTTAACAGCCGACGGCGTTAACCATTGCTTCACGGAAGCCCAAAAATTAAATGTTCGTCAGGTATTGTGGAAAAACTTTGACTTTTTACGTCACATCTGAGACCTCACAACACCGCTCACGGATGGGCTCGAACCACCAACCTTTCGGTTAACAGCCGAACGCGCTAACCATTGCGCCACGGAAGCCCAAAAATTAAATGGTCGTCGGCTATTATAGAAACACTTTGGCTTTTTACGTTACATGTGAGAGCTCACAACACCGCTCCCGGGTGGGCTCGAACCACCAACCTTTCGGCTAACAGCCGAACGCGCTAACCATTGCGCCACGGAAGCCCAAAGATTAAATGTTCGTCAGGAATTTTTAAAAAACTCTGAATTTTACGTTACATCTAAGACCTCACATTACCGCTCCCGGATGGGCTCGAACCACAAACCTTTTGAATAACAGCTGAACGCTCTAAACATTGCGCCACGGAAGCCCAAAAATTAAATGTTCGTCAGCTATTTTTAAAAAACTCGGAATTTTACGTTACATCTAAGACCTCACAACACCGCTCCCGGATGGGCTCGAACCACCAACCTTTCGGTTAAAAGCCGACGGCGTTAACCATTGCGCAACGGAAGCCCAAAGATTAAATGTTCGTCAGGTATTGTGGAAAAACTTTGGATTTTTACGTTACATGTGAGATCTCACAACACCGCTCCCGGGTGGCCTCGAACCACCAACCTTTCGGTTAACAGCCGAACGCGCTAACCATTGCGCCACGGAAGCCCAAAGATTAAATGTTCGTCAGGTATTGTGGAAAAACTTTGACTTTTTACGTCACATCTGAGACTTCACAACACCGCTCCCGTATGGGCTCGAACCACAAACCTTTTGAATAACATCTGAACGCTCTAACCATTGCGCCACGGAAGACCAAAAATTAAATGTTCGTCAGTTATTTTTAAAAAACTCTGAATTTTACGTTACATCTAAGACCTCACAACACCGCTCCCGGATGGGCTCGAACCACCAACCTTTCGGTTAACAGCCGACGGCGTTAACCATTGTGCAACGGAAGCCCAAAGATTAAATGTTCGTCAGGTATTGTGGAAAAACTTTGACTTTTTACGTCACATCTGAGACTTCACAACACCACTCCCGGATGGGCTCGAACCACAAACCTTTTGAATAACAGCTGAACGCTCTAACCATTGCGCCACGGAAGCTCAAAAATTAATAGTTCGTCAGTTATTTTTAAAAAACTCTGAATTTTACGTTACATCTAAGACCTCACAACACCGCTCCTGGATGGGCTCGAACCACCAACCTTTCGGTTAACAGCCGACGGCGTTAACCATTGTGCAACGGAAGCCCAAAGATTAAATGTTCCTCAGGTATTGTGGAAAAACTTTGACTTTTTACGTCACATCTGAGACTTCACAACACCGCTCCCGGATGGGCTCGAACCACAAACCTTTTGAATAACAGCTGAACGCTCTAACCATTGCGCCACGGAAGCCCAAAAATTAAATGTTCGTCAGTTATTTTTAAAAAACTCTTGAATTTTACGTTACATCTAAGACCTCACAACACAGCTCCCGGATGGGCTCGAACCACCAACCTTTCGGTTAACAGCCGACGGCGTTAACCATTGCTTCACGGAAGCCCAAAAATTAAATGTTCGTCAGGTATTGTGGAAAAACTTTGACTTTTTACGTCACATCTGAGACTTCACAACACCGCTCCCGGATGGGCTCGAACCACAAACCTTTTGAATAACAGCTGAACGCTCTAAACATTGCGCCACGGAAGCCCAAAAATTAAATGTTCGTCAGTTATTTTTAAAAAACTCTGAATTTTACGTTACATCTAAGACCTCACAACACCGCTCCCGGATGGGCTCGAACCACCAACCTTTCGGTTAACAGCCGACGGCGTTAACCATTGTGCAACGGAAGCCCAAAGATTAAATGTTCGTCAGGTATTGTGGAAAAACTTTGACTTTTTACGTCACATCTGAGACTTCACAACACCGCTCCCGTATGGGCTCGAACCACAAACCTTTTGAATAACATCTGAACGCTCTAACCATTGCGCCACGGAAGACCAAAAATTAAATGTTCGTCAGTTATTTTTAAAAAACTCTGAATTTTACGTTACATCTAAGACCTCACAACACCGCTCCCGGATGGGCTCGAACCACCAACCTTTCGGTTAACAGCCGACGGCGTTAACCATTGTGCAACGGAAGCCCAAAGATTAAATGTTCGTCAGGTATTGTGGAAAAACTTTGACTTTTTACGTCACATCTGAGACTTCACAACACCGCTCCCGTATGGGCTCGAACCACAAACCTTTTGAATAACATCTGAACGCTCTAACCATTGCGCCACGGAAGACCAAAAATTAAATGTTCGTCAGTTATTTTTAAAAAACTCTGAATTTTACGTTACATCTAAGACCTCACAACACCGCTCCCGGATGGGCTCGAACCACCAACCTTTCGGTTAACAGCCGACGGCGTTAACCATTGTGCAACGGAAGCCCAAAGATTAAATGTTCGTCAGGTATTGTGGAAAAACTTTGACTTTTTACGTCACATCTGAGACTTCACAACACCACTCCCGGATGGGCTCGAACCACAAACCTTTTGAATAACAGCTGAACGCTCTAACCATTGCGCCACGGAAGCTCAAAAATTAATAGTTCGTCAGTTATTTTTAAAAAACTCTGAATTTTACGTTACATCTAAGACCTCACAACACCGCTCCTGGATGGGCTCGAACCACCAACCTTTCGGTTAACAGCCGACGGCGTTAACCATTGTGCAACGGAAGCCCAAAGATTAAATGTTCCTCAGGTATTGTGGAAAAACTTTGACTTTTTACGTCACATCTGAGACTTCACAACACCGCTCCCGGATGGGCTCGAACCACAAACCTTTTGAATAACAGCTGAACGCTCTAACCATTGCGCCACGGAAGCCCAAAAATTAAATGTTCGTCAGTTATTTTTAAAAAACTCTGAATTTTACGTTACATCTAAGACCTCACAACACAGCTCCCGGATGGGCTCGAACCACCAACCTTTCGGTTAACAGCCGACGGCGTTAACCATTGCTTCACGGAAGCCCAAAAATTAAATGTTCGTCAGGTATTGTGGAAAAACTTTGACTTTTTACGTCACATCTGAGACTTCACAACACCGCTCCCGGATGGGCTCGAACCACAAACCTTTTGAATAACAGCTGAACGCTCTAAACATTGCGCCACGGAAGCCCAAAAATTAAATGTTCGTCAGTTATTTTTAAAAAACTCTGATTTTTACGTTACATCTAAGACCTCACAACACCGCTCCCGGATGGGCTCGAACCACCAACCTTTCGGTTAACAGCCGACGGCGTTAACCATTGCGCAACGGAAGCCCAAAGATTAAATGTTCGTCAGGTATTGTGGAAAAACTTTGGATTTTTACGTTACATGTGAGATCTCACAACACCGCTCCCGGGTGGGCTCGAACCACCAACCTTTCGGTTAACAGCCGAACGCGCTAACCATTGCGCCACGGAAGCCCAAAAATTAAATGGTCGTCGGCTATTGTGGAAACACTTTGGCTTTTTACGTTACATGTGAGAGCTCACAACACCGCTCCCGGGTGGGCTCGAACCACCAACCTTTCGGTTAACAGCCGAACGCGCTAACCATTGCGCCACGGAAGCCCAAAAATTAAATGGTCGTCGGCTATTGTGGAAACACTTTGGCTTTTTACGTTACATGTGAGAGCTCACAACACCGCTCCCGGATGGGCTCGAACCACCAACCTTTCGGTTAACAGCCGAACGCGCTAACCATTGCGCCACGAAAGCCCAAAAATTAAATGTTCGTCAGTTATTTTTAAAAAACTCTGAATTTTACGTTACATCTAAGACCTCACAACACCGCTCCCGGATGGGCTCTAACCACCAACCTTTCGGTTAACAGCCGACGGCGTTAACCATTGCGCAACGGAAGCCCTAAGATTAAATGTTCGTCAGGTATTGTGGAAAAACTTTGGATTTTTACGTTACATGTGAGATCTCACAACACCGCTCCCGGGTGGGCTCGAACCACCAACCTTTCGGTTAACAGCCGAACGCGCTAACCATTGCGCCACGGAAGCCCAAAGATTAAATGTTCGTCAGGTATTGTGGAAAAACTTTGACTTTTTACGTCACATCTGAGACTTCACAACACCGCTCCTGGATGGGCTCGAACCACAAACCTTTTGAATAACAGCTGAACGCTCTAACCATTGCGCAACGGAAGCCCAAAAATTAAATGTTCGTCAGTTATTTTTAAAAAACTCTGAATTTTACGTTACATCTAAGACCTCACAACACAGCTCCCGGATGGGCTCGAACCACAAACCTTTTGAATAACATCTGAACGCTCTAACCATTGCGCCACGGAAGACCAAAAATTAAATGTTCGTCAGTTATTTTTAAAAAACTCTGAATTTTACGTTACATCTAAGGCCTCACAACACCGCTCCCGGATGGTCTCGAACCACCAACCTTTCGGTTAACAGCCGACGGCGTTAACCATTGTGCAACGGAAGCCCAAAGATTAAATGTTCGTCAGGTATTGTGGAAAAACTTTGACTTTTTACGTCACATCTGAGACTTCACAACACCGCTCCTGGATGGGCTCGAACCACAAACCTTTTGAATAACAGCTGAACGCTCTAACCATTGCGCCACGGAAGCCCAAAAATTAAATGTTCGTCAGTTATTTTTAAAAAACTCTGAATTTTACGTTACATCTAAGACCTCACAACACAGCTCCCGGATGGGCTCGAACCACCAACCTTTCGGTTAACAGCCGACGGCGTTAACCATTGCGCAACGGAAGCCCAAAGATTAAATGTTCGTCAGGTATTGTGGAAAAACTTTGGATTTTTAGGTTACATGTGAGATTTCACAACACCGCTCCCGGGTGGGCTCGAACCACGAACCTTTCGGTTAACAGCCGACGGCGTTAACCATTGCGCCACGGAAGCCCAAAGATTAAATGTTCGTCAGGTATTGTGGAAAAACTTTGACTTTTTACGTCACATCTGAGACTTCACAACACCGCTCCTGGATGGGCTTGAACCACAAACCTATTGAATAACAGCTGAACGCGCTAACCATTGCGCCACGGAAGCCCAAAAATTAAATGGTCGTCGGCTATTTAAGAAACACTTTGGCTTTTTACGTTACATGTGAGCTCTCAACACCGCTCCCGGGTGGGCTCGAACCACCAACCTTTCGGTTAACAGCCGAACGCGCTAACCATTGCGCCACGGAAGCCCAAAGATTAAATGTTCGTCAGGTATTTTTAAAAAACTCTGAATTTTACGTTACATCTAAGACCTCACATTACCGCTCCCGGATGGGCTCGAACCACCAACCTTTCGGTTAACAGCCGAACGCGCTAACCATTGCGCCACGAAAGCCCAAAAATTAAATGTTCGTCAGTTATTTTTAAAAAACTCTGAATTTTACGTTACATCTAAGACCTCACAACACCGCTCCCGGATGGGCTCTAACCACCAACCTTTCGGTTAACAGCCGACGGATGTGACGTAAAAAGTCAGAGTTTTTCCACAATACCTGACGACCATTTCATTTCTGAGCTTCCTTGGCTCGAAGGTTAGCGCGTTCGGATGTTAACCAAAAGGTTGGTGGTTCGAGCCCACCCGGCTGCCGTGTTGTGAAGTCTCATATGTAACGTAAAAAGCCAAAGTTTTTCCACAATACCTGACGACCGTTTAATTTTTGAGCTTCCGTGGCGCAATGGTTAGCGCGTTCGGCTGTTAACCTAAAGGTTGGTGGTTAGAGCCCACCCGAGAGCGGTGTTGTGAGATCTCAAACGTAATGTCAAATGCCAAAGTTTTTCCACAATACCTGACGAACATTTAATCTTTGGGCTTCCGTGGCGAAATGGTTAGCGCGTTCGGCAGTTAACTGAAAGGTTGGTGGTTCGAGACCATCCGGGAGCGGTGTTGTGAGGTCTCAGATGTGACGTAAAAAGTCAAAGTTTTTCCACAATACCTGACGAACATTTAATCTTTGGGCTTCCGTTGCGCAATGGTTAACGCCGTCGGCTGTTAACCGAAAGGTTGGTGGTTCGAGCCCATCCGGGAGCGGTGTTGTGAGGTCTTAGATGTAACGTAAAATTCAGAGTTTTTTAAAAATAACTGACGAACATTTAATTTTTGGACTTTCGTGGCGCAATGGTTAGCGCGTTCGGCTGTTAACCGAAAGGTTGGTGGTTCGAGCCCATCCGGGAGCGGTAATGTGAGGTCTTAGATGTAACGTAAAAAGTCACAGTTTTTCCACAATACCTGACGACCATTTCATTTCTGAGCTTCCGTGGCGCAATGGTTAGCGCGTTCGGCTGTTAACCGAAAGGTTGGTGGTTCGAGCCCATCCGTGAGCGGTGTTGTGAGGTCTCAGATGTGACGTAAAAAGTCAAAGTTTTTCCACAATACCTGACTAACATTTAATCTTTGGGCTTCCGTGGCGCAATGGTTAGCGCGTTCGGCTGTTAACCGAAAGGTTGGTGGTTCGAGCCCACCCGGGAGCGGTGTTGTGAAATCTCACATGTAACGTAAAAATCCAAAGTTTTTCCACAATACCTGACGAACATTTAATCGTTGGGCTTCCGTTGCGCAATGGTTAACGCCGTCGGCTGTTAACCGAAAGGTTGGTGGTTCGAGCCCATCCGGGAGCGGTGTTGTGAGGTCTTAGATGTAACGTAAAATTCAGAGTTTTTTAAAAATAACTGACGAACATTTAATTTTTGGGCTTTCGTGGCGCAATGGTTAGCGCGTTCGGCTGTTAACCGAAAGGTTGGTGGTTCGAGCCCATCCGGGAGCGGTAATGTGAGGTCTTAGATGTAACGTAAAATTCAGAGTTTTTTAAAAATACCTGACGAACATTTAATCTTTGGGCTTCCGTGGCGCAATGGTTAGCGCGTTCGGCAGTTAACTGAAAGGTTGGTGGTTCGAGACCATCCGGGAGCGGTGTTGTGAGGTCTCAGATGTGACGTAAAAAGTCAAAGTTTTTCCACAATACCTGACGACCATTTAATTTTTGAGCTTCCGTGGCGCAATGGTTAGCGCGTTTGGCTGTTAACCGAAAGGTTGGTGGTTCGAGCACATCCGGGAGCGGTGTTGTGAGGTCTCAGATGTGACGTAAAAAGTCACAGTTTTTCCACAATACCTGACGACCATTTCATTTCTGAGCTTCCGTGGCGCAATGGTTAGCGCGTTCGGCTGTTAACCGAAAGGTTGGTGGTTCGAGCCCATCCGTGAGCGGTGTTGTGAGGTCTCAGATGTGACGTAAAAAGTCAAAGTTTTTCCACAATACCTGACGAACATTTAATCTTTGGGCTTCCGTGGCGCAATGGTTAGCGCGTTCGGCTGTTAACCGAAAGGTTGGTGGTTCGAGCCCACCCGGGAGCGGTGTTGTGAAATCTCACATGTAACGTAAAAATCCAAAGTTTTTCCACAATACCTGACGAACATTTAATCGTTGGGCTTCCGTTGCGCAATGGTTAACGCCGTCGGCTGTTAACCGAAAGGTTGGTGGTTCGAGCCCATCCGGGAGCGGTGTTGTGAGGTCTTAGATGTAACGTAAAATTCAGAGTTTTTTAAAAATAACTGACGAACATTTAATTTTTGGGCTTTCGTGGCGCAATGGTTAGCGCGTTCGGCTGTTAACCGAAAGGTTGGTGGTTCGAGCCCATCCGGGAGCGGTAATGTGAGGTCTTAGATGTAACGTAAAATTCAGAGTTTTTTAAAAATACCTGACGAACATTTAATCTTTGGGCTTCCGTGGCGCAATGGTTAGCGCGTTCGGCAGTTAACTGAAAGGTTGGTGGTTCGAGACCATCCGGGAGCGGTGTTGTGAGGTCTCAGATGTGACGTAAAAAGTCAAAGTTTTTCCACAATACCTGACGACCATTTCATTTCTGAGCTTCCGTGGCGCAATGGTTAGCGCGTTCGGCTGTTAACCGAAAGGTTGGTGGTTCGAGCCCACCCGGGAGCGGTGTTGTGAGATCTCACATGTAACGTAAAAATCCAAAGTTTTTCCACAATACCTGACGAACATTTAATCTTTGGGCTTCCGTTGCGCAATGGTTAACGCCGTCGGCTGTTAACCGAAAGGTTGGTGGTTCGAGCCCATCCGGGAGCGGTGTTGTGAGGTCTTAGATGTAACGTAAAATTCAGAGTTTTTTAAAAATAACTGACGAACATTTAAATTTTGGGCTTCCGTGGCGCAATGTTTAGAGCGTTCAGCTGTTATTCAAAAGGTTTGTGGTTCGAGCCCATCCGGGAGCGGTAATGTGAGGTCTTAGATGTAACGTAAAATTCAGAGTTTTTTAAAAATTCCTGACGAACATTTAATCTTTGGGCTTCCGTGGCGCAATGGTTAGCGCGTTCGGCTGTTAACCGAAAGGTTGGTGGTTCGAGCCCACCCGGGAGCGGTGTTGTGAGCTCTCACATGTAATGTAAAAAGCCAAAGTGTTTCCACAATAGCCGACGACCATTTAATTTTTGGGCTTCCGTGGCGCAATGGTTAGCGCGTTCGGCTGTTAACCGAAAGGTTGGTGGTTCGAGCCCATCCGTGAGCGGTGTTGTGAGATCTCAGATGTGACGTAAAAAGTCAAATTTTTTCCACAATACCTGACGAACATTTAATCTTTGGGCTTCCGTTGCGCAATGGTTAACGCCGTCGGCTGTTAACCGAAAGGTTGGTGGTTCGAGCCCATCCGTGAGCGGTGTTGTGAGATCTCAGATGTGACGTAAAAAGTCAAATTTTTTCCACAATACCTGACGAACATTTAATCTTTGGGCTTCCGTTGCGCAATGGTTAACGCCGTCGGCTGTTAACCGAAAGGTTGGTGGTTCGAGCCCATCCGGGAGCTGTGTTGTGAGGTCTTAGATGTAACGTAAAATTCAGAGTTTTTTAAAAATAACTGACGAACATTTAATTTTTGGGCTTCCGTTGCGCAATGGTTAGAGCGTTCAGCTGTTATTCAAAAGGTTTGTGGTTCGAGCCCATCCAGGAGCGGTGTTGTGAAGTCTCAGATGTGACGTAAAAAGTCAAAGTTTCTCCACAATACCTGACGAACATTTAATCTTTGGGCTTCCGTGGCGCAATGGTTAGCGCGTTCGGCTGTTAACCGAAAGGTTGGTGGTTCGAGCCCACCCGGGAGCGGTGTTGTGAGATCTCACATGTAACGTAAAAATCCAAAGTTTTTCCACAATACCTGACGAACATTTAATCTTAGGGCTTCCGTTGCGCAATGGTTAACGCTGTCGGCTGTTAACCGAAAGGTTGGTGGTTAGAGCCCATCCGGGAGCGGTGTTGTGAGGTCTTAGATGTAACGTAAAATTCAGAGTTTTTTAAAAATAACTGACGAACATTTAAATTTTGGGCTTCCGTGGCGCAATGTTTAGAGCGTTCAGCTGTTATTCAAAAGGTTTGTGGTTCGAGCCCATCCGGGAGCGGTAATGTGAGGTCTTAGATGTAACGTAAAATTCAGAGTTTTTTAAAAATTCCTGACGAACATTTAATCTTTGGGCTTCCGTGGCGCAATGGTTAGCGCGTTCGGCTGTTAACCGAAAGGTTGGTGGTTCGAGCCCACCCGGGAGCGGTGTTGTGAGCTCTCACATGTAATGTAAAAAGCCAAAGTGTTTCCACAATAGCCGACGACCATTTAATTTTTGGGCTTCCGTGGCGCAATGGTTAGCGCGTTCGGCTGTTAACCGAAAGGTTGGTGGTTCGAGCCCATCCGTGAGCGGTGTTGTGAGATCTCAGATGTGACGTAAAAAGTCAAATTTTTTCCACAATACCTGACGAACATTTAATCTTTGGGCTTCCGTTGCGCAATGGTTAACGCCGTCGGCTGTTAACCGAAAGGTTGGTGGTTCGAGCCCATCCGTGAGCGGTGTTGTGAGATCTCAGATGTGACGTAAAAAGTCAAATTTTTTCCACAATACCTGACGAACATTTAATCTTTGGGCTTCCGTTGCGCAATGGTTAACGCCGTCGGCTGTTAACCGAAAGGTTGGTGGTTCGAGCCCATCCGGGAGCTGTGTTGTGAGGTCTTAGATGTAACGTAAAATTCAGAGTTTTTTAAAAATAACTGACGAACATTTAATTTTTGGGCTTCCGTTGCGCAATGGTTAGAGCGTTCAGCTGTTATTCAAAAGGTTTGTGGTTCGAGCCCATCCAGGAGCGGTGTTGTGAAGTCTCAGATGTGACGTAAAAAGTCAAAGTTTCTCCACAATACCTGACGAACATTTAATCTTTGGGCTTCCGTGGCGCAATGGTTAGCGCGTTCGGCTGTTAACCGAAAGGTTGGTGGTTCGAGCCCACCCGGGAGCGGTGTTGTGAGATCTCACATGTAACGTAAAAATCCAAAGTTTTTCCACAATACCTGACGAACATTTAATCTTAGGGCTTCCGTTGCGCAATGGTTAACGCCGTCGGCTGTTAACCGAAAGGTTGGTGGTTAGAGCCCATCCGGGAGCGGTGTTGTGAGGTCTTAGATGTAACGTAAAATTCAGAGTTTTTTAAAAATAACTGACGAACATTTAATTTTTGGGCTTTCGTGGCGCAATGGTTAGCGCGTTCGGCTGTTAACCGAAAGGTTGGTGGTTCGAGCCCATCCGGGAGCGGTGTTGTGAGGTCTTAGATGTAACGTAAAATTCAGAGTTTTTTAAAAATAACTGACGAACATTTAATCTTTGGGCTTCCGTGGCGCAATGGTTAGCGCGTTCGGCTGTTAACCGAAAGGTTGGTGGTTCGAGCCCACCCGGGAGCGGTGTTGAGAGCTCACATGTAACGTAAAAAGCCAAAGTGTTTCCACAATAGCCGACGACCATTTAATTTTTGGGCTTCCGTGGCGCAATGGTTAGCGCGTTCAGCTGTTATTCAAAAGGTTTGTGGTTCAAGCCCATCCAGGAGCGGTGTTGTGAAGTCTCAGATGTGACGTAAAAAGTCAAAGTTTTTCCACAATACCTGACGAACATTTAATCTTTGGGCTTCCGTGGCGCAATGGTTAACGCCGTCGGCTGTTAACCGAAAGGTTCGTGGTTCGAGCCCACATGGGAGCGGTGTTGTGAAATCTCACATGTAACCTAAAAATCCAAAGTTTTTCCACAATACCTGACGAACATTTAATCTTTGGGCTTCCGTTGCGCAATGGTTAACGCCGTCGGCTGTTAACCGAAAGGTTGGTGGTTCGAGCCCATCCGGGAGCTGTGTTGTGAGGTCTTAGATGTAACGTAAAATTCAGAGTTTTTTAAAAATAACTGACGAACATTTAATTTTTGGGCTTCCGTGGCGCAATGGTTAGAGCGTTCAGCTGTTATTCAAAAGGTTTGTGGTTCGAGCCCATCCAGGAGCGGTGTTGTGAAGTCTCAGATGTGACGTAAAAAGTCAAAGTTTTTCCACAATACCTGACGAACATTTAATCTTTGGGCTTCCGTTGCACAATGGTTAACGCCGTCGGCTGTTAACCGAAAGGTTGGTGGTTCGAGCCCATCCGGGAGCGGTGTTGTGAGGCCTTAGATGTAACGTAAAATTCAGAGTTTTTTAAAAATAACTGACGAACATTTAATTTTTGGTCTTCCGTGGCGCAATGGTTAGAGCGTTCAGATGTTATTCAAAAGGTTTGTGGTTCGAGCCCATCCGGGAGCTGTGTTGTGAAGTCTCAGATGTGACGTAAAAAGTCAAAGTTTTTCCACAATACCTGACGAACATTTAATCTTTGGGCTTCCGTTGCGCAATGGTTAACGCCGTCGGCTGTTAACCGAAAGGTTGGTGGTTCGAGCCCATCCGGGAGCGGTGTTGTGAGGTCTTAGATGTAACGTAAAATTCAGAGTTTTTTAAAAATAACTGACGAACATTTAAATTTTGGGCTTCCGTGGCGCAATGTTTAGAGCGTTCAGCTGTTATTCAAAAGGTTTGTGGTTCGAGCCCATCCGGGAGCGGTAATGTGAGGTCTTAGATGTAACGTAAAATTCAGAGTTTTTTAAAAATTCCTGACGAACATTTAATCTTTGGGCTTCCGTGGCGCAATGGTTAGCGCGTCGGCTGTTAACCGAAAGGTTGGTGGTTCGAGCCCACCCGGGAGCGGTGTTGTGAGCTCTCACATGTAATGTAAAAAGCCAAAGTGTTTCCACAATAGCCGACGACCATTTAATTTTTGGGCTTCCGTGGCGCAATGGTTAGCGCGTTCGGCTGTTAACCGAAAGGTTGGTGGTTCGAGCCCATCCGTGAGCGGTGTTGTGAGATCTCAGATGTGACGTAAAAAGTCAAAGTTTTTCCACAATACCTGACGAACATTTAATCTTTGGGCTTCCGTTGCGCAATGGTTAACGCCGTCGGCTGTTAACCGAAAGGTTGGTGGTTCGAGCCCATCCGGGAGCGGTGTTGTGAGGCCTTAGATGTAACGTAAAATTCAGATTTTTTTAAAAATAACTGACGAACATTTAATTTTTGGTCTTCCGTGGCGCAATGGTTAGAGCGTTCAGATGTTATTCAAAAGGTTTGTGGTTCGAGCCCATCCGGGAGCGGTGTTGTGAAGTCTCAGATTTGACGTAAAAAGTCAAAGTTTTTCCACAATACTTGACGAACATTTAATCTTTGGGCTTCCGTGGCGCAATGGTTAGCGCGTTCGGCTGTTAACCGAAAGGTTGGTGGTTCGAGCCCACCCGGGAGCGGTGTTGTGAGATCTCACATGTAACGTAAAAATCCAAAGTTTTTCCACAATACCTGACGAACATTTAATCTTTGGGCTTCCGTTGCGCAATGGTTAACGCCGTCGGCTGTTAACCGAAAGGTTGGTGGTTCGAGCCCATCCGGGAGCGGTGTTGTGAGGCCTTAGATGTAACGTAAAATTCAGATTTTTTTAAAAATAACTGACGAACATTTAATTTTTGGTCTTCCGTGGCGCAATGGTTAGAGCGTTCAGATGTTATTCAAAAGGTTTGTGGTTCGAGCCCATCCGGGAGCGGTGTTGTGAAGTCTCAGATTTGACGTAAAAAGTCAAAGTTTTTCCACAATACTTGACGAACATTTAATCTTTGGGCTTCCGTGGCGCAATGGTTAGCGCGTTCGGCTGTTAACCGAAAGGTTGGTGGTTCGAGCCCACCCGGGAGCGGTGATGTGAGATCTCACATGTAACGTAAAAATCCAAAGTTTTTCCACAATACCTGACGAACATTTAATCTTTGGGCTTCCGTGGCGCAATGGTTAACGCCGTCGGCTGTTAACCGAAAGGTTCGTGGTTCGAGCCCACATGGGAGCGGTGTTGTGAAATCTCACATGTAACCTAAAAATCCAAAGTTTTTCCACAATACCTGACGAACATAAAATCTTTGGGCTTCCGTTGCGCAATGGTTAACGCCGTCGGCTGTTAACCGAAAGGTTGGTGGTTCGAGCCCATCCGGGAGCTGTGTTGTGAGGTCTTAGATGTAACGTAAAATTCAGAGTTTTTTAAAAATAACTGACGAACATTTAATTTTTGGGCTTCCGTGGCGCAATGGTTAGAGCGTTCAGCTGTTATTCAAAAGGTTTGTGGTTCGAGCCCATCCAGGAGCGGTGTTGTGAAGTCTCAGATGTGACGTAAAAAGTCAAAGTTTTTCCACAATACCTGACGAACATTTAATCTTTGGGCTTCCGTTGCACAATGGTTAACGCCGTCGGCTGTTAACCGAAAGGTTGGTGGTTCGAGCCCATCCGGGAGCGGTGTTGTGAGGCCTTAGATGTAACGTAAAATTCAGAGTTTTTTAAAAATAACTGACGAACATTTAATTTTTGGTCTTCCGTGGCGCAATGGTTAGAGCGTTCAGATGTTATTCAAAAGGTTTGTGGTTCGAGCCCATCCGGGAGCTGTGTTGTGAAGTCTCAGATGTGACGTAAAAAGTCAAAGTTTTTCCACAATACCTGACGAACATTTAATCTTTGGGCTTCCGTTGCGCAATGGTTAACGCCGTCGGCTGTTAACCGAAAGGTTGGTGGTTCGAGCCCATCCGGGAGCGGTGTTGTGAGGTCTTAGATGTAACGTAAAATTCAGAGTTTTTTAAAAATAACTGACGAACATTTAAATTTTGGGCTTCCGTGGCGCAATGTTTAGAGCGTTCAGCTGTTATTCAAAAGGCTTGTGGTTCGAGCCCATCCGGGAGCGGTAATGTGAGGTCTTAGATGTAACGTAAAATTCAGAGTTTTTTAAAAATTCCTGACGAACATTTAATCTTTGGGCTTCCGTGGCGCAATGGTTAGCGCGTCGGCTGTTAACCGAAAGGTTGGTGGTTCGAGCCCACCCGGGAGCGGTGTTGTGAGCTCTCACATGTAATGTAAAAAGCCAAAGTGTTTCCACAATAGCCGACGACCATTTAATTTTTGGGCTTCCGTGGCGCAATGGTTAGCGCGTTCGGCTGTTAACCGAAAGGTTGGTGGTTCGAGCCCATCCGTGAGCGGTGTTGTGAGATCTCAGATGTGACGTAAAAAGTCAAAGTTTTTCCACAATACCTGACGAACATTTAATCTTTGGGCTTCCGTTGCGCAATGGTTAACGCCGTCGGCTGTTAACCGAAAGGTTGGTGGTTCGAGCCCATCCGGGAGCGGTGTTGTGAGGCCTTAGATGTAACGTAAAATTCAGATTTTTTTAAAAATAACTGACGAACATTTAATTTTTGGTCTTCCGTGGCGCAATGGTTAGAGCGTTCAGATGTTATTCAAAAGGTTTGTGGTTCGAGCCCATCCGGGAGCGGTGTTGTGAAGTCTCAGATTTGACGTAAAAAGTCAAAGTTTTTCCACAATACTTGACGAACATTTAATCTTTGGGCTTCCGTGGCGCAATGGTTAGCGCGTTCGGCTGTTAACCGAAAGGTTGGTGGTTCGAGCCCACCCGGGAGCGGTGTTGTGAGATCTCACATGTAACGTAAAAATCCAAAGTTTTTCCACAATACCTGACGAACATTTAATCTTTGGGCTTCCGTTGCGCAATGGTTAACGCCGTCGGCTGTTAACCGAAAGGTTGGTGGTTCGAGCCCATCCGGGAGCGGTGTTGTGAGGCCTTAGATGTAACGTAAAATTCAGATTTTTTTAAAAATAACTGACGAACATTTAATTTTTGGTCTTCCGTGGCGCAATGGTTAGAGCGTTCAGATGTTATTCAAAAGGTTTGTGGTTCGAGCCCATCCGGGAGCGGTGTTGTGAAGTCTCAGATTTGACGTAAAAAGTCAAAGTTTTTCCACAATACTTGACGAACATTTAATCTTTGGGCTTCCGTGGCGCAATGGTTAGCGCGTTCGGCTGTTAACCGAAAGGTTGGTGGTTCGAGCCCACCCGGGAGCGGTGTTGTGAGATCTCACATGTAACGTAAAAATCCAAAGTTTTTCCACAATACCTGACGAACATTTAATCTTTGGGCTTCCGTTGCGCAATGGTTAACGCCGTCGGCTGTTAACCGAAAGGTTGGTGGTTCGAGCCCATCCGGGAGCGGTGTTGTGAGGTCTTAGATGTAACGTAAAATTCAGAGTTTTTTAAAAATTCCTGACGAACATTTAATCTTTGGGCTTCCGTGGCGCAATGGTTAGCGCGTTCGGCTGTTAACCGAAAGGTTGGTGGTTCGAGCCCACCCGGGAGCGGTGTTGTGAGCTCTCACATGTAACGTAAAAAGCCAAAGTGTTTCCACAATAGCCGACGACCATTTAATTTTTGGGCTTCCGTGGCGCAATGGTTAGCTCGTTCGGCTGTTAACCGAAAGGTTGGTGGTTCGAGCCCACCCGGGAGCGGTGTTGTGAGCTCTCACATGTAACGTAAAAAGCCAAAGTGTTTCCACAATAGCCGACGACCATTTAATTTTTGGGCTTCCGTGGCGCAATGGTTAGCGCGTTCGGCTGTTAACCGAAAGGTTGGTGGTTCGAGCCCACCTGGGAGCGGTGTTGTGAGATCTCACATGTAACGTAAAAATCCAAAGTTTTTCCACAATACCTGACGAACATTTAATCTTTGGGCTTCCGTTGCGCAATGGTTAACGCCGTCGGCTGTTAACCGAAAGGTTGGTGGTTCGAGCCCATCCGGGAGCGGTGTTGTGAGGTCTTAGATGTAACGTAAAAATCAGAGTTTTTTAAAAATAACTGACGAACATTTAATTTTTGGGCTTCCGTGGCGCAATGTTTAGAGCGTTCAGCTGTTATTCAAAAGGTTTGTGGTTCGAGCCCATCCGGGAGCGGTGTTGTGAAGTCTCAGATGTGACGTAAAAAGTCAAAGTTTTTCCACAATACCTGACGAACATTTAATTTTTGGGCTTCCGTGAAGCAATGGTTAACGCCGTCGGCTGTTAACCGAAAGGTTGGTGGTTCGAGCCCATCCGGGAGCTGTGTTGTGAGGTCTTAGATGTAACGTAAAATTCAGAGTTTTTTAAAAATAACTGACGAACATTTAATTTTTGGGCTTCCGTGGCGCAATGGTTAGAGCGTTCAGCTGTTATTCAAAAGGTTTGTGGTTCGAGCCCATCCGGGAGCGGTGTTGTGAAGTCTCAGATGTGACGTAAAAAGTCAAAGTTTTTCCACAATACCTGACGAACATTTAATCTTTGGGCTTCCGTTGCACAATGGTTAACGCCGTCGGCTGTGAACCGAAAGGTTGGTGGTTCGAGCCCATCCAGGAGCGGTGTTGTGAGGTCTTAGATGTAACGTAAAATTCAGAGTTTTTTAAAAATAACTGACGAACATTTAATTTTTGGTCTTCCGTGGCGCAATGGTTAGAGCGTTCAGATGTTATTCAAAAGGTTTGTGGTTCGAGCCCATCCGGGAGCTGTGTTGTGAGGTCTTAGATGTAACGTAAAATTCAGAGTTTTTTAAAAATAACTGACGAACATTTAATTTTTGGGCTTCCGTTGCGCAATGGTTAGAGCGTTCAGCTGTTATTCAAAAGGTTTGTGGTTCGAGCCCATCCAGGAGCGGTGTTGTGAAGTCTCAGATGTGACGTAAAAAGTCAAAGTTTTTCCACAATACCTGACGAACATTTAATCTTTGGGCTTCCGTGGCGCAATGGTTAGCGCGTTCGGCTGTTAACCGAAAGGTTGGTGGTTCGAGCCCACCCGGGAGCGGTGTTGTGAGATCTCACATGTAACGTAAAAATCCAAAGTTTTTCCACAATACCTGACGAACATTTAATCTTAGGGCTTCCGTTGCGCAATGGTTAACGCCGTCGGCTGTTAACCGAAAGGTTGGTGGTTAGAGCCCATCCGGGAGCGGTGTTGTGAGGTCTTAGATGTAACGTAAAATTCAGAGTTTTTTAAAAATAACTGACGAACATTTAATTTTTGGGCTTTCGTGGCGCAATGGTTAGCGCGTTCGGCTGTTAACCGAAAGGTTGGTGGTTCGAGCCCATCCGGGAGCGGTAATGTGAGGTCTTAGATGTAACGTAAAATTCAGAGTTTTTTAAAAATACCTGACGAACATTTAATCTTTGGGCTTCCGTGGCGCAATGGTTAGCGCGTTCGGCTGTTAACCGAAAGGTTGGTGGTTCGAGCCCACCCGGGAGCGGTGTTGAGAGCTCACATGTAACGTAAAAAGCCAAAGTGTTTCCACAATAGCCGACGACCATTTAATTTTTGGGCTTCCGTGGCGCAATGGTTAGCGCGTTCAGCTGTTATTCAAAAGGTTTGTGGTTCAAGCCCATCCAGGAGCGGTGTTGTGAAGTCTCAGATGTGACGTAAAAAGTCAAAGTTTTTCCACAATACCTGACGAACATTTAATCTTTGGGCTTCCGTTGCGCAATGGTTAACGCCGTCGGCTGTTAACCGAAAGGTTGGTGGTTCGAGCCCATCCGGGAGCGGTGTTGTGAGGCCTTAGATGTAACGTAAAATTCAGAGTTTTTTAAAAATAACTGACGAACATTTAATTTTTGGGCTTCCGTGGCGCAATGGTTAGAGCGTTCAGCTGTTATTCAAAAGGTTTGTGGTTCGAGCCCATCCAGGAGCGGTGTTGTGAAGTCTCAGATGTGACGTAAAAAGTCAAAGTTTTTCCACAATACCTGACGAACATTTAATCTTTGGGCTTCCGTTGCACAATGGTTAACGCCGTCGGCTGTTAACCGAAAGGTTGGTGGTTCGAGCCCATCCGGGAGCGGTGTTGTGAGGCCTTAGATGTAACGTAAAATTCAGAGTTTTTTAAAAATAACTGACGAACATTTAATTTTTGGTCTTCCGTGGCGCAATGGTTAGAGCGTTCAGATGTTATTCAAAAGGTTTGTGGTTCGAGCCCATCCGGGAGCTGTGTTGTGAAGTCTCAGATGTGACGTAAAAAGTCAAAGTTTTTCCACAATACCTGACGAACATTTAATCTTTGGGCTTCCGTGGCGCAATGGTTAGCGCGTTCGGCTGTTAACCGAAAGGTTGGTGGTTCGAGCCCACCCGGGAGTGGTGTTGTGAGATCTCAAATGTAACGTAAAAATCCAAAGTTTTTCCACAATACCTGACGAACATTTAATCTTTGGGCTTCCGTTGCGCAATGGTTAACGCCGTCGGCTGTTAACCGAAAGGTTGGTGGTTCGAGCCCATCCGGGAGCGGTGTTGTGAGGTCTTAGATGTAACGTAAAATTCAGAGTTTTTTAAAAATTCCTGACGAACATTTAATCTTTGGGCTTCCGTGGCGCAATGGTTAGCGCGTTCGGCTGTTAACCGAAAGGTTGGTGGTTCGAGCCCACCCGGGAGCGGTGTTGTGAGCTCTCACATGTAACGTAAAAAGCCAAAGTGTTTCCACAATAGCCGACGACCATTTAATTTTTGGGCTTCCGTGGCGCAATGGTTAGCGCGTTCGGCTGTTAACCGAAAGGTTGGTGGTTCGAGCCCACCCGGGAGCGGTGTTGTGAGCTCTCACATGTAACGTAAAAAGCCAAAGTGTTTCCACAATAGCCGACGACCATTTAATTTTTGGGCTTCCGTGGCGCAATGGTTAGCGCGTTCGGCTGTTAACCGAAAGGTTGGTGGTTCGAGCCCACCTGGGAGCGGTGTTGTGAGATCTCACATGTAACGTAAAAATCCAAAGTTTTTCCACAATACCTGACGAACATTTAATCTTTGGGCTTCCGTTGCGCAATGGTTAACGCCGTCGGCTGTTAACCGAAAGGTTGGTGGTTCGAGCCCATCCGGGAGCGGTGTTGTGAGGTCTTAGATGTAACGTAAAAATCAGAGTTTTTTAAAAATAACTGACGAACATTTAATTTTTGGGCTTCCGTGGCGCAATGTTTAGAGCGTTCAGCTGTTATTCAAAAGGTTTGTGGTTCGAGCCCATCCGGGAGCGGTGTTGTGAAGTCTCAGATGTGACGTAAAAAGTCAAAGTTTTTCCACAATACCTGACGAACATTTAATTTTTGGGCTTCCGTGAAGCAATGGTTAACGCCGTCGGCTGTTAACCGAAAGGTTGGTGGTTCGAGCCCATCCGGGAGCTGTGTTGTGAGGTCTTAGATGTAACGTAAAATTCAGAGTTTTTTAAAAATAACTGACGAACATTTAATTTTTGGGCTTCCGTGGCGCAATGGTTAGAGCGTTCAGCTGTTATTCAAAAGGTTTGTGGTTCGAGCCCATCCGGGAGCGGTGTTGTGAAGTCTCAGATGTGACGTAAAAAGTCAAAGTTTTTCCACAATACCTGACGAACATTTAATCTTTGGGCTTCCGTTGCACAATGGTTAACGCCGTCGGCTGTGAACCGAAAGGTTGGTGGTTCGAGCCCATCCAGGAGCGGTGTTGTGAGGTCTTAGATGTAACGTAAAATTCAGAGTTTTTTAAAAATAACTGACGAACATTTAATTTTTGGTCTTCCGTGGCGCAATGGTTAGAGCGTTCAGATGTTATTCAAAAGGTTTGTGGTTCGAGCCCATCCGGGAGCTGTGTTGTGAGGTCTTAGATGTAACGTAAAATTCAGAGTTTTTTAAAAATAACTGACGAACATTTAATTTTTGGGCTTCCGTTGCGCAATGGTTAGAGCGTTCAGCTGTTATTCAAAAGGTTTGTGGTTCGAGCCCATCCAGGAGCGGTGTTGTGAAGTCTCAGATGTGACGTAAAAAGTCAAAGTTTTTCCACAATACCTGACGAACATTTAATCTTTGGGCTTCCGTGGCGCAATGGTTAGCGCGTTCGGCTGTTAACCGAAAGGTTGGTGGTTCGAGCCCACCCGGGAGCGGTGTTGTGAGATCTCACATGTAACGTAAAAATCCAAAGTTTTTCCACAATACCTGACGAACATTTAATCTTAGGGCTTCCGTTGCGCAATGGTTAACGCCGTCGGCTGTTAACCGAAAGGTTGGTGGTTAGAGCCCATCCGGGAGCGGTGTTGTGAGGTCTTAGATGTAACGTAAAATTCAGAGTTTTTTAAAAATAACTGACGAACATTTAATTTTTGGGCTTTCGTGGCGCAATGGTTAGCGCGTTCGGCTGTTAACCGAAAGGTTGGTGGTTCGAGCCCATCCGGGAGCGGTAATGTGAGGTCTTAGATGTAACGTAAAATTCAGAGTTTTTTAAAAATACCTGACGAACATTTAATCTTTGGGCTTCCGTGGCGCAATGGTTAGCGCGTTCGGCTGTTAACCGAAAGGTTGGTGGTTCGAGCCCACCCGGGAGCGGTGTTGAGAGCTCACATGTAACGTAAAAAGCCAAAGTGTTTCCACAATAGCCGACGACCATTTAATTTTTGGGCTTCCGTGGCGCAATGGTTAGCGCGTTCAGCTGTTATTCAAAAGGTTTGTGGTTCAAGCCCATCCAGGAGCGGTGTTGTGAAGTCTCAGATGTGACGTAAAAAGTCAAAGTTTTTCCACAATACCTGACGAACATTTAATCTTTGGGCTTCCGTTGCGCAATGGTTAACGCCGTCGGCTGTTAACCGAAAGGTTGGTGGTTCGAGCCCATCCGGGAGCGGTGTTGTGAGGCCTTAGATGTAACGTAAAATTCAGAGTTTTTTAAAAATAACTGACGAACATTTAATTTTTGGGCTTCCGTGGCGCAATGGTTAGAGCGTTCAGCTGTTATTCAAAAGGTTTGTGGTTCGAGCCCATCCAGGAGCGGTGTTGTGAAGTCTCAGATGTGACGTAAAAAGTCAAAGTTTTTCCACAATACCTGACGAACATTTAATCTTTGGGCTTCCGTTGCACAATGGTTAACGCCGTCGGCTGTTAACCGAAAGGTTGGTGGTTCGAGCCCATCCGGGAGCGGTGTTGTGAGGCCTTAGATGTAACGTAAAATTCAGAGTTTTTTAAAAATAACTGACGAACATTTAATTTTTGGTCTTCCGTGGCGCAATGGTTAGAGCGTTCAGATGTTATTCAAAAGGTTTGTGGTTCGAGCCCATCCGGGAGCTGTGTTGTGAAGTCTCAGATGTGACGTAAAAAGTCAAAGTTTTTCCACAATACCTGACGAACATTTAATCTTTGGGCTTCCGTGGCGCAATGGTTAGCGCGTTCGGCTGTTAACCGAAAGGTTGGTGGTTCGAGCCCACCCGGGAGTGGTGTTGTGAGATCTCAAATGTAACGTAAAAATCCAAAGTTTTTCCACAATACCTGACGAACATTTAATCTTTGGGCTTCCGTTGCGCAATGGTTAACGCCGTCGGCTGTTAACCGAAAGGTTGGTGGTTCGAGCCCATCCGGGAGCGGTGTTGTGAGGTCTTAGATGTAACGTAAAATTCAGAGTTTTTTAAAAATAACTGACGAACATTTAAATTTTGGGCTTCCGTGGCGCAATGTTTAGAGCGTTCAGCTGTTATTCAAAAGGTTTGTGGTTCGAGCCCATCCGGGAGCGGTAATGTGAGGTCTTAGATGTAACGTAAAATTCAGAGTTTTTTAAAAATTCCTGACGAACATTTAATCTTTGGGCTTCCGTGGCGCAATGGTTAGCGCGTCGGCTGTTAACCGAAAGGTTGGTGGTTCGAGCCCACCCGGGAGCGGTGTTGTGAGCTCTCACATGTAATGTAAAAAGCCAAAGTGTTTCCACAATAGCCGACGACCATTTAATTTTTGGGCTTCCGTGGCGCAATGGTTAGCGCGTTCGGCTGTTAACCGAAAGGTTGGTGGTTCGAGCCCATCCGTGAGCGGTGTTGTGAGATCTCAGATGTGACGTAAAAAGTCAAAGTTTTTCCACAATACCTGACGAACATTTAATCTTTGGGCTTCCGTTGCGCAATGGTTAACGCCGTCGGCTGTTAACCGAAAGGTTGGTGGTTCGAGCCCATCCGGGAGCGGTGTTGTGAGGCCTTAGATGTAACGTAAAATTCAGATTTTTTTAAAAATAACTGACGAACATTTAATTTTTGGTCTTCCGTGGCGCAATGGTTAGAGCGTTCAGATGTTATTCAAAAGGTTTGTGGTTCGAGCCCATCCGGGAGCGGTGTTGTGAAGTCTCAGATTTGACGTAAAAAGTCAAAGTTTTTCCACAATACTTGACGAACATTTAATCTTTGGGCTTCCGTGGCGCAATGGTTAGCGCGTTCGGCTGTTAACCGAAAGGTTGGTGGTTCGAGCCCACCCGGGAGCGGTGTTGTGAGATCTCACATGTAACGTAAAAATCCAAAGTTTTTCCACAATACCTGACGAACATTTAATCTTTGGGCTTCCGTTGCGCAATGGTTAACGCCGTCGGCTGTTAACCGAAAGGTTGGTGGTTCGAGCCCATCCGGGAGCGGTGTTGTGAGGCCTTAGATGTAACGTAAAATTCAGATTTTTTTAAAAATAACTGACGAACATTTAATTTTTGGTCTTCCGTGGCGCAATGGTTAGAGCGTTCAGATGTTATTCAAAAGGTTTGTGGTTCGAGCCCATCCGGGAGCGGTGTTGTGAAGTCTCAGATTTGACGTAAAAAGTCAAAGTTTTTCCACAATACTTGACGAACATTTAATCTTTGGGCTTCCGTGGCGCAATGGTTAGCGCGTTCGGCTGTTAACCGAAAGGTTGGTGGTTCGAGCCCACCCGGGAGCGGTGTTGTGAGATCTCACATGTAACGTAAAAATCCAAAGTTTTTCCACAATACCTGACGAACATTTAATCTTTGGGCTTCCGTTGCGCAATGGTTAACGCCGTCGGCTGTTAACCGAAAGGTTGGTGGTTCGAGCCCATCCGGGAGCGGTGTTGTGAGGTCTTAGATGTAACGTAAAATTCAGAGTTTTTTAAAAATTCCTGACGAACATTTAATCTTTGGGCTTCCGTGGCGCAATGGTTAGCGCGTTCGGCTGTTAACCGAAAGGTTGGTGGTTCGAGCCCACCCGGGAGCGGTGTTGTGAGCTCTCACATGTAACGTAAAAAGCCAAAGTGTTTCCACAATAGCCGACGACCATTTAATTTTTGGGCTTCCGTGGCGCAATGGTTAGCGCGTTCGGCTGTTAACCGAAAGGTTGGTGGTTCGAGCCCACCCGGGAGCGGTGTTGTGAGCTCTCACATGTAACGTAAAAAGCCAAAGTGTTTCCACAATAGCCGACGACCATTTAATTTTTGGGCTTCCGTGGCGCAATGGTTAGCGCGTTCGGCTGTTAACCGAAAGGTTGGTGGTTCGAGCCCACCCGGGAGCGGTGTTGTGAGCTCTCACATGTAACGTAAAAAGCCAAAGTTTTTCCACAATACCTGACGAACATTTAATCTTTGGGCTTCCGTTGCGCAATGGTTAACGCCGTCGGCTGTTAACCGAAAGGTTGGTGGTTCGAGCCCATCCGGGAGCGGTGTTGTGAGGTCTTAGATGTAACGTAAAAATCAGAGTTTTTTAAAAATAACTGACGAACATTTAATTTTTGGGCTTCCGTGGCGCAATGTTTAGAGCGTTCAGCTGTTATTCAAAAGGTTTGTGGTTCGAGCCCATCCGGGAGCGGTGTTGTGAAGTCTCAGATGTGACGTAAAAAGTCAAAGTTTTTCCACAATACCTGACGAACATTTAATTTTTGGGCTTCCGTGAAGCAATGGTTAACGCCGTCGGCTGTTAACCGAAAGGTTGGTGGTTCGAGCCCATCCGGGAGCTGTGTTGTGAGGTCTTAGATGTAACGTAAAATTCAGAGTTTTTTAAAAATAACTGACGAACATTTAATTTTTGGGCTTCCGTGGCGCAATGGTTAGAGCGTTCAGCTGTTATTCAAAAGGTTTGTGGTTCGAGCCCATCCGGGAGCGGTGTTGTGAAGTCTCAGATGTGACGTAAAAAGTCAAAGTTTTTCCACAATACCTGACGAACATTTAATCTTTGGGCTTCCGTTGCACAATGGTTAACGCCGTCGGCTGTGAACCGAAAGGTTGGTGGTTCGAGCCCATCCAGGAGCGGTGTTGTGAGGTCTTAGATGTAACGTAAAATTCAGAGTTTTTTAAAAATAACTGACGAACATTTAATTTTTGGTCTTCCGTGGCGCAATGGTTAGAGCGTTCAGATGTTATTCAAAAGGTTTGTGGTTCGAGCCCATCCGGGAGCTGTGTTGTGAGGTCTTAGATGTAACGTAAAATTCAGAGTTTTTTAAAAATAACTGACGAACATTTAATTTTTGGGCTTCCGTTGCGCAATGTTTAGAGCGTTCAGCTGTTATTCAAAAGGTTTGTGGTTCGAGCCCATCCAGGAGCGGTGTTGTGAAGTCTCAGATGTGACGTAAAAAGTCAAAGTTTTTCCACAATACCTGACGAACATTTAATCTTTGGGCTTCCGTGGCGCAATGGTTAGCGCGTTCGGCTGTTAACCGAAAGGTTGGTGGTTCGAGCCCACCCGGGAGCGGTGTTGTGAGATCTCACATGTAACGTAAAAATCCAAAGTTTTTCCACAATACCTGACGAACATTTAATCTTAGGGCTTCCGTTGCGCAATGGTTAACGCCGTCGGCTGTTAACCGAAAGGTTGGTGGTTAGAGCCCATCCGGGAGCGGTGTTGTGAGGTCTTAGATGTAACGTAAAATTCAGAGTTTTTTAAAAATAACTGACGAACATTTAATTTTTGGGCTTTCGTGGCGCAATGGTTAGCGCGTTCGGCTGTTAACCGAAAGGTTGGTGGTTCGAGCCCATCCGGGAGCGGTAATGTGAGGTCTTAGATGTAACGTAAAATTCAGAGTTTTTTAAAAATACCTGACGAACATTTAATCTTTGGGCTTCCGTGGCGCAATGGTTAGCGCGTTCGGCTGTTAACCGAAAGGTTGGTGGTTCGAGCCCACCCGGGAGCGGTGTTGTGAGATCTCACATGTAACGTAAAAATCCAAAGTTTTTCCACAATACCTGACGAACATTTAATCTTTGGGCTTCCGTTGCGCAATGGTTAACGCCGTCGGCTGTTAACCGAAAGGTTGGTGGTTCGAGCCCATCCGGGAGCGGTGTTGTGAGGCCTTAGATGTAACGTAAAATTCAGATTTTTTTAAAAATAACTGACGAACATTTAATTTTTGGTCTTCCGTGGCGCAATGGTTAGAGCGTTCAGATGTTATTCAAAAGGTTTGTGGTTCGAGCCCATCCGGGAGCGGTGTTGTGAAGTCTCAGATGTGACGTAAAAAGTCAAAGTTTTTCCACAATACCTGACGAACATTTAATTTTTGGGCTTCCGTGAAGCAATGGTTAACGCCGTCGGCTGTTAACCGAAAGGTTGGTGGTTCGAGCCCATCCGGGAGCTGTGTTGTGAGGTCTTAGATGTAACGTAAAATTCAGAGTTTTTTAAAAATAACTGACGAACATTTAATTTTTGGGCTTCCGTGGCGCAATGGTTAGAGCGTTCAGCTGTTATTCAAAAGGTTTGTGGTTCGAGCCCATCCGGGAGCGGTGTTGTGAAGTCTCAGATGTGACGTAAAAAGTCAAAGTTTTTCCACAATACCTGACGAACATTTAATCTTTGGGCTTCCGTTGCACAATGGTTAACGCCGTCGGCTGTGAACCGAAAGGTTGGTGGTTCGAGCCCATCCAGGAGCGGTGTTGTGAGGTCTTAGATGTAACGTAAAATTCAGAGTTTTTTAAAAATAACTGACGAACATTTAATTTTTGGTCTTCCGTGGCGCAATGGTTAGAGCGTTCAGATGTTATTCAAAAGGTTTGTGGTTCGAGCCCATCCGGGAGCTGTGTTGTGAGGTCTTAGATGTAACGTAAAATTCAGAGTTTTTTAAAAATAACTGACGAACATTTAATTTTTGGGCTTCCGTTGCGCAATGGTTAGAGCGTTCAGCTGTTATTCAAAAGGTTTGTGGTTCGAGCCCATCCAGGAGCGGTGTTGTGAAGTCTCAGATGTGACGTAAAAAGTCAAAGTTTTTCCACAATACCTGACGAACATTTAATCTTTGGGCTTCCGTGGCGCAATGGTTAGCGCGTTCGGCTGTTAACCGAAAGGTTGGTGGTTCGAGCCCACCCGGGAGCGGTGTTGTGAGATCTCACATGTAACGTAAAAATCCAAAGTTTTTCCACAATACCTGACGAACATTTAATCTTAGGGCTTCCGTTGCGCAATGGTTAACGCCGTCGGCTGTTAACCGAAAGGTTGGTGGTTAGAGCCCATCCGGGAGCGGTGTTGTGAGGTCTTAGATGTAACGTAAAATTCAGAGTTTTTTAAAAATAACTGACGAACATTTAATTTTTGGGCTTTCGTGGCGCAATGGTTAGCGCGTTCGGCTGTTAACCGAAAGGTTGGTGGTTCGAGCCCATCCGGGAGCGGTAATGTGAGGTCTTAGATGTAACGTAAAATTCAGAGTTTTTTAAAAATACCTGACGAACATTTAATCTTTGGGCTTCCGTGGCGCAATGGTTAGCGCGTTCGGCTGTTAACCGAAAGGTTGGTGGTTCGAGCCCACCCGGGAGCGGTGTTGAGAGCTCACATGTAACGTAAAAAGCCAAAGTGTTTCCACAATAGCCGACGACCATTTAATTTTTGGGCTTCCGTGGCGCAATGGTTAGCGCGTTCAGCTGTTATTCAAAAGGTTTGTGGTTCAAGCCCATCCAGGAGCGGTGTTGTGAAGTCTCAGATGTGACGTAAAAAGTCAAAGTTTTTCCACAATACCTGACGAACATTTAATCTTTGGGCTTCCGTGGCGCAATATTTAACGCCGTCGGCTGTTAACCGAAAGGTTCGTGGTTCGAGCCCACCCGGGAGCGGTGTTGTGAAATCTCACATGTAACCTAAAAAACCAAAGTTTTTCCACAATACCTGACGAACATTTAATCTTTGGGCTTCCGTAGCGCAATGGTTAACGCCGTCGGCTGTTAACCGAAAGGTTGGTGGTTCGAGCCCATCCGGGAGCTGTGTTGTGAGGTCTTAGATGTAACGTAAAATTCAGAGTTTTTTAAAAATAACTGACGAACATTTAATTTTTGGGCTTCCGTGGCGCAATGGTTAGAGCGTTCAGCTGTTATTCAAAAGGTTTGTGGTTCGAGCCCATCCGGGAGCGGTGTTGTGAAGTCTCAGATGTGACGTAAAAAGTCAAAGTTTTTCCACAATACCTGACGAACATTTAATCTTTGGGCTTCCGTTGCACAATGGTTAACGCCGTCGGCTGTTAACCGAAAGGTTGGTGGTTCGAGCCCATCCGGGAGCGGTGTTGTGAGGTCTTAGATGTAACGTAAAATTCAGAGTTTTTTAAAAATAACTGACGAACATTTAATTTTTGGTCTTCCGTGGCGCAATGGTTAGAGCGTTCAGATGTTATTCAAAAGGTTTGTGGTTCGAGCCCATCCGGGAGCTGTGTTGTGAGGTCTTAGATGTAACGTAAAATTCAGAGTTTTTTAAAAATAACTGACGAACATTTAATTTTTGGGCTTCCGTTGCGCAATGGTTAGAGCGTTCAGCTGTTATTCAAAAGGTTTGTGGTTCGAGCCCATCCAGGAGCGGTGTTGTGAAGTCTCAGATGTGACGTAAAAAGTCAAAGTTTTTCCACAATACCTGACGAACATTTAATCTTTGGGCTTCCGTGGCGCAATGGTTAGCGCGTTCGGCTGTTAACCGAAAGGTTGGTGGTTCGAGCCCACCCGGGAGCGGTGTTGTGAGATCTCACATGTAACGTAAAAATCCAAAGTTTTTCCACAATACCTGACGAACATTTAATCTTAGGGCTTCCGTTGCGCAATGGTTAACGCCGTCGGCTGTTAACCGAAAGGTTGGTGGTTAGAGCCCATCCGGGAGCGGTGTTGTGAGGTCTTAGATGTAACGTAAAATTCAGAGTTTTTTAAAAATAACTGACGAACATTTAATTTTTGGGCTTTCGTGGCGCAATGGTTAGCGCGTTCGGCTGTTAACCGAAAGGTTGGTGGTTCGAGCCCATCCGGGAGCGGTAATGTGAGGTCTTAGATGTAACGTAAAATTCAGAGTTTTTTAAAAATACCTGACGAACATTTAATCTTTGGGCTTCCGTGGCGCAATGGTTAGCGCGTTCGGCTGTTAACCGAAAGGTTGGTGGTTCGAGCCCACCCGGGAGCGGTGTTGAGAGCTCACATGTAACGTAAAAAGCCAAAGTGTTTCCACAATAGCCGACGACCATTTAATTTTTGGGCTTCCGTGGCGCAATGGTTAGCGCGTTCAGCTGTTATTCAAAAGGTTTGTGGTTCAAGCCCATCCAGGAGCGGTGTTGTGAAGTCTCAGATGTGACGTAAAAAGTCAAAGTTTTTCCACAATACCTGACGAACATTTAATCTTTGGGCTTCCGTGGCGCAATGGTTATGCCGTCGGCTGTTAACCGAAAGGTTCGTGGTTCGAGCCCACCCGGGAGCGGTGTTGTGAAATCTCACATGTAACCTAAAAATCCAAAGTTTTTCCACAATACCTGACGAACATTTAATCTTTGGGCTTCAGTTGCACAATGGTTAACGCCGTCGGCTGTTAACCGAAAGGTTGGTGGTTCGAGCCCATCCGGGAGCGGTGTTGTGAGGCCTTAGATGTAACGTAAAATTCAGAGTTTTTTAAAAATAACTGACGAACATTTAATTTTTGGTCTTCCGTGGCGCAATGGTTAGAGCGTTCAGATGTTATTCAAAAGGTTTGTGGTTCGAACCCATCCGGGAGCGGTGTTGTGAAGTCTCAGATGTGACGTAAAAAGTCAAAGTTTTTCCACAATACCTGACGAACATTTAATCTTTGGGCTTCCGTGGCGCAATGGTTAGCGCGTTCGGCTGTTAACCAAAAGGTTGGTGGTTCGAGCCCACCCGGGAGCGGTGTTGTGAGATCTCACATGTAACGTAAAAATCCAAAGTTTTTCCACAATACCTGACGAACATTTAATCTTTGGGCTTCCGTTGCGCAATGGTTAGCGCGTTCGGCTGTTAACCGAAAGGTTGGTGGTTCGAGCCCACCCGGGAGCGGTGTTGTGAGCTCTCACATGTAACGTAAAAAGCCAAAGTGTTTCCACAATAGCCGACGACCATTTAATTTTTGGGCTTCCGTGGCGCAATGGTTAGCGCGTTCGGCTGTTAACCGAAAGGTTGGTGGTTCGACCCCACCCGGGAGCGGTGTTGTGAGCTCTCACATGTAACGTAAAAAGCCAAAGTGTTTCCACAATAGCCGACGACCATTTAATTTTTGGGCTTCCGTGGCGCAATGGTTAGCGCGTTCGGCTGTTAACCGAAAGGTTGGTGGTTCGAGCCCACCCGGGAGCGGTGTTGTGAGATCTCACATGTAACGTAAAAATCCAAAGTTTTTCCACAATACCTGACGAACATTTAATCTTTGGGCTTCCGTTGCGCAATGGTTAACGCCGTCGGCTGTTAACCGAAAGGTTGGTGGTTCGAGCCCATCCGGGAGCGGTGTTGTGAGGTCTTAGATGTAACGTAAAAATCAGAGTTTTTTAAAAATAACTGACGAACATTTAATTTTTGGGCTTCCGTGGCGCAATGTTTAAAGCGTTCAGCTGTTATTCAAAAGGTTTGTGGTTCGAGCCCATCCGGGAGCGGTGTTGTGAAGTCTCAGATGTGACGTAAAAAGTCAAAGTTTTTCCACAATACCTGACGAACATTTAATTTTTGGGCTTCCGTGAAGCAATGGTTAACGCCGTCGGCTGTTAACCGAAAGGTTGGTGGTTCGAGCCCATCCGGGAGCTGTGTTGTGAGGTCTTAGATGTAACGTAAAATTCAGAGTTTTTTAAAAATAACTGACGAACATTTAATTTTTGGGCTTCCGTGGCGCAATGGTTAGAGCGTTCAGCTGTTATTCAAAAGGTTTGTGGTTCGAGCCCATCCGGGAGCGGTGTTGTGAAGTCTCAGATGTGACGTAAAAAGTCAAAGTTTTTCCACAATACCTGACGAACATTTAATCTTTGGGCTTCCGTTGCACAATGGTTAACGCCGTCGGCTGTTAACCGAAAGGTTGGTGGTTCGAGCCCATCCGGGAGCGGTGTTGTGAGGTCTTAGATGTAACGTAAAATTCAGAGTTTTTTAAAAATAACTGACGAACATTTAATTTTTGGTCTTCCGTGGCGCAATGGTTAGAGCGTTCAGATGTTATTCAAAAGGTTTGTGGTTCGAGCCCATCCGGGAGCTGTGTTGTGAGGTCTTAGATGTAACGTAAAATTCAGAGTTTTTTAAAAATAACTGACGAACATTTAATTTTTGGGCTTCCGTTGCGCAATGGTTAGAGCGTTCAGCTGTTATTCAAAAGGTTTGTGGTTCGAGCCCATCCAGGAGCGGTGTTGTGAAGTCTCAGATGTGACGTAAAAAGTCAAAGTTTTTCCACAATACCTGACGAACATTTAATCTTTGGGCTTCCGTGGCGCAATGGTTAGCGCGTTCGGCTGTTAACCGAAAGGTTGGTGGTTCGAGCCCACCCGGGAGCGGTGTTGTGAGATCTCACATGGAACGTAAAAATCCAAAGTTTTTCCACAATACCTGACGAACATTTAATCTTAGGGCTTCCGTTGCGCAATGGTTAACGCCGTCGGCTGTTAACCGAAAGGTTGGTGGTTAGAGCCCATCCGGGAGCGGTGTTGTGAGGTCTTAGATGTAACGTAAAATTCAGAGTTTTTTAAAAATAACTGACGAACATTTAATTTTTGGGCTTTCGTGGCGCAATGGTTAGCGCGTTCGGCTGTTAACCGAAAGGTTGGTGGTTCGAGCCCATCCGGGAGCGGTAATGTGAGGTCTTAGATGTAACGTAAAATTCAGAGTTTTTTAAAAATACCTGACGAACATTTAATCTTTGGGCTTCCGTGGCGCAATGGTTAGCGCGTTCGGCTGTTAACCGAAAGGTTGGTGGTTCGAGCCCACCCGGGAGCGGTGTTGAGAGCTCACATGTAACGTAAAAAGCCAAAGTGTTTCCACAATAGCCGACGACCATTTAATTTTTGGGCTTCCGTGGCGCAATGGTTAGCGCGTTCAGCTGTTATTCAAAAGGTTTGTGGTTCAAGCCCATCCAGGAGCGGTGTTGTGAAGTCTCAGATGTGACGTAAAAAGTCAAAGTTTTTCCACAATACCTGACGAACATTTAATCTTTGGGCTTCCGTGGCGCAATGGTTAACGCCGTCGGCTGTTAACCGAAAGGTTCGTGGTTCGAGCCCACCCGGGAGCGGTGTTGTGAAATCTCACATGTAACCTAAAAATCCAAAGTTTTTCCACAATACCTGACGAACATTTAATCTTTGGGCTTCCGTTGCGCAATGGTTAACGCCGTCGGCTGTTAACCGAAAGGTTGGTGGTTCGAGCCCATCCGGGAGCTGTGTTGTGAGGTCTTAGATGTAACGTAAAATTCAGAGTTTTTTAAAAATAACTGACGAACATTTAATTTTTGGGCTTCCGTGGCGCAATGGTTAGAGCGTTCAGCTGTTATTCAAAAGGTTTGTGGTTCGAGCCCATCCAGGAGCGGTGTTGTGAAGTCTCAGATGTGACGTAAAAAGTCAAAGTTTTTCCACAATACCTGACGAACATTTAATCTTTGGGCTTCCGTTGCACAATGGTTAACGCCGTCGGCTGTTAACCGAAAGGTTGGTGGTTCGAGCCCATCCGGGAGCGGTGTTGTGAGGCCTTAGATGTAACGTAAAATTCAGAGTTTTTTAAAAATAACTGACGAACATTTAATTTTTGGTCTTCCGTGGCGCAATGGTTAGAGCGTTCAGATGTTATTCAAAAGGTTTGTGGTTCGAGCCCATCCGGGAGCGGTGTTGTGAAGTCTCAGATGTGACGTAAAAAGTCAAAGTTTTTCCACAATACCTGACGAACATTTAATCTTTGGGCTTCCGTGGCGCAATGGTTAGCGCGTTCGGCTGTTAACCGAAAGGTTGGTGGTTCGAGCCCACCCGGGAGCGGTGTTGTGAGATCTCACATGTAACGTAAAAATCCAAAGTTTTTCCACAATACCTGACGAACATTTAATCTTTGGGCTTCCGTTGCGCAATGGTTAGCGCGTTCGGCTGTTAACCGAAAGGTTGGTGGTTCGAGCCCACCCGGGAGCGGTGTTGTGAGCTCTCACATGTAACGTAAAAAGCCAAAGTGTTTCCACAATAGCCGACGACCATTTAATTTTTGGGCTTCCGTGGCGCAATGGTTAGCGCGTTCGGCTGTTAACCGAAAGGTTGGTGGTTCGAGCCCACCCGGGAGCGGTGTTGTGAGCTCTCACATGTAACGTAAAAAGCCAAAGTGTTTCCACAATAGCCGACGACCATTTAATTTTTGGGCTTCCGTGGCGCAATGGTTAGCGCGTTCGGCTGTTAACCGAAAGGTTGGTGGTTCGAGCCCACCCGGGAGCGGTGTTGTGAGATCTCACATGTAACGTAAAAATCCAAAGTTTTTCCACAATACCTGACGAACATTTAATCTTTGGGCTTCCGTTGCGCAATGGTTAACGCCGTCGGCTGTTAACCGAAAGGTTGGTGGTTCGAGCCCATCCGGGAGCGGTGTTGTGAGGTCTTAGATGTAACGTAAAAATCAGAGTTTTTTAAAAATAACTGACGAACATTTAATTTTTGGGCTTCCGTGGCGCAATGTTTAGAGCGTTCAGCTGTTATTCAAAAGGTTTGTGGTTCGAGCCCATCCGGGAGCGGTGTTGTGAAGTCTCAGATGTGACGTAAAAAGTCAAAGTTTTTCCACAATACCTGACGAACATTTAATTTTTGGGCTTCCGTGAAGCAATGGTTAACGCCGTCGGCTGTTAACCGAAAGGTTGGTGGTTCGAGCCCATCCGGGAGCTGTGTTGTGAGGTCTTAGATGTAACGTAAAATTCAGAGTTTTTTAAAAATAACTGACGAACATTTAATTTTTGGGCTTCCGTGGCGCAATGGTTAGAGCGTTCAGCTGTTATTCAAAAGGTTTGTGGTTCGAGCCCATCCGGGAGCGGTGTTGTGAAGTCTCAGATGTGACGTAAAAAGTCAAAGTTTTTCCACAATACCTGACGAACATTTAATCTTTGGGCTTCCGTTGCACAATGGTTAACGCCGTCGGCTGTTAACCGAAAGGTTGGTGGTTCGAGCCCATCCAGGAGCGGTGTTGTGAGGTCTTAGATGTAACGTAAAATTCAGAGTTTTTTAAAAATAACTGACGAACATTTAATTTTTGGGCTTCCGTGGCGCAATGGTTAGAGCGTTCAGCTGTTATTCAAAAGGTTTGTGGTTCGAGCCCATCCGGGAGCGGTGTTGTGAAGTCTCAGATGTGACGTAAAAAGTCAAAGTTTTTCCACAATACCTGACGAACATTTAATCTTTGGGCTTCCGTTGCACAATGGTTAACGCCGTCGGCTGTTAACCGAAAGGTTGGTGGTTCGAGCCCATCCGGGAGCGGTGTTGTGAGGTCTTAGATGTAACGTAAAATTCAGAGTTTTTTAAAAATAACTGACGAACATTTAATTTTTGGTCTTCCGTGGCGCAATGGTTAGAGCGTTCAGATGTTATTCAAAAGGTTTGTGGTTCGAGCCCATCCGGGAGTGGTGTTGTGAAGTCTCAGATGTGACGTAAAAAGTCAAAGTTTTTCCACAATACCTGACGAACATTTAATCTTTGGGCTTCCGTTGCACAATGGTTAACGCCGTCGGCTGTTAACCGAAAGGTTGGTGGTTCGAGCCCATCCGGGAGCGGTGTTGTGAGGTATTAGATGTAACGTAAAATTCAGAGTTTTTTAAAAATAACTGACGAACATTTAATTTTTGGTCTTCCGTGGCGCAATGGTTAGAGCGTTCAGATGTTATTCAAAAGGTTTGTGGTTCGAGCCCATCCGGGAGCGGTGTTGTGAAGTCTCAGATGTGACGTAAAAAGTCAAAGTTTTTCCACAATACCTGACGAACATTTAATCTTTGGGCTTCCGTGGCGCAATGGTTAGCGCGTTCGGCTGTTAACCGAAAGGTTGGTGGTTCGAGCCCACCCGGGAGCGGTGTTGTGAGATCTCACATGTAACGTAAAAATCCAAAGTTTTTCCACAATACCTGACGAACATTTAATCTTTGGGCTTCCGTTGCGCAATGGTCAACGCCGTCGGCTGTTAACCGAAAGGTTTGTGGTTCGAGCCCATCCGGGAGCGGTAATGTGAGGTCTTAGATGTAACGTAAAATTCAGAGTTTTTTAAAAATTCCTGACGAACATTTAATCTTTGGGCTTCCGTGGCGCAATGGTTAGCGCGTTCGGCTGTTAACCGAAAGGTTGGTGGTTCGAGCCCACCCGGGAGCGGTGTTGTGAGCTCTCACATGTAACGTAAAAAGCCAAAGTGTTTCTACAATAGCCGACGACCATTTAATTTTTGGGCTTCCGTGGCGCAATGGTTAGCGCGTTCGGCTGTTAGCCGAAAGGTTGGTGGTTCGAGCCCATCCGTGAGCGGTGTTGTGAGGTCTCAGATGTAACGTAAAATTCAGAGTTTTTTAAAAATACCTGACGAACATTTAATCTTTGGGCTTCCGTGGCGCAATGGTTAGCGCGTTCAGCTGTTATTCAAAAGGTTTGTGGTTCGAGCCCATCCGGGAGCGGTGTTGTGAAGTCTCAGATGTGACGTAAAAAGTCAAAGTTTTTCCACAATACCTGACGAACATTTAATCTTTGGGCTTCCGTTGCACAATGGTTAACGCCGTCGGCTGTTAACCGAAAGGTTGGTGGTTCGAGCCCATCCAGGAGCGGTGTTGTGAGGTCTTAGATGTAACGTAAAATTCAGAGTTTTTTAAAAATAACTGACGAACATTTAATTTTTGGGCTTCCGTGGCGCAATGGTTAGCGCGTTCAGCTGTTATTCAAAAGGTTTGTGGTTCAAGCCCATCCAGGAGCGGTGTTGTGAAGTCTCAGATGTGACGTAAAAAGTCAAAGTTTTTCCACAATACCTGACGAACATTTAATCTTTGGGCTTCCGTGGCGCAATGGTTAACGCCGTCGGCTGTTAACCGAAAGGTTGGTGGTTCGAGCCCATCCGGGAGCGGTGTTGTGAGGCCTTAGATGTAACGTAAAATTCAGAGTTTTTTAAAAATAACTGACGAACATTTAATTTTTGGTCTTCCGTGGCGCAATGGTTAGAGCGTTCAGATGTTATTCAAAAGGTTTGTGGTTCGAGCCCATCCGGGAGCGGTGTTGTGAAGTCTCAGATGTGACGTAAAAAGTCAAAGTTTTTCCACAATACCTGACGAACATTTAATCTTTGGGCTTCCGTGGCGCAATGGTTAGCGCGTTCGGCTGTTAACCGAAAGGTTGGTGGTTCGAGCCCACCCGGGAGCGGTGTTGTGAGATCTCACATGTAACGTAAAAATCCAAAGTTTTTCCACAATACCTGACGAACATTTAATCTTTGGGCTTCCGTTGCGCAATGGTTAGCGCGTTCGGCTGTTAACCGAAAGGTTGGTGGTTCGAGCCCACCCGGGAGCGGTGTTGTGAGCTCTCACATGTAACGTAAAAAGCCAAAGTGTTTCCACAATAGCCGACGACCATTTAATTTTTGGGCTTCCGTGGCGCAATGGTTAGCGCGTTCGGCTTTTAACCGAAAGGTTGGTGGTTCGAGCCCACCCGGGAGCGGTGTTGTGAGCTCTCACATGTAACGTAAAAAGCCAAAGTGTTTCCACAATAGCCGACGACCATTTAATTTTTGGGCTTCCGTGGCGCAATGGTTAGCGCGTTCGGCTGTTAACCGAAAGGTTGGTGGTTCGAGCCCACCCGGGAGCGGTGTTGTGAGATCTCACATGTAACGTAAAAATCCAAAGTTTTTCCACAATACCTGACGAACATTTAATCTTTGGGCTTCCGTTGCGCAATGGTTAACGCCGTCGGCTGTTAACCGAAAGGTTGGTGGTTCGAGCCCATCCGGGAGCGGTGTTGTGAGGTCTTAGATGTAACGTAAAAATCAGAGTTTTTTAAAAATAACTGACGAACATTTAATTTTTGGGCTTCCGTGGCGCAATGTTTAGAGCGTTCAGCTGTTATTCAAAAGGTTTGTGGTTCGAGCCCATCCGGGAGCGGTGTTGTGAAGTCTCAGATGTGACGTAAAAAGTCAAAGTTTTTCCACAATACCTGACGAACATTTAATTTTTGGGCTTCCGTGAAGCAATGGTTAACGCCGTCGGCTGTTAACCGAAAGGTTGGTGGTTCGAGCCCATCCGGGAGCTGTGTTGTGAGGTCTTAGATGTAACGTAAAATTCAGAGTTTTTTAAAAATAACTGACGAACATTTAATTTTTGGGCTTCCGTGGCGCAATGGTTAGAGCGTTCAGCTGTTATTCAAAAGGTTTGTGGTTCGAGCCCATCCGGGAGCGGTGTTGTGAAGTCTCAGATGTGACGTAAAAAGTCAAAGTTTTTCCACAATACCTGACGAACATTTAATCTTTGGGCTTCCGTTGCACAATGGTTAACGCCGTCGGCTGTTAACCGAAAGGTTGGTGGTTCGAGCCCATCCAGGAGCGGTGTTGTGAGGTCTTAGATGTAACGTAAAATTCAGAGTTTTTTAAAAATAACTGACGAACATTTAATTTTTGGGCTTCCGTGGCGCAATGGTTAGAGCGTTCAGCTGTTATTCAAAAGGTTTGTGGTTCGAGCCCATCCGGGAGCGGTGTTGTGAAGTCTCAGATGTGACGTAAAAAGTCAAAGTTTTTCCACAATACCTGACGAACATTTAATCTTTGGGCTTCCGTTGCACAATGGTTAACGCCGTCGGCTGTTAACCGAAAGGTTGGTGGTTCGAGCCCATCCGGGAGCGGTGTTGTGAGGTATTAGATGTAACGTAAAATTCAGAGTTTTTTAAAAATAACTGACGAACATTTAATTTTTGGTCTTCCGTGGCGCAATGGTTAGAGCGTTCAGATGTTATTCAAAAGGTTTGTGGTTCGAGCCCATCCGGGAGCGGTGTTGTGAAGTCTCAGATGTGACGTAAAAAGTCAAAGTTTTTCCACAATACCTGACGAACATTTAATCTTTGGGCTTCCGTGGCGCAATGGTTAGCGCGTTCGGCTGTTAACCGAAAGGTTGGTGGTTCGAGCCCACCCGGGAGCGGTGTTGTGAGATCTCACATGTAACGTAAAAATCCAAAGTTTTTCCACAATACCTGACGAACATTTAATCTTTGGGCTTCCGTTGCGCAATGGTTAACGCCGTCGGCTGTTAACCGAAAGGTTTGTGGTTCGAGCCCATCCGGGAGCGGTAATGTGAGGTCTTAGATGTAACGTAAAATTCAGAGTTTTTTAAAAATTCCTGACGAACATTTAATCTTTGGGCTTCCGTGGCGCAATGTTTAGCGCGTTCGGCTGTTAACCGAAAGGTTGGTGGTTCGAGCCCACCCGGGAGCGGTGTTGTGAGCTCTCACATGTAACGTAAAAAGCCAAAGTGTTTCTACAATAGCCGACGACCATTTAATTTTTGGGCTTCCGTGGCGCAATGGTTAGCGCGTTCGGCTGTTAGCCGAAAGGTTGGTGGTTCGAGCCCATCCGTGAGCGGTGTTGTGAGGTCTCAGATGTGACGTAAAAAGTCAAAGTTTTTCCACAATACCTGACGAACATTTAATTTTTGGGCTTCCGTGAAGCAATGGTTAACGCCGTCGGCTGTTAACCGAAAGGTTGGTGGTTCGAGCCCATCCGGGAGCGGTAATGTGAGGTCTTAGATGTAACGTAAAATTCAGAGTTTTTTAAAAATACCTGACGAACATTTAATCTTTGGGCTTCCGTGGCGCAATGGTTAGCGCGTTCAGCTGTTATTCAAAAGGTTTGTGGTTCGAGCCCATCCGGGAGCGGTGTTGTGAAGTCTCAGATGTGACGTAAAAAGTCAAAGTTTTTCCACAATACCTGACGAACATTTAATCTTTGGGCTTCCGTTGCACAATGGTTAACGCCGTCGGCTGTTAACCGAAAGGTTGGTGGTTCGAGCCCATCCAGGAGCGGTGTTGTGAGGTCTTAGATGTAACGTAAAATTCAGAGTTTTTTAAAAATAACTGACGAACATTTAATTTTTGGTCTTCCGTGGCGCAATGGTTAGAGCGTTCAGCTGTTATTCAAAAGGTTTGTGGTTCGAGCCCATCCGGGAGCGGTGTTGTGAAGTCTCAGATGTGACGTAAAAAGTCAAAGTTTTTCCACAATACCTGACGAACATTTAATCTTTGGGCTTCCGTTGCACAATGGTTAACGCCGTCGGCTGTTAACCGAAAGGTTGGTGGTTCGAGCCCATCCGGGAGCGGTGTTGTGAGGTATTAGATGTAACGTAAAATTCAGAGTTTTTTAAAAATAACTGACGAACATTTAATTTTTGGTCTTCCGTGGCGCAATGGTTAGAGCGTTCAGATGTTATTCAAAAGGTTTGTGGTTCGAGCCCATCCGGGAGCGGTGTTGTGAAGTCTCAGATGTGACGTAAAAAGTCAAAGTTTTTCCACAATACCTGACGAACATTTAATCTTTGGGCTTCCGTTGCACAATGGTTAACGCCGTCGGCTGTTAACCGAAAGGTTGGTGGTTCGAGCCCATCCGGGAGCGGTGTTGTGAGGTCTTAGATGTAACGTAAAATTCAGAGTTTTTTAAAAATAACTGACGAACATTTAATTTTTGGTCTTCCGTGGCGCAATGGTTAGAGCGTTCAGCTGTTATTCAAAAGGTTTGTGGTTCGAGCCCATCCGGGAGCGGTGTTGTGAAGTCTCAGATGTGACGTAAAAAGTCAAAGTTTTTCCACAATACCTGACGAACATTTAATCTTTGGGCTTCCGTTGCACAATGGTTAACGCCGTCGGCTGTTAACCGAAAGGTTGGTGGTTCGAGCCCATCCAGGAGCGGTGTTGTGAGGTCTTAGATGTAACGTAAAATTCAGAGTTTTTTAAAAATAACTGACGAACATTTAATTTTTGGGCTTCCGTGGCGCAATGGTTAGAGCGTTCAGCTGTTATTCAAAAGGTTTGTGGTTCGAGCCCATCCGGGAGCGGTGTTGTGAAGTCTCAGATGTGACGTAAAAAGTCAAAGTTTTTCCACAATACCTGACGAACATTTAATCTTTGGGCTTCCGTTGCACAATGGTTAACGCCGTCGGCTGTTAACCGAAAGGTTGGTGGTTCGAGCCCATCCGGGAGCGGTGTTGTGAGGTCTTAGATGTAACGTAAAATTCAGAGTTTTTTAAAAATAACTGACGAACATTTAATTTTTGGTCTTCCGTGGCGCAATGGTTAGAGCGTTCAGATGTTATTCAAAAGGTTTGTGGTTCGAGCCCATCCGGGAGCGGTGTTGTGAAGTCTCAGATGTGACGTAAAAAGTCAAAGTTTTTCCACAATACCTGACGAACATTTAATCTTTGGGCTTCCGTTGCACAATGGTTAACGCCGTCGGCTGTTAACCGAAAGGTTGGTGGTTCGAGCCCATCCGGGAGCGGTGTTGTGAGGTCTTAGATGTAACGTAAAATTCAGAGTTTTTTAAAAATAACTGACGAACATTTAATTTTTGGTCTTCCGTGGCGCAATGGTTAGAGCGTTCAGCTGTTATTCAAAAGGTTTGTGGTTCGAGCCCATCCGGGAGCGGTGTTGTGAAGTCTCAGATGTGACGTAAAAAGTCAAAGTTTTTCCACAATACCTGACGAACATTTAATCTTTGGGCTTCCGTTGCACAATGGTTAACGCCGTCGGCTGTTAACCGAAAGGTTGGTGGTTCGAGCCCATCCAGGAGCGGTGTTGTGAGGTCTTAGATGTAACGTAAAATTCAGAGTTTTTTAAAAATAACTGACGAACATTTAATTTTTGGGCTTCCGTGGCGCAATGGTTAGAGCGTTCAGCTGTTATTCAAAAGGTTTGTGGTTCGAGCCCATCCGGGAGCGGTGTTGTGAAGTCTCAGATGTGACGTAAAAAGTCAAAGTTTTTCCACAATACCTGACGAACATTTAATCTTTGGGCTTCCGTTGCACAATGGTTAACGCCGTCGGCTGTTAACCGAAAGGTTGGTGGTTCGAGCCCATCCGGGAGCGGTGTTGTGAGGTCTTAGATGTAACGTAAAATTCAGAGTTTTTTAAAAATAACTGACGAACATTTAATTTTTGGTCTTCCGTGGCGCAATGGTTAGAGCGTTCAGATGTTATTCAAAAGGTTTGTGGTTCGAGCCCATCCGGGAGCGGTGTTGTGAAGTCTCAGATGTGACGTAAAAAGTCAAAGTTTTTCCACAATACCTGACGAACATTTAATCTTTGGGCTTCCGTGGCGCAATGGTTAGCGCGTTCGGCTGTTAACCGAAAGGTTGGTGGTTCGAGCCCATCCGGGAGCGGTGTTGTGAGGTCTTAGATGTAACGTAAAATTCCGAGTTTTTTAAAAATAACTCACGAACATTTAATTTTTGGGCTTCCGTGGCGCAATGTTTAGAGCGTTCAGCTGTTATTCAAAAGGTTTGTGGTTCGAGCCCATCCGGGAGCGGTAATGTGAGGTCTTAGATGTAACGTAAAATTCAGAGTTTTTTAAAAATTCCTGACGAACATTTAATCTTTGGGCTTCCGTGGCGCAATGGTTAGCGCGTTCGGCTGTTAACCGAAAGGTTGGTGGTTCGAGCCCACCCGGGAGCGGTGTTGTGAGCTCTCACATGTAACGTAAAAAGCCAAAGTGTTTCTACAATAGCCGACGACCATTTAATTTTTGGGCTTCCGTGGCGCAATGGTTAGCGCGTTCGGCTGTTAACCGAAAGGTTGGTGGTTCGAGCCCATCCGGGAGCGGTAATGTGAGGTCTTAGATGTAACGTAAAATTCAGAGTTTTTTAAAAATACCTGACGAACATTTAATCTTTGGGCTTCCGTGGCGCAATGGTTAGAGCGTTCAGCTGTTATTCAAAAGGTTTGTGGTTCGAGCCCATCCGGGAGCGGTGTTGTGAAGTCTCAGATGTGACGTAAAAAGTCAAAGTTTTTCCACAATACCTGACGAACATTTAATCTTTGGGCTTCCGTTGCACAATGGTTAACGCCGTCGGCTGTTAACCGAAAGGTTGGTGGTTCGAGCCCATCCGGGAGCGGTGTTGTGAGGTCTTAGATGTAACGTAAAATTCAGAGTTTTTTAAAAATAACTGACGAACATTTAATTTTTGGGCTTCCGTGGCGCAATGGTTAGAGCGTTCAGCTGTTATTCAAAAGGTTTGTGGTTCGAGCCCATCCGGGAGCGGTGTTGTGAAGTCTCAGATGTGACGTAAAAAGTCAAAGTTTTTCCACAATACCTGACGAACATTTAATCTTTGGGCTTCCGTTGCACAATGGTTAACGCCGTCGGCTGTTAACCGAAAGGTTGGTGGTTCGAGCCCATCCGGGAGCGGTGTTGTGAGATCTCAGATGTGACGTAAAAAGTCAAAGTTTTTCCACAATACCTGACGAACATTTAATTTTTGGGCTTCCGTGAAGCAATGGTTAACGCCGTCGGCTGTTAACCGAAAGGTTGGTGGTTCGAGCCCATCCGGGAGCTGTGTTGTGAGGTCTTAGATGTAACGTAAAATTCAGAGTTTTTTAAAAATAACTGACGAACATTTAATTTTTGGGCTTCCGTGGCGCAATGGTTAGAGCGTTCAGCTGTTATTCAAAAGGTTTGTGGTTCGAGCCCATCCGGGAGCGGTGTTGTGAAGTCTCAGATGTGACGTAAAAAGTCAAAGTTTTTCCACAATACCTGACGAACATTTAATCTTTGGGCTTCCGTTGCACAATGGTTAACGCCGTCGGCTGTTAACCGAAAGGTTGGTGGTTCGAGCCCATCCGGGAGCGGTGTTGTGAGGTTTTAGATGTAACGTAAAATTCAGAGTTTTTTAAAAATAACTGACGAACATTTAATTTTTGGTCTTCCGTGGCGCAATGGTTAGAGCGTTCAGATGTTATTCAAAAGGTTTGTGGTTCGAGCCCATCCGGGAGCGGTGTTGTGAAGTCTCAGATGTGACGTAAAAAGTCAAAGTTTTTCCACAATACCTGACGAACATTTAATCTTTGGGCTTCCATGGCGCAATGGTTAGCGCGTTCGGCTGTTAACCGAAAGGTTGGTGGTTCGAGCCCATCCGGGAGCGGTGTTGTGAGGTCTTAGATGTAACGTAAAATTCCGAGTTTTTTAAAAATAACTGACGAACATTTAATTTTTGGGCTTCCGTGGCGCAATGTTTAGAGCGTTCAGCTGTTATTCAAAAGGTTTGTGGTTCGAGGCCATCCGGGAGCGGTAATGTGAGGTCTTAGATGTAACGTAAAATTCAGAGTTTTTTAAAAATTCCTGACGAACATTTAATCTTTGGGCTTCCGTGGCGCAATGGTTAGCGCGTTCGGCTGTTAACCGAAAGGTTGGTGGTTCGAGCCCACCCGGGAGCGGTGTTGTGAGCTCTCACATGTAACGTAAAAAGCCAAAGTGTTTCTACAATAGCCGACGACCATTTAATTTTTGGGCTTCCGTGGCGCAATGGTTAGCGCGTTCGGCTGTTAACCGAAAGGTTGGTGGTTCGAGCCCATCCGTGAGCGGTGTTGTGAGGTCTCAGATGTGACGTAAAAAGTCAAAGTTTTTCCACAATACCTGACGAACATTTAATTTTTGGGCTTCCGTGAAGCAATGGTTAACGCCGTCGGCTGTTAACCGAAAGGTTGGTGGTTCGAGCCCATCCGGGAGCTGTGTTGTGAGGTCTTAGATGTAGTGTAAATATCAGAGTTTTTTAAAAATAACTGACGAACATTTAATCTTTGGGCTTCCGTTGCACAATGGTTAACGCCGTCGGCTGTTAACCGAAAGGTTGGTGGTTCGAGCCCATCCGGGAGCGGTGTTGTGAGGTCTTAGATGTAACGTAAAATTCAGAGTTTTTTAAAAATAACTGACGAACATTTAATTTTTGGGCTTCCGTGGCGCAATGGTTAGAGCGTTCAGCTGTTATTCAAAAGGTTTGTGGTTCGAGCCCATCCGGGAGCGGTGTTGTGAAGTCTCAGATGTGACGTAAAAAGTCAAAGTTTTTCCACAATACCTGACGAACATTTAATCTTTGGGCTTCCGTTGCACAATGGTTAACGCCGTCGGCTGTTAACCGAAAGGTTGGTGGTTCGAGCCCATCCGGGAGCGGTGTTGTGAGATCTCAGATGTGACGTAAAAAGTCAAAGTTTTTCCACAATACCTGACGAACATTTAATTTTTGGGCTTCCGTGAAGCAATGGTTAACGCCGTCGGCTGTTAACCGAAAGGTTGGTGGTTCGAGCCCATCCGGGAGCTGTGTTGTGAGGTCTTAGATGTAACGTAAAATTCAGAGTTTTTTAAAAATAACTGACGAACATTTAATTTTTGGGCTTCCGTGGCGCAATGGTTAGAGCGTTCAGCTGTTATTCAAAAGGTTTGTGGTTCGAGCCCATCCGGGAGCGGTGTTGTGAAGTCTCAGATGTGACGTAAAAAGTCAAAGTTTTTCCACAATACCTGACGAACATTTAATCTTTGGGCTTCCGTTGCACAATGGTTAACGCCGTCGGCTGTTAACCGAAAGGTTGGTGGTTCGAGCCCATCCGGGAGCGGTGTTGTGAGGTCTTAGATGTAACGTAAAATTCAGAGTTTTTTAAAAATAACTGACGAACATTTAATTTTTGGTCTTCCGTGGCGCAATGGTTAGAGCGTTCAGATGTTATTCAAAAGGTTTGTGGTTCGAGCCCATCCGGGAGCGGTGTTGTGAAGTCTCAGATGTGACGTAAAAAGTCAAAGTTTTTCCACAATACCTGACGAACATTTAATCTTTGGGCTTCCGTTGCACAATGGTTAACGCCGTCGGCTGTTAACCGAAAGGTTGGTGGTTCGAGCCCATCCGGGAGCGGTGTTGTGAGGTCTTAGATGTAACGTAAAATTCAGAGTTTTTTAAAAATAACTGACGAACATTTAATTTTTGGTCTTCCGTGGCGCAATGGTTAGAGCGTTCAGATGTTATTCAAAAGGTTTGTGGTTCGAGCCCATCCGGGAGCGGTGTTGTGAAGTCTCAGATGTGACGTAAAAAGTCAAAGTTTTTCCACAATACCTGACGAACATTTAATCTTTGGGCTTCCGTGGCGCAATGGTTAGCGCGTTCGGCTGTTAACCGAAAGGTTGGTGGTTCGAGCCCACCCGGGAGCGGTGTTGTGAGATCTCACATGTAACGTAAAAATCCAAAGTTTTTCCACAATACCTGACGAACATTTAATCTTTGGGCTTCCGTTGCGCAATGGTTAACGCCGTCGGCTGTTAACCGAAAGGTTGGTGGTTCGAGCCCATCCGGGAGCGGTGTTGTGAGGTCTTAGATGTAACGTAAAATTCAGAGTTTTTTAAAAATAACTGACGAACATTTAATTTTTGGGCTTCCGTGGCGCAATGTTTAGAGCGTTCAGCTGTTATTCAAAAGGTTTGTGGTTCGAGCCCATCCGGGAGCGGTAATGTGAGGTCTTAGATGTAACGTAAAATTCAGAGTTTTTTAAAAATTCCTGACGAACATTTAATTTTTGGGCTTCCGTGGCGCAATGGTTAGCGCGTTCGGCTGTTAACCGAAAGGTTGGTGGTTCGAGCCCACCCGGGAGCGGTGTTGTGAGCTCTCACATGTAACGTAAAAAGCCAAAGTGTTTCTACAATAGCCGACGACCATTTAATTTTTGGGCTTCCGTGGCGCAATGGTTAGCGCGTTCGGCTGTTAACCGAAAGGTTGGTGGTTCGAGCCCATCCGTGAGCGGTGTTGTGAGGTCTCAGATGTGACGTAAAAAGTCAAAGTTTTTCCACAATACCTGACGAACATTTAATTTTTGGGCTTCCGTGAAGCAATGGTTAACGCCGTCGGCTGTTAACCGAAAGGTTGGTGGTTCGAGCCCATCCGGGAGCTGTGTTGTGAGGGCTTAGATGTAGTGTAAATATCAGAGTTTTTTTAAAAATAACTGACGAACATTTAATTTTTGGGCTTCCGTGGCGCAATGGTTAGCGCGTTCGGCTGTTAACCGAAAGGTTGGTGGTTCGAGCCCATCCGGGAGCGGTGTTTTGAAGTCTCGAATGTGACGTAAAAAGTCAGAGTTTTTGCACAATACCTGACGACCATTTCATTTCTGAGCTTCCTTGGCTCGAAGGTTAGCGCGTTCGGATGTTAACCAAAAGGTTGGTGGTTCGAGCCCACCCGGCTGCCGTGTTGTGAAGTCTCAAATGTGACGTAAAAAGCCAAAGTTTTTCCACAATACCTGACGACCGTTTAATTTTTGAGCTTCCGTGGCGCAATGGTTAGCGCGTTCGGCTGTTAACCGAAAGGTTGGTGGTTCGAGCCCACCCGGGAGCGGTGTTGTGAGGTCTCAAACGTAATGTCAAATGCCAAAGTTTTTCCACAATACCTGACGAACATTTAATCTTTGGGCTTCCGTGGCGCAATGGTTAGCGCGTTCGGCTGTTAACCGAAAGGTTGGTGGTTCGAGCCCACCCGGGAGCGGTGTTGTGAAATCTCACATGTAACGTAAAAATCCAAAGTTTTTCCACAATACCTGACGAACATTTAATCGTTGGGCTTCCGTTTCAATGGTTAACGCCGTCGGCTGTTAACCGAAAGGTTGGTGGTTCGAGCCCATCCGGGAGCGGTGTTGTGAGGTCTTAGATGTAACGTAAAATTCAGAGTTTTTAAAAAATAACTGACGAACATTTAATTTTTGGGCTTCCGTGGCGCAATGTTTAGAGCGTTCAGCTGTTATTCAAAAGGTTTGTGGTTCGAGCCCATCCGGGAGCGGTAATGTGAGGTCTTAGATGTAACGTAAAATTCAGAGTTTTTTAAAAATTCCTGACGAACATTTAATCTTTGGGCTTCCGTGGCGCAATGGTTAGCGCGTTCGGCTGTTAACCGAAAGGTTGGTGGTTCGAGCCCACCCGGGAGCGGTGTTGTGAGCTCTCACATGTAACGTAAAAAGCCAAAGTGTTTCTACAATAGCCGACGACCATTTAATTTTTGGGCTTCCGTGGCGCAATGGTTAGCGCGTTCGGCTGTTAACCGAAAGGTTGGTGGTTCGAGCCCATCCGGGAGCGGTGTTTTGAAGTCTCGAATGTGACGTAAAAAGTCAGAGTTTTTCCACAATACCTGACGACCATTTCATTTCTGAGCTTCCTTGGCTCGAAGGTTAGCGCGTTCGGATGTTAACCAAAAGGTTGGTGGTTCGAGCCCACCCGGCTGCCGTGTTGTGAAGTCTCAAATGTGACGTAAAAAGCCAAAGTTTTTCCACAATACCTGACGACCGTTTAATTTTTGAGCTTCCGTGGCGCAATGGTTAGCGCGTTCGGCTGTTAACCGAAAGGTTGGTGGTTCGAGCCCACCCGGGAGCGGTGTTGTGAGATCTCAAACGTAATGTCAAATGCCAAAGTTTTTCCACAATACCTGACGAACATTTAATCTTTGGGCTTCCGTGGCGCAATGGTTAGCGCGTTCGGCAGTTAACTGAAAGGTTGGTGGTTCGAGACCATCCGGGAGCGGTGTTGTGAGGTCTCAGATGTGACGTAAAAAGTCAAAGTTTTTCCACAATACCTGACGACCATTTAATTTTTGAGCTTCCGTGGCGCAATGGTTAGCGCGTTCGGCTGTTAACCGAAAGGTTGGTGGTTCGAGCCCACCCGGGAGCGGTGTTGTGAAATCTCACATGTAACGTAAAAATCCAAAGTTTTTCCACAATACCTGACGAACATTTAATCGTTGGGCTTCCGTTTCAATGGTTAACGCCGTCGGCTGTTAACCGAAAGGTTGGTGGTTCGAGCCCATCCGGGAGCGGTGTTGTGAGGTCTTAGATGTAACGTAAAATTCAGAGTTTTTTAAAAATAACTGACGAACATTTAATTTTTGGGCTTCCGTGGCGCAATGGTTAGCGCGTTCGGCTGTTAACCGAAAGGTTGGTGGTTCGAGCCCATCCGGGAGCGGTAATGTGAGGTCTTAGATGTAACGTAAAATACAGAGTTTTTTAAAAATTCCTGACGAACATTTAATCTTTGGGCTTCCGTGGCGCAATGGTTAGCGCGTTCGGCTGTTAACCGAAAGGTTGGTGGTTCGAGCCCACCCGGGAGCGGTGTTGTGAGCTCTCACATGTAACGTAAAAAGCCAAAGTGTTTCTACAATAGCCGACGACCATTTAATTTTTGGGCTTCCGTGGCGCAATGGTTAGCGCGTTCGGCTGTTAACCGAAAGGTTGGTGGTTCGAGCCCATCCGTGAGCGGTGTTGTGAGGTCTCAGATGTGACGTAAAAAGTCAAAGTTTTTCCACAATACCTGACGAACATTTAATTTTTGGGCTTCCGTGAAGCAATGGTTAACGCCGTCGGCTGTTAACCGAAAGGTTGGTGGTTCGAGCCCATCCGGGAGCTGTGTTGTGAGGGCTTAGATGTAGTGTAAATATCAGAGTTTTTTAAAAATAACTGACGAACATTTAATTTTTGGGCTTCCGTGGCGCAATGGTTAGCGCGTTCGGCTGTTAACCGAAAGGTTGGTGGTTCGAGCCCATCCGGGAGCGGTGTTTTGAAGTCTCGAATGTGACGTAAAAAGTCAGAGTTTTTCCACAATACCTGACGACCATTTCATTTCTGAGCTTCCTTGGCTCGAAGGTTAGCGCGTTCGGATGTTAACCAAAAGGTTGGTGGTTCGAGCCCACCCGGCTGCCGTGTTGTGAAGTCTCAAATGTGACGTAAAAAGCCAAAGTTTTTCCACAATACCTGACGACCGTTTAATTTTTGAGCTTCCGTGGCGCAATGGTTAGCGCGTTCGGCTGTTAACCGAAAGGTTGGTGGTTCGAGCCCACCCGGGAGCGGTGTTGTGAGATCTCAAACGTAATGTCAAATGCCAAAGTTTTTCCACAATACCTGACGAACATTTAATCTTTGGGCTTCCGTGGCGCAATGGTTAGCGCGTTCGGCAGTTAACTGAAAGGTTGGTGGTTCGAGACCATCCGGGAGCGGTGTTGTGAGGTCTCAGATGTGACGTAAAAAGTCAAAGTTTTTCCACAATACCTGACGACCATTTAATTTTTGAGCTTCCGTGGCGCAATGGTTAGCGCGTTCGGCTGTTAACCGAAAGGTTGGTGGTTCGAGCCCACCCGGGAGCGGTGTTGTGAAATCTCACATGTAACGTAAAAATCCAAAGTTTTTCCACAATACCTGACGAACATTTAATCGTTGGGCTTCCGATTCAATGGTTAACGCCGTCGGCTGTTAACCGAAAGCTTGGTGGTTCGAGCCCATCCGGGAGCGGTGTTGTGAGGTCTTAGATGTAACGTAAAATTCAGAGTTTTTTAAAAATAACTGACGAACATTTAATTTTTGGGCTTCCGTGGCGCAATGGTTAGCGCGTTCGGCTGTTAACCGAAAGGTTGGTGGTTCGAGCCCATCCGGGAGCGGTAATGTGAGGTCTTAGATGTAACGTAAAATTCAGAGTTTTTTAAAAATACCTGACGAACATTTAATCTTTGGGCTTCCGTGACGCAATGGTTAGCGCGTTCGGCTGTTAACCGAAAGGTTGGTGGTTCGAGCCCATCCGTGAGCGGTGTTGTGAGGTCTCAGATGTGACGTAAAAAGTCAAAGTTTTTCCACAATACCTGACGAACATTTAATTTTTGGGCTTCCGTGAAGCAATGGTTAACGCCGTCGGCTGTTAACCGAAAGGTTGGGGGTTCGAGCCCATCCGGGAGCTGTGTTGTGAGGTCTTAGATGTAGTGTAAATATCAGAGTTTTTTAAAAATACCTGACGAACATTTAATCGTTGGGCTTCCGTTTCAATGGTTAACGCCGTCGGCTGTTAACCGAAAGGTTGGCGGTTCGAGCCCATCCGGGAATGGTGTTGTGAGGTCTTAGATGTAACGTAAAATTCAGAGTTTTTTAAAAATACCTGACGATCATTTAATCTTTGGGCTTCCGTGGCGCAATGGTTAGCGCGTTCAGCTGTTATTCAAAAGGTTTGTGGTTCGAGCCCATCCGGGAGCGGTGTTTTGAAGTCTCGGATGTGACGTAAAAAGTCAGAGTTTTTCCACAATACCTGACGACCATTTCATTTCTGAGCTTCCTTGGCTCGAAGGTTAGCGCGTTCGGATGTTAACCATAAGGTTGGTGGTTCGAGCCCACCCGGCTGCCGTGTTGTGAAGTCTCAAATGTAACGTAAAAAGCCAAAGGTTTTCCACAATACCTGACGACCGTTTAATCTTTGAGCTTCCGTGGCGCAATGGTTAGCGCGTTCGGCTGTTAACCGAAAGGTTGGTGGTTCGAGCCCACCCGGGAGCGGTGTTGTGAGATCTCAAACGTAATGTCAAATGCCAAAGTTTTTCCACAATACCTGACGAACATTTAATCTTTGGGCTTCCGTGGCGCAATGGTTAGCGCGTTCGGCAGTTAACTGAAAGGTTGGTGGTTCGAGATCATCCGGGAGCGGTGTTGTGAGGTCTCAGATGTGACGTAAAAAGTCAAAGTTTTTCCACAATACCTGACGACCATTTAATTTTTGAGCTTCCGTGGCGCAATGGTTAGCGCGTTCGGCTGTTAACCGAAAGGTTGGTGGTTCGAGCCCACCCGGGAGCGGTGTTGTGAAATCTCACATGTAACGTAAAAATCCAAAGTTTTTCCACAATACCTGACGAACATTTAATCGTTGGGCTTCCGTTTCAATGGTTAACGCCGTCGGCTGTTAACCGAAAGGTTGGTGGTTCGAGCCCATCCGGGAGCGGTGTTGTGAGGTCTTAGATGTAACGTAAAATTCAGAGTTTTTTAAAAATACCTGACGAACATTTAATCTTTGGGCTTCCGTGGCGCAATGGTTAGCGCGTTCGGCTGTTAACCGAAAGGTTGGTGGTTCGAGCCCACCCGGGAGCGGTGTTGTGAGCTCTCAAATGTAACGTAAAAAGCCAAAGTTTTCCACAATACCTGACGAACATTTAATCTTTGGGCTTCCGTGGCGCAATGGTTAGCGCGTTCGGCTGTTAACCGAAAGGTTGGTGGTTCGAGCCCACCCGGGAGCGGTGTTGTGAGATCTCACATGTAACATAAAAATCCAAAGTTTTTCCACAATACCTGACGAACATTTAATCTTTGGGCTTCCGTTGCGCAATGGTTAACGCCGTCGGCTGTTAACCGAAAGGTTGGTGGTTCGAGCCCATCCGGGAGCGGTGTTGTGAGGTCTTAGATGTAACGTAAAATTCAGAGTTTTTTAAAAATAACTGACGAACATTTAATTTTTGGGCTTCCTTGGCGCAATGTTTAGAGCGTTCAGCTGTTATTCAAAAGGTTGGTGGTTCGAGCCCACCCGGGAGCGGTGTTGTGAGCTCTCAAATGTGACGTAAAAAGTCAAAGTTTTTCCACAATACCTGACGAACATTTAATTTTTGGGCTTCCGTGAAGCAATGGTTAACGCCGTCGGCTGTTAACCGAAAGGTTGGTGGTTCGAGCCCATCCGGGAGCTGTGTTGTGAGGTCTTAGATGTAGTGTAAAATTCAGAGTTTTTTAAAAATAACTGACGAACGTTTAATTTTTGGGCTTCCGTGGCGCAATGGTTAGCGCGTTCGGCTGTTAACCGAAAGGTTGGTGGTTCGAGCCCATCCGGGAGCGGTAATGTGAGGTCTTAGATGTAACGTAAAATTCAGAGTTTTTTAAAAATACCTGACGAACATTTAATCTTTGGGCTTCCGTGGCGCAATGGTTAGTGCGTTCGGCTGTTAACCGAAAGGTTGGTGGTTCGAGCCCACCCGGGAGCGGTGTTGTGAGATCTCAAACGTAATGTCAAATGCCAAAGTTTTTCCACAATACCTGACGAACATTTAATCTTTGGGCTTCCGTGGCGCAATGGTTAGCGCGTTCGGCAGTTAACTGAAAGGTTGGTGGTTCGAGACCATCCGGGAGCGGTGTTGTGAGGTCTCAGATGTGACGTAAAAAGTCAAAGTTTTTCCACAATACCTGACGACCATTTAATTTTTGAGCTTCCGTGGCGCAATGGTTAGCGCGTTCGGCTGTTAACCGAAAGGTTGGTGGTTCGAGCCCACCCGGGAGCGGTGTTGTGAAATCTCACATGTAACGTAAAAATCCAAAGTTTTTCCACAATACCTGACGAACATTTAATCGTTGGGCTTCCGTTTCAATGGTTAACGCCGTCGGCTGTTAACCGAAAGGTTGGTGGTTCGAGCCCATCCGGGAGCGGTGTTGTGAGGTCTTAGATGTAACGTAAAATTCAGAGTTTTTTAAAAATAACTGACGAACATTTAATTTTTGGGCTTCCGTGGCGCAATGGTTAGCGCGTTCGGCTGTTAACCGAAAGGTTGGTGGTTCGAGCCCATCCGGGAGCGGTAATGTGAGGTCTTAGATGTAACGTAAAATTCAGAGTTTTTTAAAAATACCTGACGAACATTTAATCTTTGGGCTTCCGTGACGCAATGGTTAGCGCGTTCGGCTGTTAACCGAAAGGTTGGTGGTTCGAGCCCATCCGTGAGCGGTGTTGTGAGGTCTCAGATGTGACGTAAAAAGTCAAAGTTTTTCCACAATACCTGACGAACATTTAATTTTTGGGCTTCCGTGAAGCAATGGTTAACGCCGTCGGCTGTTAACCGAAAGGTTGGGGGTTCGAGCCCATCCGGGAGCTGTGTTGTGAGGTCTTAGATGTAGTGTAAATATCAGAGTTTTTTAAAAATACCTGACGAACATTTAATCGTTGGGCTTCCGTTTCAATGGTTAACGCCGTCGGCTGTTAACCGAAAGGTTGGCGGTTCGAGCCCATCCGGGAATGGTGTTGTGAGGTCTTAGATGTAACGTAAAATTCAGAGTTTTTTAAAAATACCTGACGATCATTTAATCTTTGGGCTTCCGTGGCGCAATGGTTAGCGCGTTCAGCTGTTATTCAAAAGGTTTGTGGTTCGAGCCCATCCGGGAGCGGTGTTTTGAAGTCTCGGATGTGACGTAAAAAGTCAGAGTTTTTCCACAATACCTGACGACCATTTCATTTCTGAGCTTCCTTGGCTCGAAGGTTAGCGCGTTCGGATGTTAACCATAAGGTTGGTGGTTCGAGCCCACCCGGCTGCCGTGTTGTGAAGTCTCAAATGTAACGTAAAAAGCCAAAGGTTTTCCACAATACCTGACGACCGTTTAATCTTTGAGCTTCCGTGGCGCAATGGTTAGCGCGTTCGGCTGTTAACCGAAAGGTTGGTGGTTCGAGCCCACCCGGGAGCGGTGTTGTGAGATCTCAAACGTAATGTCAAATGTCAAAGTTTTTCCACAATACCTGACGAACATTTAATCTTTGGGCTTCCGTGGCGCAATGGTTAGCGCGTTCGGCAGTTAACTGAAAGGTTGGTGGTTCGAGATCATCCGGGAGCGGTGTTGTGAGGTCTCAGATGTGACGTAAAAAGTCAAAGTTTTTCCACAATACCTGACGACCATTTAATTTTTGAGCTTCCGTGGCGCAATGGTTAGCGCGTTCGGCTGTTAACCGAAAGGTTGGTGGTTCGAGCCCACCCGGGAGCGGTGTTGTGAAATCTCACATGTAACGTAAAAATCCAAAGTTTTTCCACAATACCTGACGAACATTTAATCGTTGGGCTTCCGTTTCAATGGTTAACGCCGTCGGCTGTTAACCGAAAGGTTGGTGGTTCGAGCCCATCCGGGAGCGGTGTTGTGAGGTCTTAGATGTAACGTAAAATTCAGAGTTTTTTAAAAATACCTGACGAACATTTAATCTTTGGGCTTCCGTGGCGCAATGGTTAGCGCGTTCGGCTGTTAACCGAAAGGTTGGTGGTTCGAGCCCACCCGGGAGCGGTGTTGTGAGCTCTCAAATGTAACGTAAAAAGCCAAAGTTTTCCACAATACCTGACGAACATTTAATCTTTGGGCTTCCGTGGCGCAATGGTTAGCGCGTTCGGCTGTTAACCGAAAGGTTGGTGGTTCGAGCCCACCCGGGAGCGGTGTTGTGAGATCTCACATGTAACATAAAAATCCAAAGTTTTTCCACAATACCTGACGAACATTTAATCTTTGGGCTTCCGTTGCGCAATGGTTAACGCCGTCGGCTGTTAACCGAAAGGTTGGTGGTTCGAGCCCATCCGGGAGCGGTGTTGTGAGGTCTTAGATGTAACGTAAAATTCAGAGTTTTTTAAAAATAACTGACGAACATTTAATTTTTGGGCTTCCTTGGCGCAATGTTTAGAGCGTTCAGCTGTTATTCAAAAGGTTGGTGGTTCGAGCCCACCCGGGAGCGGTGTTGTGAGCTCTCAAATGTGACGTAAAAAGTCAAAGTTTTTCCACAATACCTGACGAACATTTAATTTTTGGGCTTCCGTGAAGCAATGGTTAACGCCGTCGGCTGTTAACCGAAAGGTTGGTGGTTCGAGCCCATCCGGGAGCTGTGTTGTGAGGTCTTAGATGTAGTGTAAAATTCAGAGTTTTTTAAAAATAACTGACGAACGTTTAATTTTTGGGCTTCCGTGGCGCAATGGTTAGCGCGTTCGGCTGTTAACCGAAAGGTTGGTGGTTCGAGCCCATCCGGGAGCGGTAATGTGAGGTCTTAGATGTAACGTAAAATTCAGAGTTTTTTAAAAATACCTGACGAACATTTAATCTTTGGGCTTCCGTGGCGCAATGGTTAGTGCGTTCGGCTGTTAACCGAAAGGTTGGTGGTTCGAGCCCACCCGGGAGCGGTGTTGTGAGATCTCACATGTAACGTAAAAATCCAAAGTTTTTCCACAATACCTGACGAACATTTAATCTTTGGGCTTCCGTTGCGCAATGGTTAACGCCGTCGGCTGTTAACCGAAAGGTTGGTGGTTCGAGCCTATCCGGGAGCGGTGTTGTGAGGTCTTAGATGTAACGTAAAATTCAGAGTTTTTTAAAAATAACTGACGAACATTTAATTTTTGGGCTTCCGTGGCGCAATGTTTAGAGCGTTCAGCTGTTATTCAAAAGGTTTGTGGTTCGAGCCCATCCGGGAGCGGTAATGTGAGGTCTTAGATGTAACGTAAAATTCAGAGTTTTTTAAAAATACCTGACGAACATTTAATCTTTGGGCTTCCGTGGCGCAATGGTTAGCGCGTTCGGCTGTTAACCGAAAGGTTGGTGGTTCGAGCCCACCCGGGAGCGGTGTTGAGAGCTCACATGTAACGTAAAAAGCCAAAGTGTTTCCACAATAGCCGACGACCATTTAATTTTTGGGCTTCCGTGGCGCAATGGTTAGCGCGTTCAGCTGTTATTCAAAAGGTTTGTGGTTCAAGCCCATCCAGGAGCGGTGTTGTGAAGTCTCAGATGTGACGTAAAAAGTCAAAGTTTTTCCACAATACCTGACGAACATTTAATCTTTGGGCTTCCGTTGCGCAATGGTTAGCGCGTTCGGCTGTTAACCGAAAGGTTGGTGGTTCGAGCCCACCCGGGAGCGGTGTTGTGAGCTCTCACATGTAACGTAAAAAGCCAAAGTGTTTCTACAATAGCCGACGACCATTTAATTTTTGGGCTTCCGTGGCGCAATGGTTAGCGCGTTCGGCTGTTAACCGAAAGGTTGGTGGTTCGAGCCCACCCGGGAGCGGTGTTGTGAGATCTCACATGTAACGTAAAAATCCAAATTTTTTCCACAATACCTGACGAACATTTAATCTTTGGGCTTCCGTTGCGCAATGGTTAACGCCGTCGGCTGTTAACCGATAGGTTGGTGGTTCGAGCCCATTCGGGAGCGGTGTTGTGAGGTCTTACATGTAACGTAAAATTCAGAGTTTTTTAAAAATAACTGACGAACATTTAATTTTTGAGCTTTCGTGGCGCAATGGTTAGAGCGTTCAGCTGTTATTCAAAAGGTTTGTGGTTCGAGCCCATCCGGGAGCGGTGTTTTGAAGTCTCAGATGTGACGTAAAAATCCAAAGTTTTTCCACAATACCCGACGAACATTTAATCTTTGGGCTTCCGTGGCGCAATGGTTAACGCCGTCGGCTGTTAACCGAAAGGTTGGTGGTATTGTGGAAAAACTTTGACTTTTTACGTCACATTTGAGAGCTCACAACACCGCTCCCGGGTGGGCTCGAACCACCAACCTTTTTAATAACAGCTGAACGCTCTAAACATTGCGCCAAGGAAGCCCAAAAATTAAATGTTCGTCAGTTATTTTTAAAAAACTCTGAATTTTACGTTACATCTAAGACCTCACAACACCGCTCCCGGATGGGCTCGAACCACCAACCTTTCGGTTAACAGCCGACGGCGTTAACCATTGCGCAACGGAAGCCCAAAGATTAAATGTTCGTCAGGTATTGTGGAAAAACTTTGGATTTTTATGTTACATGTGAGATCTCACAACACCGCTCCCGGGTGGGCTCGAACCACCAACCTTTCGGTTAACAGCCGAACGCGCTAACCATTGCGCCACGGAAGCCCAAAGATTAAATGTTCGTCAGGTATTGTGGAAAAACTTTGGCTTTTTACGTTACATTTGAGAGCTCACAACACCGCTCCCGGGTGGGCTCGAACCACCAACCTTTCGGTTAACAGCCGAACGCGCTAACCATTGCGCCACGGAAGCCCAAAGATTAAATGTTCGTCAGGTATTTTTAAAAAACTCTGAATTTTACGTTACATCTAAGACCTCACAACACCGCTCCCGGATGGGCTCGAACCACCAACCTTTCAGTTAACTGCCGAACGCGCTAACCATTGCGCCACGGAAGCCCAAAGATTAAATGTTCGTCAGGTATTGTGGAAAAACTTTGGCATTTGACATTACGTTTGAGATCTCACAACACCGCTCCCGGGTGGGCTCGAACCACCAACCTTTCGGTTAACAGCCGAACGCGCTAACCATTGCGCCACGGAAGCTCAAAGATTAAACGGTCGTCAGGTATTGTGGAAAAACTTTGGCTTTTTACGTTACATTTGAGACTTCACAACACGGCAGCCGGGTGGGCTCGAACCACCAACCTTATGGTTAACATCCGAACGCGCTAACCTTCGAGCCAAGGAAGCTCAGAAATGAAATGGTCGTCAGGTATTGTGGAAAAACTCTGACTTTTTACGTCACATCCGAGACTTCAAAACACCGCTCCCGGATGGGCTCGAACCACAGACCTTTTGAATAACAGCCGAACGCGCTAACCATTGCGCCACGGAAGCCCAAAGATTAAATGTTCGTCAGGTATTGTGGAAAAACTTTGGCATTTGACATTACGTTTGAGATCTCACAACACCGCTCCCGGGTGGGCTCGAACCACCAACCTTTCGGTTAACAGCCGAACGCGCTAACCATTGCGCCACGGAAGCCCAAAGATTAAATGTTCGTCAGGTATTTTTAAAAAACTCTGAATTTTACGTAACATCTAAGACCTCACATTACCGCTCCCGGATGGGCTCGAACCACCAACCTTTCGGTTAACAGCCGAACGCGCTAACCATTGCGCCACGGAAGCCCAAAAATTAAATGTTCGTCAGTTATTTTTAAAAAACTCTGAATTTTACGTTACATCTAAGACCTCACAACACCGCTCCCGGATGGGCTCGAACCACCAACCTTTCGGTTAACAGCCGACGGCGTTAACCATTGAAACGGAAGCCCAACGATTAAATGTTCGTCAGGTATTGTGGAAAAACTTTGGATTTTTACGTTACATGTGAGATTTCACAACACCGCTCCCGGGTGGGCTCGAACCACCAACCTTTCGGTTAACAGCCGAACGCGCTAACCATTGCGCCACGGAAGCTCAAAAATTAAATGGTCGTCAGGTATTGTGGAAAAACTTTGACTTTTTACGTCACATCTGAGACCTCACAACACCGCTCCCGGATGGTCTCGAACCACCAACCTTTCATTTAACTGCCGAACGCGCTAACCGTTGCGCCACGGAAGCCCAAAGATTAAATGTTCGTCAGGTATTGTGGAAAAACTTTGGCATTTGACATTACGTTTGAGATCTCACAACACCGCTCCCGGGTGGGCTCGAACCACCAACCTTAGGGTTAACAGCCGAACGCGCTAACCATTGCGCCACGGAAGCTCAAAAATTAAACGGTCGTCAGGTATTGTTGAAAAACTTTGGCTTTTTACGTTACATTTGAGACTTCACAACACGGCAGCCGGGTGGGCTCGAACCACCAACCTTTTGGTTAACATCCGAACGCGCTAACCTTCGAGCCAAGGAAGCTTGAAAATGAAATGGTCGTCAGGTATTGTGGAAAAACTCTGACTTTTTACGTCACATTCAAGACTTCAAAACACCGCTCCCGGATGGGCTCGAACCACCAACCTTTCGGTTAGCAGCCGAACGCGCTAACCATTGCGCCACGGAAGCCCAAAAATTAAATGTTCGTCAGTTATTTTTAAAAAACTCTGATATTTACACTACATCTAAGACCTCACAGCACAGCTCCCGGATGGGCTCGAACCACCAACCTTTCGGTTAACAGCCGACGGCGTTAACCATTGCTTCACGGAAGCCCAAAAATTAAATGTTCGTCAGGTATTGTGGAAAAACTTTGACTTTTTACGTCACATCTGAGACCTCACAACACCGCTCACGGATGGGCTCGAACCACCAACCTTTCGATTAACAGCCGAACGCGCTAACCATTGCGCCACGGAAGCCCAAAAATTAAATGGTCGTCGGCTATTGTAGAAACACTTTGGCTTTTTACGTTACATGTGAGAGCTCACAACACCGCTCCCGGGTGGGCTCGAACCACCAACCTTTCGGTTAACAGCCGAACGCGCTAACCATTGCGCCACGGAAGCCCAAAGATTAAATGTTCGTCAGGAATTTTTAAAAAACTCTGAATTTTACGTTACATCTAAGACCTCACATTACCGCTCCCGGATGGGCTCGAACCACAAACCTTTTGAATAACAGCTGAACGCTCTAAACATTGCGCCACGGAAGCCCAAAAATTAAATGTTCGTCAGTTATTTTTAAAAAACTCTGAATTTTACGTTACATCTAAGACCTCACAACACCGCTCCCGGATGGGCTCGAACCACCAACCTTTCGGTTAACAGCCGACGGCGTTAACCATTGCGCAACGGAAGCCCAAAGATTAAATGTTCGTCAGGTATTGTGGAAAAACTTTGGATTTTTACGTTACATGTGAGATTTCACAACACCGCTCCCGGGTGGGCTCGAACCACCAACCTTTCGGTTAACAGCCGAACGCGCTAACCATTGCGCCACGGAAGCTCAAAAATTAAATGGTCGTCAGGTATTGTGGAAAAACTTTGACTTTTTACGTCACATCTGAGACCTCACAACACCGCTCCCGGATGGTCTCGAACCACCAACCTTTCATTTAACTGCCGAACGCGCTAACCGTTGCGCCACGGAAGCCCAAAGATTAAATGTTCGTCAGGTATTGTGGAAAAACTTTGGCATTTGACATTACGTTTGAGATCTCACAACACCGCTCCCGGGTGGGCTCGAACCACCAACCTTAGGGTTAACAGCCGAACGCGCTAACCATTGCGCCACGGAAGCTCAAAAATTAAACGGTCGTCAGGTATTGTTGAAAAACTTTGGCTTTTTACGTTACATTTGAGACTTCACAACACGGCAGCCGGGTGGGCTCGAACCACCAACCTTTTGGTTAACATCCGAACGCGCTAACCTTCGAGCCAAGGAAGCTTGAAAATGAAATGGTCGTCAGGTATTGTGGAAAAACTCTGACTTTTTACGTCACATTCAAGACTTCAAAACACCGCTCCCGGATGGGCTCGAACCACCAACCTTTCGGTTAGCAGCCGAACGCGCTAACCATTGCGCCACGGAAGCCCAAAAATTAAATGTTCGTCAGTTATTTTTAAAAAACTCTGATATTTACACTACATCTAAGACCTCACAGCACAGCTCCCGGATGGGCTCGAACCACCAACCTTTCGGTTAACAGCCGACGGCGTTAACCATTGCTTCACGGAAGCCCAAAAATTAAATGTTCGTCAGGTATTGTGGAAAAACTTTGACTTTTTACGTCACATCTGAGACCTCACAACACCGCTCACGGATGGGCTCGAACCACCAACCTTTCGGTTAACAGCCGAACGCGCTAACCATTGCGCCACGGAAGCCCAAAAATTAAATGGTCGTCGGCTATTGTAGAAACACTTTGGCTTTTTACGTTACATGTGAGAGCTCACAACACCGCTCCCGGGTGGGCTCGAACCACCAACCTTTCGGTTAACAGCCGAACGCGCTAACCATTGTGCCACGGAAGCCCAAAGATTAAATGTTCGTCAGGAATTTTTAAAAAACTCTGAATTTTACGTTACATCTAAGACCTCACATTACCGCTCCCGGATGGGCTCGAACCACAAACCTTTTGAATAACAGCTGAACGCTCTAAACATTGCGCCACGGAAGCCCAAAAATTAAATGTTCGTCAGTTATTTTTAAAAAACTCTGAATTTTACGTTACATCTAAGACCTCACAACACCGCTCCCGGATGGGCTCGAACCACCAACCTTTCGGTTAACAGCCGACGGCGTTAACCATTGCGCAACGGAAGCCCAAAGATTAAATGTTCGTCAGGTATTGTGGAAAAACTTTGGATTTTTACGTTACATGTGAGATCTCACAACACCGCTCCCGGGTGGGCTCGAACCACCAACCTTTCGGTTAACAGCCGAACGCGCTAACCATTGCGCCACGGAAGCCCAAAGATTAAATGTTCGTCAGGTATTGTGGAAAAACTTTGACTTTTTACGTCACATCTGAGACTTCACAACACCGCTCCCGGATGGGCTCGAACCACAAACCTTTTGAATAACATCTGAACGCTCTAGCCATTGCGCCACGGAAGACCAAAAATTAAATGTTCGTCAGTTATTTTTAAAAACTCTGAATTTTACGTTACATCTAAGACCTCACAACACCGCTCCCGGATGGGCTCGAACCACCAACCTTTCGGTTAACAGCCGACGGCGTTAACCATTGTGCAACGGAAGCCCAAAGATTAAATGTTCGTCAGGTATTGTGGAAAAACTTTGACTTTTTACGTCACATCTGAGACTTCACAACACCGCTCCCGGATGGGCTCGAACCACAAACCTTTTGAATAACAGCTGAACGCTCTAACCATTGCGCCACGGAAGCCCAAAAATTAAATGTTCGTCAGTTATTTTTAAAAAACTTTGAATTTTACGTTACATCTAAGACCTCACAACACCGCTCCCGGATGGGCTCGAACCACCAACCTTTCGGTTAACAGCCGACGGCGTTAACCATTGTGCAACGGAAGCCCAAAGATTAAATGTTCGTCAGGTATTGTGGAAAAACTTTGACTTTTTACGTCACATCTGAGACTTCACAACACCGCTCCCGGATGGGCTCGAACCACAAACCTTTTGAATAACAGCTGAACGCTCTAACCATTGCGCCACGGAAGCCCAAAAATTAAATGTTCGTCAGTTATTTTTAAAAAACTCTGAATTTTACGTTACATCTAAGACCTCACAACACAGCTCCCGGATGGGCTCGAACCACCAACCTTTCGGTTAACAGCCGACGGCGTTAACCATTGCTTCACGGAAGCCCAAAAATTAAATGTTCGTCAGGTATTGTGGAAACACTTTGACTTTTTACGTCACATCTGAGATCTCACAACACCGCTCCCGGATGGGCTCGAACCACCAACCTTTCGGTTAACAGCCGACGGCGTTAACCATTGCGCAACGGAAGCCCAAAGATTAAATGTTCGTCAGGTATTGTGGAAAAACTTTGGATTTTTACGTTACATGTGAGATCTCACAACACCGCTCCCGGGTGGGCTCGAACCACCAACCTTTCGGTTAACAGCCGAACGCGCTAACCATTGCGCCACGGAAGCCCAAAGATTAAATGTTCGTCAGGTATTGTGGAAAAACTTTGACTTTTTACGTCACATCTGAGACTTCACAACACCGCTCCCGGATGGGCTCGAACCACAAACCTTTTGAATAACAGCTGAACGCTCTAAACATTGCGCCACGGAAGCCCAAAAATTAAATGTTCGTCAGTTATTTTTAAAAAACTCTGAATTTTACGTTACATCTAAGACCTCACAACACCGCTCCCGGATGGGCTCGAACCACCAACCTTTCGGTTAACAGCCGACGGCGTTAACCATTGCGCAACGGAAGCCCAAAGATTAAATGTTCGTCAGGTATTGTGGAAAAACTTTGGATTTTTACGTTACATGTGAGATCTCACAACACCGCTCCCGGGTGGGCTCGAACCACCAACCTTTCGCTTAACAGCCGAACGCGCTAACCATTGCGCCACGGAAGCCCAAAGATTAAATGTTCGTCAGGTATTGTGGAAAAACTTTGACTTTTTACGTCACATCTGAGACTTCACAACACCGCTCCCGGATGGGCTCGAACCACAAACCTTTTGAATAACAGCTGAACGCTCTAACCATTGCGCCACGGAAGCCCAAAAATTAAATGTTCGTCAGTTATTTTTAAAAAACTCTGAATTTTACGTTACATCTAAGACCTCACAACACAGCTCCCGGATGGGCTCGAACCACCAACCTTTCGGTTAACAGCCGACGGCGTTAACCATTGCTTCACGGAAGCCCAAAAATTAAATGTTCGTCAGGTATTGTGGAAACACTTTGACTTTTTACGTCACATCTGAGATCTCACAACACCGCTCCCGGATGGGCTCGAACCACCAACCTTTCGGTTAACAGCCGACGGCGTTAACCATTGCGCAACGGAAGCCCAAAGATTAAATGTTCGTCAGGTATTGTGGAAAAACTTTGGATTTTTACGTTACATGTGAGATCTCACAACACCGCTCCCGGGTGGGCTCGAACCACCAACCTTTCGGTTAACAGCCGAACGCGCTAACCATTGCGCCACGGAAGCCCAAAGATTAAATGTTCGTCAGGTATTGTGGAAAAACTTTGACTTTTTACGTCACATCTGAGACTTAACAACACCGCTCCCGGATGGGCTCGAACCACAAACCTTTTGAATAACAGCTGAACGCTCTAAACATTGCGCCACGGAAGCCCAAAAATTAAATGTTCGTCAGTTATTTTTAAAAAACTCTGAATTTTACGTTACATCTAAGACCTCACAACACCGCTCCCGGATGGGCTCGAACCACCAACCTTTCGGTTAACAGCCGACGGCGTTAACCATTGCGCAACGGAAGCCCAAAGATTAAATGTTCGTCAGGTATTGTGGAAAAACTTTGGATTTTTACGTTACATGTGAGATCTCACAACACCGCTCCCGGGTGGGCTCGAACCACCAACCTTTCGCTTAACAGCCGAACGCGCTAACCATTGCGCCACGGAAGCCCAAAGATTAAATGTTCGTCAGGTATTGTGGAAAAACTTTGACTTTTTACGTCACACCTGAGTCTTCACAACACCGCTCCCGGATGGGCTCGAACCACAAACCTTTTGAATAACAGCTGAACGCTCTAACCATTGCGCCACGGAAGCCCAAAAATTAAATTTTCGTCAGTTATTTTTAAAAAACTCTGAATTTTACTTTACATCTAAGACCTCACAACACCGCTCCCGGATGGGCTCGAACCACCAACCTTTCGGTTAACAGCCGACGGCGTTAACCATTGTGCAACGGAAGCCCAAAGATTAAATGTTCGTCAGGTATTGTGGAAAAACTTTGACTTTTTACGTCACATCTGAGACTTCACAACACCGCTCCCGGATGGGCTCGAACCACAAACCTTTTGAATTACAGCTGAACGCTCTAACCATTGCGCCACGGAAGCCCAAAAATTAAATGTTCGTCAGTTATTTTTAAAAAACTCTGAATTTTACGTTACATCTAAGACCTCACAACACAGCTCCCGGATGGGCTCGAACCACCAACCTTTCGGTTAACAGCCGACGGCGTTAACCATTGCTTCACGGAAGCCCAAAAATTAAATGTTCGTCAGGTATTGTGGAAAAACTTTGACTTTTTACGTCACATCTGAGATCTCACAACACCGCTCCCGGATGGGCTCGAACCACCAACCTTTCGGTTAACAGCCGACGGCGTTAACTATTGCGCAACGGAAGCCCAAATATTAAATGTTCGTCAGGTATTGTGGAAAAACTTTGGATTTTTACGTTACATGTGAGATCTCACAACACCGCTCCCGGGTGGGCTCGAACCACCAACCTTTCGGTTAACAGCCGAACGCGCTAACCATTGCGCCACGGAAGCCCAAAGATTAAATGTTCGTCAGGTATTGTGGAAAAACTTTGACTTTTTACGTCACATCTGAGACTTAACAACACCGCTCCCGGATGGGCTCGAACCACAAACCTTTTGAATAACAGCTGAACGCTCTAAACATTGCGCCACGGAAGCCCAAAAATTAAATGTTCGTCAGTTATTTTTAAAAAACTCTGAATTTTACGTTACATCTAAGACCTCACAACACCGCTCCCGGATGGGCTCGAACCACCAACCTTTCGGTTAACAGCCGACGGCGTTAACCATTGCGCAACGGAAGCCCAAAGATTAAATGTTCGTCAGGTATTGTGGAAAAACTTTGGATTTTTACGTTACATGTGAGATCTCACAACACCGCTCCCGGGTGGGCTCGAACCACCAACCTTTCGCTTAACAGCCGAACGCGCTAACCATTGCGCCACGGAAGCCCAAAGATTAAATGTTCGTCAGGTATTGTGGAAAAACTTTGACTTTTTACGTCACACCTGAGTCTTCACAACACCGCTCCCGGATGGGCTCGAACCACAAACCTTTTGAATAACAGCTGAACGCTCTAACCATTGCGCCACGGAAGCCCAAAAATTAAATGTTCGTCAGTTATTTTTAAAAAACTCTGAATTTTACTTTACATCTAAGACCTCACAACACCGCTCCCGGATGGGCTCGAACCACCAACCTTTCGGTTAACAGCCGACGGCGTTAACCATTGTGCAACGGAAGCCCAAAGATTAAATGTTCGTCAGGTATTGTGGAAAAACTTTGACTTTTTACGTCACATCTGAGACTTCACAACACCGCTCCCGGATGGGCTCGAACCACAAACCTTTTGAATTACAGCTGAACGCTCTAACCATTGCGCCACGGAAGCCCAAAAATTAAATGTTCGTCAGTTATTTTTAAAAAACTCTGAATTTTACGTTACATCTAAGACCTCACAACACAGCTCCCGGATGGGCTCGAACCACCAGCCTTTCGGTTAACAGCCGACGGCGTTAACCATTGCTTCACGGAAGCCCAAAAATTAAATGTTCGTCAGGTATTGTGGAAAAACTTTAACTTTTTACGTCACATCTGAGACTTCACAACACCGCTCCCGGATGGGCTCGAACCACAAACCTTTTGAATAACAGCTGATTGCTCTAACCATTGCGCCACGGAAGCCCAAAAATTAAATGTTCGTCAGTTATTTTTAAAAAACTCTGAATTTTACGTTACATCTAAGACCTCACAACACCGCTCCCGGATGGGCTCGAACCACCAACCTTTCGGTTAACAGCCGACGGCGTTAACCATTGTGCAACGGAAGCCCAAAGATTAAATGTTCGTCAGGTATTGTGGAAAAACTTTGACTTTTTACGTCACATCTGAGACTTCACAACACCGCTCCCGGATGGGCTCGAACCACAAACCTTTTGAATAACAGCTGAACGCTCTAACCATTGCGCCACGGAAGCCCAAAAATTAAATGTTCGTCAGTTATTTTTAAAAAACTCTGAATTTTACGTTACATCTAAGACCTCACAACACAGCTCCCGGATGGGCTCGAACCACCAACCTTTCGGTTAACAGCCGACGGCGTTAACCATTGCTTCACGGAAGCCCAAAAATTAAATGTTCGTCAGGTATTGTGGAAAAACTTTGACTTTTTACGTCACATCTGAGATCTCACAACACCGCTCCCGGATGGGCTCGAACCACCAACCTTTCGGTTAACAGCCGACGGCGTTAACTATTGCGCAACGGAAGCCCAAATATTAAATGTTCGTCAGGTATTGTGGAAAAACTTTGGATTTTTACGTTACATGTGAGATCTCACAACACCGCTCCCGGGTGGGCTCGAACCACCAACCTTTCGGTTAACAGCCGAACGCGCTAACCATTGCGCCACGGAAGCCCAAAGATTAAATGTTCGTCAGGTATTGTGGAAAAACTTTGACTTTTTACGTCACATCTGAGACTTCACAACACCGCTCCCGGATGGGCTCGAACCACAAACCTTTTGAATAACATCTGAACGCTCTAACCATTGCGCCACGGAAGACCAAAAATTAAATGTTCGTCAGTTATTTTTAAAAACTCTGAATTTTACGTTACATCTAAGACCTCACAACACCGCTCCCGGATGGGCTCGAACCACCAACCTTTCGGTTAACAGCCGACGGCGTTAACCATTGTGCAACGGAAGCCCAAAGATTAAATGTTCGTCAGGTATTGTGGAAAAACTTTGACTTTTTACGTCACATCTGAGACTTCACAACACCGCTCCCGGATGGGCTCGAACCACAAACCTTTTGAATAACAGCTGAACGCTCTAACCATTGCGCCACGGAAGCCCAAAAATTAAATGTTCGTCAGTTATTTTTAAAAAACTCTGAATTTTACGTTACATCTAAGACCTCACAACACCGCTCCCGGATGGGCTCGAACCACCAACCTTTCGGTTAACAGCCGACGGCTTAACCGAAAGGTTGGTGGTTCGAGCCCATCCGTGAGCGGTGTTGTGAGGTCTCAGATGTGACGTAAAAAGTCAAAGTTTTTCCACAATACCTGACGAACATTTAATTTTTGGGCTTCCGTGGTGCAATGGTTAGCGCGTTCGGCTGTTAACCGAAAGGTTGGTGGTTCGAGCCCACCCGGGAGCGGTGTTGTGAGATCTCACATGTAACGTAAAAATCCAAATTTTTTCCACAATACCTGACGAACATTTAATCTTTGGGCTTCCGTTGCGAAATGGTTAACGCCGTCGGCTGTTAACCGAAAGGTTGGTGGTTCGAGCCCATCCGGGAGCGGTGTTGTGAGGTCTTAGATGTAACGTAAAATTCAGAGTTTTTTAAAAATATCTGACGAACATTTAATTTTTGGGCTTCCGTGGCGCAATGGTTAGCGCGTTCAGCTGTTATTCAAAAGGTTTGTGGTTCGAGCCCATCCGGGAGCGGTGTTTTGAAGTCTCGGATGTGACGTAAAAAGTCAGAGTTTTTCCACAATACCTGACGACCATTTCATTTCTGAGCTTCCTTGGCTCGAAGGTTAGCGCGTTCGGATGTTAACCAAAAGGTTGGTGGTTCGAGCCCACCCGGCTGCCGTGTTGTGAAGTCTCAAATTTAACGTAAAAAGCCAAATATTTTCCACAATACCTGACGACCGTTTAATTTTTGAGCTTCCGTGGCGCAATGGTTAGCGCGTTCGGCTGTTAACCGAAAGGTTGGTGGTTCGAGCCCACCCGGGGGCGGTGTTGTGAGATCTCAAACGTAATGTCAAATGCCAAAGTTTTTCCACAATACCTGACGAACATTTAGTCTTTGGGCTTCCGTTGCGCAATGGTTAACGCCGTCGGCTGTTAACCGAAAGGTTGGTGGTTCGCGCCCATCCGGGAGCGGTGTTGTGAGGTCTTAGATGTAACGTAAAAATCAGAGTTTTTTAAAAATAACTGACGAACATTTAATTTTTGGGCTTCCTTGGCGCAATGTTTAGAGCGTTCAGCTGTTATTCAAAAGGTTGGTGGTTCGAGCCCACCCGGGAGCGGTGTTGTGAGCTCTCAAATGTGACGTAAAAAGTCAAAGTTTTTCCACAATACCTGACGAACATTTAATTTTTGGGCTTCCGTGAAGCAATGGTTAACGCGTTCGGCTGTTAACCGAAAGGTTGGTGGTTCGAGCCCATCCGGGAGCGGTAATTTGAGGTCTTAGATGTAACGTAAAATTCAGAGTTTTTTAAAAATACCTGACGAACATTTAATCTTTGGGCTTCCGTGGCGCAATGGTTAGCGCGTTCGGCTGTTAACCGAAAGGTTGGTGGTTCGAGCCCACCCGGGAGCGGTGTTGTGAAATCTCACATGTAACGTAAAAATCCAAAGTTTTTCCACAATACCTGACGAACATTTAATCGTTGGGCTTCCGTTTCAATGGTTAACGCCGTCGGCTGTTAACCGAAAGGTTGGTGGTTCGAGCCCATCCGGGAGCTGTGTTGTGAGGTCTTAGATGTAGTGTAAAATTCAGAATTTTTTAAAAATATCTGACGAACATTTAATTTTTGGGCTTCCGTGGCGCAATGGTTAGCGCGTTCGGCTGTTAACCGAAAGGTTGGTGGTTCGAGCCCATCCGGGAGCGGTAATGTGAGGTCTTAGATGTAACGTAAAATTCAGAGTTTTTTAAAAATACCTGACGAACATTTAATCTTTGGGCTTCCGTGGCGCAATGGTTAGTGCGTTCGGCTGTTAACCGAAAGGTTGGTGGTTCGAGCCCACCCGGGAGCGGTGTTGTGAGGTCTCACATGTAACGTAAAAAGCCAAAGTGTTTCTACAATACCCGACGACCATTTAATTTTTGGGCTTCCGTGGCGCAATGGTTAGCGCGTTCGGCTGTTAACCGAAAGGTTGGTGGTTCGAGCCCATCCGTGAGCGGTGTTGTGAGGTCTCAGATGTGACGTAAAAAGTCAAAGTTTTTCCACAATACCTGACGAACATTTAATTTTTGGGCTTCCGTGGCGCAATGGTTAGCGCGTTCGGCTGTTAACCGAAAGGTTGGTGGTTCGAGCCCACCCGGGAGCGGTGTTGTGAGATCTCACATGTAACGTAAAAATCCAAATTTTTTCCACAATACCTGACGAACATTTAATCTTTGGGCTTCCGTTGCGAAATGGTTAACGCCGTCGGCTGTTAACCGAAAGGTTGGTGGTTCGAGCCCATCCGGGAGCGGTGTTGTGAGGTCTTAGATGTAACGTAAAATTCAGAGTTTTTTAAAAATATCTGACGAACATTTAATTTTTGGGCTTCCGTGGCGCAATGGTTAGCGCGTTCAGCTGTTATTCAAAAGGTTTGTGGTTCGAGCCCATCCGGGAGCGGTGTTTTGAAGTCTCGGATGTGACGTAAAAAGTCAGAGTTTTTCCACAATACCTGACGACCATTTCATTTCTGAGCTTCCTTGGCTCGAAGGTTAGCGCGTTCGGATGTTAACCAAAAGGTTGGTGGTTCGAGCCCACCCGGCTGCCGTGTTGTGAAGTCTCAAATTTAACGTAAAAAGCCAAATATTTTCCACAATACCTGACGACCGTTTAATTTTTGAGCTTCCGTGGCGCAATGGTTAGCGCGTTCGGCTGTTAACCGAAAGGTTGGTGGTTCGAGCCCACCCGGGAGCGGTGTTGTGAGATCTCAAACGTAATGTCAAATGCCAAAGTTTTTCCACAATACCTGACGAACATTTAGTCTTTGGGCTTCCGTTGCGCAATGGTTAACGCCGTCGGCTGTTAACCGAAAGGTTGGTGGTTCGAGCCCATCCGGGAGCGGTGTTGTGAGGTCTTAGATGTAACGTAAAATTCAGAGTTTTTTAAAAATAACTGACGAACATTTAATTTTTGGGCTTCCTTGGCGCAATGTTTAGAGCGTTCAGCTGTTATTCAAAAGGTTGGTGGTTCGAGCCCACCCGGGAGCGGTGTTGTGAGCTCTCAAATGTGACGTAAAAAGTCAAAGTTTTTCCACAATACCTGACGAACATTTAATTTTTGGGCTTCCGTGAAGCAATGGTTAACGCCGTCGGCTGTTAACCGAAAGGTTGGTGGTTCGAGCCCATCCGGGAGCGGTGTTGTGAGGTCTTAGATGTAACGTAAAATTCAGAGTTTTTTAAAAATAACTGACGAACATTTAATTTTTGGGCTTCCGTGGCGCAATGGTTAGAGCGTTCAGCTGTAATTCAAAAGGTTTGTGGTTCGAGCCCATCCGGGAGCGGTGTTGTGAAGTCTCAGATGTGACGTAAAAAGTCAAAGTTTTTCCACAATACCTGACGAACATTTAATCTTTGGGCTTCCGTTGCACAATGGTTAACGCCGTCGGCTGTTAACCGAAAGGTTGGTGGTTCGAGCCCATCCGGGAGCGGTGTTGTGAGGTCTTAGATGTAAAGTAAAATTCAGAGTTTTTTAAAAATAACTGACGAACATTTAATTTTTGGGCTTCCGTGGCGCAATGTTTAGAGCGTTCAGCTGTTATTCAAAAGGTTTGTGGTTCGAGCCCATCCGGGAGCGGTGTTGTGAAGTCTCAGATGTGACGTAAAAAGTCAAAGTTTTTCCACAATACCTGACGAACATTTAATCTTTGGGCTTCCGTTGCGCAATGGTTAGCGCGTTCGGCTGTTAACCGAAAGGTTGGTGGTTCGAGCCCATCCGGGAGCGGTAATGTGAGGTCTTAGATGTAACGTAAAATTCAGAGTTTTTTAAAAATACCTGACGAACATTTAATCTTTGGGCTTCCGTGGCGCAATGGTTAGCGCGTTCGGCTGTTAACCGAAAGGTTATTGGTTCGAGCCCACCCGGGAGCGGTGTTGTGAGCTCTCAAATGTAACGTAAAAAGCCAAAGTTTTTCCACAATACCTGACGACCGTTTATTTTTTGAGCTTCCGTGGCGCAATGGTTAGCGCGTTCGTCTGTTAACCGAAAGGTTGGTGGTTCGAGCCCACCCGGGAGCGGTGTTGTGAGATCTCAAACGTAATGTCAAATGCCAAAGTTTTTCCACAATACCTGACGAACATTTAATCTTTGGGCTTCCGTGGCGCAATGGTTAGCGCGTTCGGCAGTTAACTGAAAGGTTGGTGGTTCGAGACCATCCGGGAGCGGTGTTGTGAGGTCTCAGATGTGACGTAAAAAGTCAAAGTTTTTCCACAATACCTGACGACCATTTAATTTTTGAGCTTCCGTGGCGCAATGGTTAGCGCGTTAGGCTGTTAACCGAAAGGTTGGTGGTTCGAGCCCATCCGGGAGCGGTAATGTGAGGTCTTAGATGTAACGTAAAATTCAGAGTTTTTTAAAAATACCTGACGAACATTTAATCTTTGGGCTTCCGTGGCGCAATGGTTAGCGCGTTCGGCTGTTAACCGAAAGGTTGGTGGTTCGAGCCCATCCGTGAGCGGTGTTGTGAGGTCTCAGATGTGACGTAAAAAGTCAAAGTTTTTCCACAATACCTGACGACCATTTAATTTTTGAGCTTCCGTGGTGCAATGGTTAGCGCGTTCGGCTGTTAACCGAAAGGTTGGTGGTTCGAGCCCACCCGGGAGCGGTGTTGTGAAATCTCACATGTAACGTAAAAATCCAAAGTTTTTCCACAATACCTGACGAACATTTAATCGTTGGGCTTCCGTTTCAATGGTTAACGCCGTCGGCTGTTAACCGAAAGGTTGGTGGTTCGAGCCCATCCGGGAGCGGTGTTGTGAGGTCTTAGATGTAACGTAAAATTCAGAGTTTTTTAAAAATAACTGACGAACATTTAATTTTTGGGCTTCCTTGGCGCAATGTTTAGAGCGTTCAGCTGTTATTCAAAAGGTTGGTGGTTCGAGCCCACCCGGGAGCGGTGTTGTGAAATCTCACATGTAACGTAAAAATCCAAAGTTTAAACACAATACCTGACGAACATTTAATTTTTGGGCTTCCGTGAAGCAATGGTTAACGCCGTCGGCTGTTAACCGAAAGGTTGGTGGTTCGAGCCCATCCGGGAGCTGTGTTGTGAGATCTCACATGTAACGTAAAAATCCAAATTTTTTCCACAATACCTGACGAACATTTAATCTTTGGGCTTCCGTTGCGCAATGGCTAACGCCGTCGGCTGTTAACCGAAAGGTTGGTGGTTCGAGCCCATCCGGGAGCGGTGTTGTGAGGTCTTAGATGTAACGTAAAATTCAGAGTTTTTTAAAAATATCTGACGAACATTTAATTTTTGGGCTTCCGTGGCGCAATGGTTAGCGCGTTCAGCTGTTATTCAAAAGGTTTGTGGTTCGAGCCCATCCGGGAGCGGTGTTTTGAAGTCTCGGATGTGACGTAAAAAGTCAGAGTTTTTCCACAATACCTGACGACCATTTCATTTCTGAGCTTCCTTGGCTCGAAGGTTAGCGCGTTCGGATGTTAACCAAAAGGTTGGTGGTTCGAGCCCACCCGGCTGCCGTGTTGTGAAGTCTCAAATGTAACGTAAAAAGCCAAATATTTTCCACAATACCTGACGACCGTTTAATTTTTGAGCTTCCGTGGCGCAATGGTTAGCGCGTTCGGCTGTTAACCGAAAGGTTGGTGGTTCGAGCCCACCCGGGAGCGGTGTTGTGAGATCTCAAACGTAATTTCAAATGCCAAAGTTTTTCCACAATACCTGACGAACATTTAGTCTTTGGGCTTCCGTTGCGCAATGGTTAACGCCGTCGGCTGTTAACCGAAAGGTTGGTGGTTCGAGCCCATCCGGGAGCGGTGTTGTGAGGTCTTAGATGGAACGTAAAATTCAGAGTTTTTTAAAAATAACTGACGAACATTTAATTTTTGGGCTTCCTTGGCGCAATGTTTAGAGCGTTCAGCTGTTATTCAAAAGGTTGGTGGTTCGAGCCCACCCGGGAGCGGTGTTGTGAGTTCTCAAATGTGACGTAAAAAGTCAAAGTTTTTCCACAATACCTGACGAACATTTAATTTTTGGGCTTCCGTGAAGCAATGGTTAACGCCGTCGGCTGTTAACCGAAAGGTTGGTGGTTCGAGCCCATCCGGAAGCTGTGTTGTGAGATCTCACATGTAACGTAAAAATCCAAATTTTTTCCACAATACCTGACGAACATTTAATCTTTGGGCTTCCGTTGCGCAATGGCTAACGCCGTCGGCTGTTAACCGAAAGGTTGGTGGTTCGAGCCCATCCGGGAGCGGTGTTGTGAGGTCTTAGATGTAACGTAAAATTCAGAGTTTTTTAAAAATATCTGACGAACATTTAATTTTTGGGCTTCCGTGGCGCAATGGTTAGCGCGTTCAGCTGTTATTCAAAAGGTTTGTGGTTCGAGCCCATCCGGGAGCGGTGTTTTGAAGTCTCGGATGTGACGTAAAAAGTCAGAGTTTTTCCACAATACCTGACGACCATTTCATTTCTGAGCTTCCTTGGCTCGAAGGTTAGCGCGTTCGGATGTTAACCAAAAGGTTGGTGGTTCGAGCCCACCCGGCTGCCGTGTTGTGAAGTCTCAAATGTAACGTAAAAAGCCAAATATTTTCCACAATACCTGACGACCGTTTAATTTTTGAGCTTCCGTGGCGCAATGGTTAGCGCGTTCGGCTGTTAACCGAAAGGTTGGTGGTTCGAGCCCACCCGGGAGCGGTGTTGTGAGATCTCAAACGTAATGTCAAATGCCAAAGTTTTTCCACAATACCTGACGAACATTTAGTCTTTGGGCTTCCGTTGCGCAATGGTTAACGCCGTCGGCTGTTAACCGAAAGGTTGGTGGTTCGAGCCCATCCGGGAGCGGTGTTGTGAGGTCTTAGATGGAACGTAAAATTCAGAGTTTTTTAAAAATAACTGACGAACATTTAATTTTTGGGCTTCCTTGGCGCAATGTTTAGAGCGTTCAGCTGTTATTCAAAAGGTTGGTGGTTCGAGCCCACCCGGGAGCGGTGTTGTGAGCTCTCAAATGTGACGTAAAAAGTCAAAGTTTTTCCACAATACCTGACGAACATTTAATTTTTGGGCTTCCGTGAAGCAATGGTTAACGCCGTCGGCTGTTAACCGAAAGGTTGGTGGTTCGAGCCCATCCGGGAGCTGTGTTGTGAGGTCTTAGATGTAGTGTAAAATTCAGAGTTTTTTAAAAATAACTGACGAACATTTAATTTTTGGGCTTCCGTGGCGCAATTGTTAGCGCGTTCGTCTGTTAACCGAAAGGTTGGTGGTTCGAGCCCACCCGGGAGCGGTGTTGTGAGATCTCAAACGTAATGTCAAATGCCAAAGTTTTTCCACAATACCTGACGAACATTTAATCTTTGGGCTTCCGTGGCGCAATGGTTAGCGCGTTCGGCAGTTAACTGAAAGGTTGGTGGTTCGAGACCATCCGGGAGCGGTGTTGTGAGGTCTCAGATGTGACGTAAAAAGTCAAAGTTTTTCCACAATACCTGACGACCATTTAATTTTTGAGCTTCCGTGGCGCAATGGTTAGCGCGTTCGGCTGTTAACCGAAAGGTTGGTGGTTCGAGCCCATCCGGGAGCGGTAATGTGAGGTCTTAGATGTAACGTAAAATTCAGAGTTTTTTAAAAATACCTGACGAACATTTAATCTTTGGGCTTCCGTGGCGCAATGGTTAGCGCGTTCGGCTGTTAACCGAAAGGTTGGTGGTTCGAGCCCATCCGTGAGCGGTGTTGTGAGGTCTCAGATGTGACGTAAAAAGTCAAAGTTTTTCCACAATACCTGACGACCATTTAATTTTTGAGCTTCCGTGGCGCAATGGTTAGCGCGTTCGGCTGTTAACAGAAAGGTTGGTGGTTCGAGCCCACCCGGGAGCGGTGTTGTGAAATCTCACATGTAACGTAAAAATCCAAAGTTTTTCCACAATACCTGACGAACATTTAATCGTTGGGCTTCCGTTTCAATGGTTAACGCCGTCGGCTGTTAACCGAAAGGTTGGTGGTTCGAGCCCATCCGGGAGCGGTGTTGTGAGGTCTTAGATGTAACGTAAAATTCAGAGTTTTTTAAAAATAACTGACGAACATTTAATTTTTGGGCTTCCTTGGCGCAATGTTTAGAGCGTTCAGCTGTTATTCAAAAGGTTGGTGGTTCGAGCCCACCCGGGAGCGGTGTTGTGAGCTCTCAAATGTGACGTAAAAAGTCAAAGTTTTTCCACAATACCTGACGAACATTTAATTTTTGGGCTTCCGTGAAGCAATGGTTAACGCCGTCGGCTGTTAACCGAAAGGTTGGTGGTTCGAGCCCATCCGGGAGCTGTGTTGTGAGGTCTTAGATGTAGTGTAAAATTCAGAGTTTTTTAAAAATAACTGACGAACATTTAATTTTTGGGCTTCCGTGGCGCAATGGTTAGCGCGTTCGGCTGTTAACCGAAAGGTTGGTGGTTCGAGCCCATCCGGGAGCGGTAATGTGAGGTCTTAGATGTAACGTAAAATTCAGAGTTTTTTAAAAATACCTGACGAACATTTAATCTTTGGGCTTCCGTGGCGCAATGGTTAGTGCGTTCGGCTGTTAACCGAAAGGTTGGTGGTTCGAGCCCATCCGGGAGCGGTAATGTGAGGTCTTAGATGTAACGTAAAATTCAGAGTTTTTTAAAAATACCTGACGAACATTTAATCTTTGGGCTTCCGTGGCGCAATGGTTAGCGCGTTCGGCAGTTAACTGAAAGGTTGGTGGTTCGAGACCATCCGGGAGCGGTGTTGTTAGGTCTCAGATGTGACGTAGAAAGTCAAAGTTTTTCCACAATACCTGACGACCATTTAATTTTTGAGCTTCCGTGGCGCAATGGTTAGCGCGTTCGGCTGTTAACCGAAAGGTTGGTGGTTCGAGCCCACCCGGGAGCGGTGTTGTGAAATCTCACATGTAACGTAAAAATCCAAAGTTTTTCCACAATACCTGACGAACATTTAATCGTTGGGCTTCCGTTTCAATGGTTAACGCCGTCGGCTGTTAACCGAAAGGTTGGTGGTTCGAGCCCATCCGGGAGCGGTGTTGTGAGGTCTTAGATGTAACGTAAAATTCAGAGTTTTTTAAAAATACCTGACGAACATTGAATCTTTGGGCTTCCGTGGCGCAATGGTTAGCGCTTTCGGCTGTTAACCGAAAGGTTGGTGGTTCGAGTCCACCCGGGAGCGGTGTTGTGAGATCTCAAATGTAACGTAAAAAGCCAAAAGTTTTTCCACAATACCTGACGACCGTTTATTTTTTGAGCTTCCGTGGCGCAATGGTTAGCGCGTTCGGCTGTTAACCGAAAGGTTGGTGGTTCGAGCCCACCCGGGAGCGGTGTTGTGAGATCTCAAACGTAATGTCAAATGCCAAAGTTTTTCCACAATACCTGACGAACATTTAATCTTTGGGCTTCCGTGGCGCAATGGTTAGCGCGTTCGGCAGTTAACTGAAAGGTTGGTGGTTCGAGACCATCCGGGAGCGGTGTTGTGAGGTCTCAGATGTGACGTAAAAAGTCAAAGTTTTTCCACAATACCTGACGACCATTTAATTTTTGAGCTTCCGTGGCGCAATGGTTAGCGCGTTCGGCTGTTAACCGAAAGGTTGGTGGTTCGAGCCCATCCGGGAGCGGTAATGTGAGGTCTTAGATGTAACGTAAAATTCAGAGTTTTTTAAAAATACCTGACGAACATTTAATCTTTGGGCTTCCGTGGCGCAATGGTTAGCGCGTTCGGCTGTTAACCGAAAGGTTGGTGGTTCGAGCCCACCCGGGAGCGGTGTTGTGAGATCTCAAATGTAACGTAAAAAGCCAAAAGTTTTTCCACAATACCTGACGACCGTTTATTTTTTGAGCTTCCGTGGCGCAGTGGTTAGCGCGTTCGGCTGTTAACCGAAAGGTTGGTGGTTCGAGCCCACCCGGGAGCGGTGTTGTGAGATCTCAAACGTAATGTCAAATGCCAAAGTTTTTCCACAATACCTGACGAACATTTAATCTTTGGGCTTCCGTGGCGCAATGGTTAGCGCGTTCGGCAGTTAACTGAAAGGTTGGTGGTTCGAGACCATCCGGGAGCGGTTATGTGAGGTCTCAGATGTGACGTAAAAAGTCAAAGTTTTTCCACAATACCTGACGACCATTTAATTTTTGAGCTTCCGTGGCGCAATGGTTAGCGCGTTCGGCTGTTAACCGAAAGGTTGGTGGTTCGAGCCCACCCGGGAGCGGTGAAGTGAAATCTCACATGTAAAATAAAAATCCAAAGTTTTTCCACAATACCTGACGAACATTTAATCGTTGGGCTTCCGTTTCAATGGTTAACGCCGTCGGCTGTTAACCGAAAGGTTGGTGGTTCGAGCCCATCCGGGAGCGGTGTTGTGAGGTCTTAGATGTAGTGTAAAATTCAGAGTTTTTTAAAAATACCTGACGAACATTTAATCTTTGGGCTTCCGTGGCGCAATGGTTAGTGCGTTCGGCTGTTAACCGAAAGGTTGGTGGTTCGAGCCCATCCGGGAGCGGTAATGTGAGGTCTTAGATGTAACGTAAAATTCAGAGTTTTTTAAAAATACCTGACGAACATTTAATCTTTGGGCTTCCGTGGCGCAATGGTTAGCGCGTTCGGCAGTTAACTGAAAGGTTGGTGGTTCGAGACCATCCGGGAGCGGTGTTGTTAGGTCTCAGATGTGACGTAAAAAGTCAAAGTTTTTCCACAATACCTGACGACCATTTAATTTTTGAGCTTCCGTGGCGCAATGGTTAGCGCGTTCGGCTGTTAACCGAAAGGTTGGTGGTTCGAGCCCACCCGGGAGCGGTGTTGTGAAATCTCACATGTAACGTAAAAATCCAAAGTTTTTCCACAATACCTGACGAACATTTAATCGTTGGGCTTCCGTTTCAATGGTTAACGCCGTCGGCTGTTAACCGAAAGGTTGGTGGTTCGAGCCCATCCGGGAGCGGTGTTGTGAGGTCTTAGATGTAACGTAAAATTCAGAGTTTTTTAAAAATACCTGACGAACATTTAATCTTTGGGCTTCCGTGGCGCAATGGTTAGCGCGTTCGGCTGTTAACCGAAAGGTTGGTGGTTCGAGCCCACCCGGGAGCGGTGTTGTGAGATCTCAAATGTAACGTAAAAAGCCAAAAGTTTTTCCACAATACCTGACGACCGTTTATTTTTTGAGCTTCCGTGGCGCAATGGTTAGCGCGTTCGGCTGTTAACCGAAAGGTTGGTGGTTCGAGCCCACCCGGGAGCGGTGTTGTGAGATCTCAAACGTAATGTCAAATGCCAAAGTTTTTCCACAATACCTGACGAACATTTAATCTTTGGGCTTCCGTGGCGCAATGGTTAGCGCGTTCGGCAGTTAACTGAAAGGTTGGTGGTTCGAGACCATCCGGGAGCGGTGTTGTGAGGTCTCATATGTGACGTAAAAAGTCAAAGTTTTTCCACAATACCTGACGACCATTTAATTTTTGAGCTTCCGTGGCGCAATGGTTAGCGCGTTCGGCTGTTAACCGAAAGGTTGGTGGTTCGAGCCCACCCGGGAGCGGTGAAGATGTAGTGTAAAATTCAGAGTTTTTTAAAAATAACTGACGAACATTTAATTTTTGGGCTTCCGTGGCGCAATGGTTAGCGCGTTCGGCTGTTAACCGAAAGGTTGGTGGTTCGAGCCCATCCGGGAGCGGTAATGTGAGGTCTTAGATGTAACGTAAAATTCAGAGTTTTTTAAAAATACCTGACGAACATTTAATCTTTGGGCTTCCGTGGCGCAATGGTTAGTGCGTTCGGCTGTTAACCGAAAGGTTGGTGGTTCGAGCCCATCCGGGAGCGGTAATGTGAGGTCTTAGATGTAACGTAAAATTCAGAGTTTTTTAAAAATACCTGACGAACATTTAATCTTTGGGCTTCCGTGGCGCAATGGTTAGCGCGTTCGGCAGTTAACTGAAAGGTTGGTGGTTCGAGACCATCCGGGAGCGGTGTTGTTAGGTCTCAGATGTGACGTAAATAGTCAAAGTTTTTCCACATTACCTGACGACCATTTAATTTTTGAGCTTCCGTGGCGCAATGGTTAGCGCGTTCGGCTGTTAACCGAAAGGTTGGTGGTTCGAGCCCACCCGGGAGCGGTGTTGTGAAATCTCACATGTAACGTAAAAATCCAAAGTTTTTCCACAATACCTGACGAACATTTAATCGTTGGGCTTCCGTTTCAATGGTTAACGCCGTCGGCTGTTAACCGAAAGGTTGGTGGTTCGAGCCCATCCGGGAGCGGTGTTGTGAGGTCTTAGATGTAACGTAAAATTCAGAGTTTTTTAAAAATACCTGACGAACATTTAATCTTTGGGCTTCCGTGGCGCAATGGTTAGCGCGTTCGGCTGTTAACCGAAAGGTTGGTGGTTCGAGCCCACCCGGGAGCGGTGTTGTGAGATCTCAAATGTAACGTAAAAAGCCAAAGTTTTTCCACAATACCTGACGACCGTTTATTTTTTGAGCTTCCGTGGCGCAATGGTTAGCGCGTTCGGCTGTTAACCGAAAGGTTGGTGGTTCGAGCCCACCCGGGAGCGGTGTTGTGAGATCTCAAACGTAATGTCAAATGCCAAAGTTTTTCCACAATACCTGACGAACATTTAATCTTTGGGCTTCCGTGGCGCAATGGTTAGCGCGTTCGGCAGTTAACTGAAAGGTTGGTGGTTCGAGACCATCCGGGAGCGGTGTTGTGAGGTCTCAGATGTGACGTAAAAAGTCAAAGTTTTTCCACAATACCTGACGACCATTTAATTTTTGAGCTTCCGTGGCGCAATGGTTAGCGCGTTCGGCTGTTAACCGAAAGGTTGGTGGTTCGAGCCCACCCGGGAGCGGTGAAGTGAAATCTCACATGTAACATAAAAATCCAAAGTTTTTCCACAATACCTGACGAACATTTAATTTTTGAGCTTCCGTGGCGCAATGGTTAGCGCGTTCGGCTGTTAACCGAAAGGTTGGTGGTTCGAGCCCACCCGGGAGCGGTGTTGTGAGATCTCAAATGTAACGTAAAAAGCCAAAGTTTTTCCACAATACCTGAAGACCGTTTATTTTTTGAGCTTCCGTGGCGCAATGGTTAGCGCGTTCGGCTGTTAACCGAAAGGTTGGTGGTTCGAGCCCATCCGGGAGCGGTGTTGTGAGGTCTTAGATGTAACGTAAAATTCAGAGTTTTTTAAAAACAACTGACGAACATTTAATTTTTGGGCTGCCGTGGCGCAATGGTTAGCGCGTTCGGCTGTTAACCGAAAGGTTGGTGGTTCGAGCCCATCCGGGAGCGGTAATGTGAGGTCTTAGATGTAACGTAAAAAGCCAAAGTTTTTCCACAATACCTGACGACCGTTTATTTTTTGAGCTTCCGTGGCGCAATGGTTAGCGCGTTCGTCTGTTAACCGAAAGGTTGGTGGTTCGAGCCCACCCGGGAGCGGTGTTGTGAGATCTCAAACGTAATGTCAAATGCCAAAGTTTTTCCACAATACCTGACGAACATTTAATCTTTGGGCTTCCGTGGCGCAATGGTTAGCGCGTTCGGCAGTTAACTGAAAGGTTGGTGGTTCGAGACCATCCGGGAGCGGTGTTGTGAGGTCTCAGATGTGACGTAAAAAGTCAAAGTTTTTCCACAATACCTGACGACCATTTAATTTTTGAGCTTCCGTGGCGCAATGGTTAGCGCGTTCGGCTGTTAACCGAAAGGTTGGTGGTTCGAGCCCATCCGGGAGCGGTGTTGTGAGGTCTCAGATGTGACGTAAAAAGTCAAAGTTTTTCCACAATACCTGACGAACATTTAATTTTTGGGCTTCCGTGAAACAATGGTTAGCGCGTTCGGCTGTTAACCGAAAGGTTGGTGGTTCGAGCCCACCCGGGAGCGGTGTTGTGAGATCTCAAACGTAATGTCAAATGCCAAAGTTTTTCCACAATACCTGACGAACATTTAATCTTTGGGCTTCCGTGGCGCAATGGTTAGCGCGTTCGGCTGTTAACCGAAAGGTTGGTGGTTCGAGCCCACCCGGGAGCGGTGTTGTTAGGTCTCAGATGTGACGTAAAAAGTCAAAGTTTTTCCACAATACCTGACGACCATTTAATTTTTGAGCTTCCGTGGCGCAATGGTTAGCGCGTTCGGCTGTTAACCGAAAGGTTGGTGGTTCGAGCCCACCCGGGAGCGGTGTTGTGAAATCTCACATGTAACGTAAAAATCCAAAGTTTTTCCACAATACCTGACGAACATTTAATCGTTGGGCTTCCGTTTCAATGGTTAACGCCGTCGGCTGTTAACCGAAAGGTTGGTGGTTCGAGCCCATCCGTGAGCGGTGTTGTGAGGTCTCAGATGTGACGTAAAAAGTCAAAGTTTTTCCACAATACCTGACGAACATTTAATTTTTGGGCTTCCGTGGCGCAATGTTTAGAGCGTTCAGCTGTTATTCAAAAGGTTTGTGGTTCGAGCCCATCCGGGAGCGGTAATGTGAGGTCTTAGATGTATCGTAAAATTCAGAGTTTTTTAAAAATTCCTGACGAACATTTAATCTTTGGGCTTCCGTGGCGCAATGGTTAGCGCGTTCGGCAGTTAACTGAAAGGTTGGTGGTTCGAGACCATCCGGGAGCGGTGTTGTGAGGTCTCAGATGTGACGTAAAAAGTCAAAGTTTTTCCACAATACCTGACGACCATTTAATTTTTGAGCTTCCGTGGCGCAATGGTTAGCGCGTTCGGCTGTTAACCGAAAGGTTGGTGGTTCGAGCCCACCCGGGAGCGGTGAAGTGAAATCTCACATGTAACATAAAAATCCAAAGTTTTTCCACAATACCTGACGAACATTTAATTTTTGAGCTTCCGTGGCGCAATGGTTAGCGCGTTCGGCTGTTAACCGAAAGGTTGGTGGTTCGAGCCCACCCGGGAGCGGTGTTGTGAGATCTCAAATGTAACGTAAAAAGCCAAAGTTTTTCCACAATACCTGACGACCGTTTATTTTTTGAGCTTCCGTGGCGCAATGGTTAGCGCGTTCGGCTGTTAACCGAAAGGTTGGTGGTTCGAGCCCATCCGGGAGCGGTGTTGTGAGGTCTTAGATGTAACGTAAAATTCAGAGTTTTTTAAAAACAACTGACGAACATTTAATTTTTGGGCTGCCGTGGCGCAATGGTTAGCGCGTTCGGCTGTTAACCGAAAGGTTGGTGGTTCGAGCCCATCCGGGAGCGGTAATGTGAGGTCTTAGATGTAACGTAAAAAGCCAAAGTTTTTCCACAATACCTGACGACCGTTTATTTTTTGAGCTTCCGTGGCGCAATGGTTAGCGCGTTCGTCTGTTAACCGAAAGGTTGGTGGTTCGAGCCCACCCGGGAGCGGTGTTGTGAGATCTCAAACGTAATGTCAAATGCCAAAGTTTTTCCACAATACCTGACGAACATTTAATCTTTGGGCTTCCGTGGCGCAATGGTTAGCGCGTTCGGCAGTTAACTGAAAGGTTGGTGGTTCGAGACCATCCGGGAGCGGTGTTGTGAGGTCTCAGATGTGACGTAAAAAGTCAAAGTTTTTCCACAATACCTGACGACCATTTAATTTTTGAGCTTCCGTGGCGCAATGGTTAGCGCGTTCGGCTGTTAACGGAAAGGTTGGTGGTTCGAGCCCATCCGGGAGCGGTGTTGTGAGGTCTCAGATGTGACGTAAAAAGTCAAAGTTTTTCCACAATACCTGACGAACATTTAATTTTTGGGCTTCCGTGAAACAATGGTTAGCGCGTTCGGCTGTTAACCGAAAGGTTGGTGGTTCGAGCCCACCCGGGAGCGGTGTTGTGAGATCTCAAACGTAATGTCAAATGCCAAAGTTTTTCCACAATACCTGACGAACATTTAATCTTTGGGCTTCCGTGGCGCAATGGTTAGCGCGTTCGGCTGTTAACCGAAAGGTTGGTGGTTCGAGCCCACCCGGGAGCGGTGTTGTTAGGTCTCAGATGTGACGTTAAAAGTCAAAGTTTTTCCACAATACCTGACGACCATTTAATTTTTGAGCTTCCGTGGCGCAATGGTTAGCGCGTTCGGCTGTTAACCGAAAGGTTGGTGGTTCGAGCCCACCCGGGAGCGGTGTTGTGAAATCTCACATGTAACGTAAAAATCCAAAGTTTTTCCACAATACCTGACGAACATTTAATCGTTGGGCTTCCGTTTCAATGGTTAACGCCGTCGGCTGTTAACCGAAAGGTTGGTGGTTCGAGCCCATCCGTGAGCGGTGTTGTGAGGTCTCAGATGTGACGTAAAAAGTCAAAGTTTTTCCACAATACCTGACGAACATTTAATTTTTGGGCTTCCGTGGCGCAATGTTTAGAGCGTTCAGCTGTTATTCAAAAGGTTTGTGGTTCGAGCCCATCCGGGAGCGGTAATGTGAGGTCTTAGATGTATCGTAAAATTCAGAGTTTTTTAAAAATTCCTGACGAACATTTAATCTTTGGGCTTCCGTGGCGCAATGGTTAGCGCGTTCGGCTGTTAACCGAAAGGTTGGTGGTTCGAGCCCACCCGGGAGCGGTGTTGTGAGCTCTCAAATGTAACGTAAAAAGCCAAAGTGTTTCTACAATAGCCGACGACCATTTAATTTTTGGGCTTCCGTGGCGCAATGGTTAGCGCGTTCGGCTGTTAACCGAAAGGTTGGCGGTTCGAGCCCATCCGTGAGCGGTGTTGTGAGGTCTCAGATGTGACGTAAAAAGTCAAAGTTTTTCCACAATACCTGACGAACATTTAATTTTTGGGCTTCCGTGGCGCAATGGTTAGCGCGTTCGGCTGTTAACCGAAAGGTTGGTGGTTCGAGCCCATCCGGGAGCGGTGTTGTGAGGTCTCAGATGTGACGTAAAAAGTCAAAGTTTTTCCACAATACCAGGCGAACATTTAATTTTTGGGCTTCCGTGAAGCAATGGTTAGCGCGTTCGGCTGTTAACCGAAAGGTTGGTGGTTCGAGCCCACCCGGGAGCGGTGTTGTGAAATCTCACATGTAACGTAAAAATCCAAAGTTTTTCCACAATACCTGACGAACATTTAATCGTTGGGCTTCCGTTGCGCAATGGTTAACGCCGTCGGCTGTTAACCGAAAGGTTGGTGGTTCGAGCCCATACGGGAGCTGTGTTGTGAGGTCTTAGATGTAGTGTAAAATTCAGAGTTTTTTAAAAATAACTGACGAACATTTAATTTTTGGGCTTCCGTGGCGCAATGGTTAGCGCGTTCGGCTGTTAACCGAAAGGTTGGTGGTTCGAGCCCATCCGGGAGCGGTAATGTGAGGTCTTAGATGTAACGTAAAATTCAGAGTTTTTTAAAAATACCTGACGAACATTTAATCTTTGGGCTTCCGTGGCGCAATGGTTAGCGCGTTCGGCTGTTAACCGAAAGGTTGGTGGTTCGAGCCCACCCGGGAGCGGTGTTGTGAGCTCTCACATGTAACGTAAAAAGCCAAAGTGTTTCCACAATACCCGACGACCATTTAATTTTTGGGCTTCCGTGGTGCAATGGTTAGCGCGTTCGGCTGTTAACCGAAAGGTTGGTGGTTCAAGCCCATCCGTGAGCGGTGTTGTGAGGTCTCAGATGTGACGTAAAAAGTCAAAGTTTTTCCACAATACCTGACGAACATTTAATTTTTGGGCTTCCGTGGCGCTATGGTTAGCGCGTTCGGCTGTTAACCGAAAGGTTGGTGGTTCGAGCCCACCCGGGAGCGGTGTTGTGAGATCTCACATGTAACGTAAAAATCCAAAGTTTTTCCACAATACCTGACGAACATTTAATCTTTGGGCTTCCGTTGCGCAATGGTTAACGCCGTCGGCTGTTAACCGAAAGGTTGGTGGTTCGAGCCCATCCGGGAGCGGTGTTGTGTGGTATTAGATGTAACGTAAAATTCAGAGTTTTTTAAAAATAACTGACGAACATTTAATTTTTGGGCTTCCGTGGCGCAATGTTTAGAGCGTTCAGCTGTTATTCAAAAGGTTTGTGGTTCGAGCCCATCCGGGAGCGGTAATGTGAGGTCTTAGATGTAACGTAAATTTCAGAGTTTTTTAAAAATTCCTGACGAACATTTAATCTTTGGGCTTCCGTGGCGCAATGGTTAGCGCGTTCGGCTGTTAACCGAAAGGTTGGTGGTTCGAGCCCACCCGGGAGCGGTGTTGTGAGCTCTCACATGTAACGTAAAAAGCCAAAGTGTTTCTACAATAGCCGACGACCATTTAAATTTTGGGCTTCCGTGGCGCAATGGTTAGCGCGTTCGGCTGTTAACCGAAAGGTTGGTGGTTAGAGCCCATCCGTGAGCGGTGTTGTGAGGTCTCAGATGTGACGTAAAAAGTCAAAGTTTTTCCACAATACCTGACGAACATTTAATTTTTGGGCTTCCGTGGCGCAATGGTTAGCGCGTTCGGCTGTTAACCGATTGGTTGGTGGTTCGAGCCCACCCGGGAGCGGTGTTGTGAAATCTCACAGGTAACGTAAAAATCCAAAGTTTTTCCACAATACCTGACGAACATTTAATCTTTGGGCTTCCGTTGCGCAATGGTTAACGCCGTCGGCTGTTAACCGAAAGGTTGGTGGTTCGAGCCCATCCAGGAGCTGTGTTGTGAGGTCTTAGATGTAACGTAAAATTCAGAGTTTTTTAAAAATAACTGACGAACATTTAATTTTTGGGCTTCCGTGGCGCAAAGGTTAGAGCGTTCAGCTGTTATTCAAAAGGTTTGTGGTTCGAGCCCATCCGGGAGGGGTGTTGTGAAGTCTCAGATGTGACGTAAATAGTTAAAGTTTTTCCATAATACCTGACGAACAAATAATCTTTGGGCTTCCGTTTTACAATGGTTAACGCCGTCGGCTGTTAACCGAAAGGTTGGTGGTTCGAGCCCAGCCGAGAGCGGTGTTGTGAGGTCTTAGATGTAACGTAAAATTCAGAGTTTTTTAAAAATAACTGACGAACATTTAATTTTTGGTCTTCCGTGGCGCAATGGTTAGAGGGTTCAGCTGTTATTCAAAAGGTTTGTGGTTCGAGCCCATCCGGGAGCGGTGTTGTGAAGTCTCAGATGTGACGTAAAAAGTCAAAGTTTTTCCACAATACCTGACGAACATTTAATCTTTGGGCTTCCGTTGCGCAATGGTTAACGCCGTCGGCTGTTAACCGAAAGGTTGGTGGTTCGAGCCCATCCGGGAGCGGTGTTGTGAGGTCTTAGATGTAACGTAAAATTCAGAGTTTTTTAAAAATATCTGACGAACATTTAATTTTTGGGCTTCCGTGGCGCAATGGTTAGCGCGTTCAGCTGTTATTCAAAAGGTTTGTGGTTCGAGCCCATCCGGGAGCGGTGTTTTGAAGTCTCGGATGTGACGTAAAAAGTCAGAGTTTTTCCACAATACCTGACGACCATTTCATTTCTGAGCTTCCTTGGCTCGAAGGTTAGCGCGTTCGGATGTTAACCAAAAGGTTGGTGGTTCGAGCCCACCCGGCTGCCGTGTTGTGAAGTCTCAAATGTAACGTAAAAAGCCAAAGTTTTTCCACAATACCTGACGACCGCTTAATTTTTGAGCTTCCGTGGCGCAAAGGTTAGCGCGTTCGGCTGTTAACCGAAAGGTTGGTGTTTCGAGCCCACCCGGGAGCGGTGTTGTGAGATCTCAAACGTAATGTCAAATGCCAAAGTTTTTCCACAATACCTGACGAACATTTAATCTTTGGGCTTCCGTGGCGCAATGGTTAGCGCGTTCGGCAGTTAACTGAAAGGTTGGTGGTTCGAGACCATCCGGGAGCGGTGTTGTGAGGTCTCAGATGTGACGTAAAAAGTCAAAGTTTTTCCACAATACCTGACGACCATTTAATTTTTGAGTTTCCGTGGCGCAATGGTTAGCGCGTTCGGCTGTTAACCGAAAGGTTGGTGGTTCGAGCCCATCCGGGAGCGGTGTTGTGAGGTCTCAGATGTGACGTAAAAAGTCAAAGTTTTTCCACAATACCTGACGACCATTTCATTTCTGAGCTTCCGTGGCGCAATGGTTAGCGCGTTCGGCTGTTAACCGAAAGGTTGGTGGTTCGAGCCCATCCAAGAGCGGTGTTGTGAGGTCTCAGATGTGACGTAAAAAGTCAAAGTTTTTCCACAATACCTGACGAACATTTAATCGTTGGGCTTCCGTTGCGCAATGGTTAACGCCGTCGGCTGTTAACCGAAAGGTTGGTGGTTCGAGCCCATCCTGGAGCGGTGTTGTGAGGTCTTAGATGTAACGTAAAATTCAGAGTTTTTTAAAAATAACTGACGAACATTTAATTTTTGGTCTTCCGTGGCGCAATGGTTAGAGCGTTCAGCTGTTATTCAAAAGGTTTGTGGTTCGAGCCCATCCGGGAGCGGTGTTGTGAAGTCTCAGATGTGACGTAAAAAGTCAAAGTTTTTCCACAATACCTGACGAACATTTAATCTTTGGGCTTCCGTTGCGCAATGGTTAACGCCGTCGGCTGTAAACCGAAAGGTTGGTGGTTCGAGCCCATCCGAGAGCGGTGTTGTGAGGTCTTAGATGTAACGTAAAATTCAGAGTTTTTTAAAAATAACTGACGAACATTTAATTTTTGGTCTTCCGTGGCGCAATGGTTAGAGCGTTCAGCTGTTATTCAAAAGGTTTGTGGTTCGAGCCCATCCGGGAGCGGTGTTTTGAAGTCTCGGATGTGACGTAAAAAGTCAGAGTTTTTCCACAATACCTGACGACCATTTCATTTCTGAGCTTCCTTGGCTCGAAGGTTAGCGCGTTCGGATGTTAACCAAAAGGTTGGTGGTTCGAGCCCACCCGGCTGCCGTGTTGTGAAGTCTCAAATGTAACGTAAAAAGCCAAAGTTTTTCCACAATACCTGACGACCGTTTAATTTTTGAGCTTCCGTGGCGCAAAGGTTAGCGCGTTCGGCTGTTAACCGAAAGGTTGGTGTTTCGAGCCCACCCGGGAGCGGTGTTGTGAGATCTCAAACGTAATGTCAAATGCCAAAGTTTTTCCACAATACCTGACGAACATTTAATCTTTGGGCTTCCGTGGCGCAATGGTTAGCGCGTTCGGCAGTTAACTGAAAAGTTTGTGGTTCGAGCCCATCCGGGAGCGGTGTTGTGAAGTCTCAGATGTGACGTAAAAAGTCAAAGTTTTTCCACAATACCTGACGAACATTTAATCTTTGGGCTTCCGTTGCGCAATGGTTAACGCCGTCGGCTGTAAACCGAAAGGTTGGTGGTTCGAGCCCATCCGAGAGCGGTGTTGTGAGGTCTTAGATGTAACGTAAAATTCAGAGTTTTTTAAAAATAACTGACGAACATTTAATTTTTGGTCTTCCGTGGCGCAATGGTTAGAGCGTTCAGCTGTTATTCAAAAGGTTTGTGGTTCGAGCCCATCCGGGAGCGGTGTTTTGAAGTCTCGGATGTGACGTAAAAAGTCAGAGTTTTTCCACAATACCTGACGACCATTTCATTTCTGAGCTTCCTTGGCTCGAAGGTTAGCGCGTTCGGATGTTAACCAAAAGGTTGGTGGTTCGAGCCCACCCGGCTGCCGTGTTGTGAAGTCTCAAATGTAACGTAAAAAGCCAAAGTTTTTCCACAATACCTGACGACCGTTTAATTTTTGAGCTTCCGTGGCGCAAAGGTTAGCGCGTTCGGCTGTTAACCGAAAGGTTGGTGTTTCGAGCCCACCCGGGAGCGGTGTTGTGAGATCTCAAACGTAATGTCAAATGCCAAAGTTTTTCCACAATACCTGACGAACATTTAATCTTTGGGCTTCCGTGGCGCAATGGTTAGCGCGTTCGGCAGTTAACTGAAAGGTTGGTGGTTCGAGACCATCCGGGAGCGGTGTTGTGAGGTCTCAGATGTGACGTAAAAAGTCAAAGTTTTTCCACAATACCTGACGACCATTTAATTTTTGAGTTTCCGTGGCGCAATGGTTAGCGCGTTCGGCTGTTAACCGAAAGGTTGGTGGTTCGAGCCCATCCGGGAGCGGTGTTGTGAGGTCTCAGATGTGACGTAAAAAGTCAAAGTTTTTCCACAATACCTGACGACCATTTCATTTCTGAGCTTCCGTGGCGCAATGGTTAGCGCGTTCGGCTGTTAACCGAAAGGTTGGTGGTTCGAGCCCATCCGTGAGCGGTGTTGTGAGGTCTCAGATGTGACGTAAAAAGTCAAAGTTTTTCCACAATACCTGACGAACATTTAATCGTTGGGCTTCCGTTGCGCAATGGTTAACGCCGTCGGCTGTTAACCGAAAGGTTGGTGGTTCGAGCCCATCCTGGAGCGGTGTTGTGAGGTCTTAGATGTAACGTAAAATTCAGAGTTTTTTAAAAATAACTGACGAACATTTAATTTTTGGGCTTCCGTGGCACAATGGTTAGCGCGTTCGGCTGTTAACCGAAAGGTTGGTGGTTCGAGCCCATCCGGGAGCGGTAATGTGAGGTCTTAGATGTAACGTATAATTCAGAGTTTTTTAAAAATACCTGACGAACATTTAATCTTTGGGCTTCCGTGGCGCAATGGTTAGCGCGTTCGGCTGTTAACCGAAAGGTTGGTGGTTCGAGCCCACCCGGGAGCGGTGTTGAGAGCTCTCAAATGTAACGTAAAAAGCCAAAGTTTTTCCACAATACCTGACGACCGTTTATTTTTTGAGCTTCCGTGGCGCAATGGTTAGCGCGTTCGGCTGTTAACCGAAAGGTTGGTGGTTCGAGCCCACCCGGGAGCGGTGTTGTGAGATCTCAAACGTAATGTCAAATGCCAAAGTTTTTCCACAATACCTGACGAACATTTAATCTTTGGGCTTCCGTGGCGCAATGGTTAGCGTGTTCGGCAGTTAACTGAAAGGTTGGTGGTTCGAGACCATCCGGGAGCGGTGTTGTGAGGTCTCAGATGTGACGTAAAAAGTCAAAGTTTTTCCACAATACCTGACGAACATTTAATTTTTGGGCTTCCGTGGCGCAATGGTTAGCGCGTTCGGCTGTTAACCGAAAGGTTGGCGGTTCAAGCCCACCCGGGAGCGGTGTTGTGAAATCTCACATGTAACGTAAAAATCCAAAGTTTTTCCACAATACCTGACGAACATTTAATCGTTGGGCTTCCGTTGCGCAATGGTTAACGCCGTCGGCTGTTAACCGAAAGGTTGGTGGTTCGAGCCCATCCGGGAGCGGTGTTGTGAGGTCTTAGATGTAACGTAAAATTCAGAGTTTTTTAAAAATAACTGACGAACATTTAATTTTTGGGCTTCCGTGGCGCAATGGTTAGAGCGTTCAGCTGTTATTCAAAAGGTTTGTGGTTCGAGCCCATCCGGGAGCGGTGTTTTGAAGTCTCGGATGTGACGTAAAAAGTCAGAGTTTTTCCACAATACCTGACGACCATTTCATTTCTGAGCTTCCTTGGCTCGAAGGTTAGCGCGTTCGGATGTTAACCAAAAGGTTGGTGGTTCGAGCCCACCCGGCTGCCGTGTTGTGAAGTCTCAAATGTAACGTAAAAAGCCAAAGTTTTTCCACAATACCTGACGACCGTTTAATTTTTGAGCTTCCGTGGCGCAATGGTTAGCGCGTTCGGCTGTTAACCGAAAGGTTGGTGTTTCGAGCCCACCCGGGAGCGGTGTTGTGAGATCTCAAACGTAATGTCAAATGGCAAAGTTTTTCCACAATACCTGACGAACATTTAATCTTTGGGCTTCCGTGGCGCAATGGTTAGCGCGTTCGGCAGTTAACTGAAAGGTTGGTGGTTCGAGCCCATCCGGGAGCGGTGTTGTGAGGTCTAAGATGTAACGTAAAATTCAGAGTTTTTTAAAAATAACTGACGAACATTTAATTTTTGGGCTTCCGTGGCGCAATGGTTAGCGCGTTCGGCTGTTAACCGAAAGGTTGGTGGTTCGAGCCCATCCGGGAGCGGTAATGTGAGGTCTTAGATGTAACGTAAAATTCAGAGTTTTTTAAAAATACCTGACGAACATTTAATCTTTGGGCTTCCGTGGCGCAATGGTTAGCGCGTTCGGCTGTTAACCGAAAGGTTGGTGGTTCGAGCCCACCCGGTAGCGGTGTTGAGAGCTCTCACATGTAACGTAAAAAGCCAAAGTGTTTGCACAATAGCCGACGACCATTTAATTTTTGGGCTTCCGTGGCGCAATGGTTAGCGCGTTCGGCTGTTAACCGAAAGGATGGTGGTTCGAGCCCATCCGTGAGCGGTGTTGTGAGGTCTCAGATGTGACGTAAAAAGTCAAAGTTTTTCCACAATACCTGACGAACATTTAATTTTTGGGCTTCCGTGAAGCAATGGTTAGCGCGTTCGGCTGTTAACCGAAAGGTTGGTGGTTCGAGCCCACCCGGGAGCTGTGTTGTGAGGTCTTAGATGTAACGTAAAATTCAGAGTTTTTTAAAAATAACTGACGAACATTTAATTTTTGGGCTTCCGTGGCGCAATGGTTAGAGCGTTCAGCTGTTATTCAAAAGGTTTGTGGTTCGAGCCCATCCAGGAGCAGTGTTGTGAAGTCTCAGATGTGACCTAAAAAGTCAAAGTTTTTCCACAATACCTGACGAACATTTAATCTTTGGGCTTCCGTTGCACAATGGTTAACGCCGTCGGCTCTTAACCGAAAGGTTGGTGGTTCGAGCCCATCCGGGAGCGGTGTTGTGAGGCCTTAGATGTAACGTAAAATTCAGAGTTTTTTAAAAATAACTGACGAACATTTAATTTTTGGGCTTCCGTGGCGCAATGGTTAGAGCGTTCAGCTGTTATTCAAAAGGTTTGTGGTTCGAGCCCATCCAGGAGCAGTGTTGTGAAGTCTCAGATGTGACCTAAAAAGTCAAAGTTTTTCCACAATACCTGACGAACATTTAATCTTTGGGCTTCCGTTGCACAATGGTTAACGCCGTCGGCTCTTAACCGAAAGGTTGGTGGTTCGAGCCCATCCGGGAGCGGTGTTGTGAGGCCTTAGATGTAACGTAAAATTCAGAGTTTTTTAAAAATAACTGACGAACATTTAATTTTTGGTCTTCCGTGGCGCAATGGTTAGAGCGTTCAGATGTTATTCAAAAGGTTTGTGGTTCGAGCCCATCCGGGAGCGGTGTTGTGAAGTCTCAGATGTGACGTAAAAAGTCAAAGTTTTTCCACAATACCTGACGAACATTTAATCTTTGGGCTTCCGTGGCGCAATGGTTAGCGCGTTCGGCTGTTAACCGAAAGGTTGGTGGTTCGAGCCCAACCGGGAGCGGTGTTGTGAGATCTCGCATGTAACGTAAAAATCCAAAGTTTTTCCACAATACCTGACGAACATTTAATCTTTGGGCTTCCGTTGCGCAATGGTTAACGCCGTCGGCTGTTAACCGAAAGGTTGGTGGTTCGAGCCCATCCGGGAGCGGTGTTGTGAGGTCTCAGATGTGACGTAAAAAGTCAAAGTTTTTCCACAATACCTGACGAACATTTAATTTTTGGGCTTCCGTGAAGCAATGGTTAACGCCGTCGGCTGTTAACCGAAAGGTTGGTGGTTCGAGCCCATCCGGGAGCTGTGTTGTGAGGTCTTAGATGTAACGTAAAATTCAGAGTTTTTTAAAAATAACTGACGAACATTTAATTTTTGGGCTTCCGTGGCGCAATGGTTAGCGCGTTCGGCTGTTAACCGAAAGGTTGGTGGTTCGAGCCCATCCGGGAGCGGTGTTGTGAGGTCTTAGATGTAACGTAAAATTCAGAGTTTTTTAAAAATAACTGACGAACATTTAATTTTTGGGCTTCCGTGGCGCAAAGGTTAGAGCGTTCAGCTGTTATTCAAAAGGTTTGTGGTTCGAGCCCATCCGGGAGCGGTGTTGTGAAATCTCAGATGTGACGTAAAAAGTCAAAGTTTTTCCACAATACCTGACGAACATTTAATCTTTGGGCTTCCGTTGCACAATGGTTAACGCCGTCGGCTGTTAACCGAAAGGTTGGTGGTTCGAGCCCATCCGGGAGCGGTGTTGTGAGGTCTTAGATGTAACGTAAAATTCAGAGTTTTTTAAAAATAACTGACGAACATTTAATTTTTGGGCTTCCGTGGCGCAATGGTTAGAGCGTTCAGCTGTTATTCAAAAGGTTTGTGGTTCGAGCCCATCCGGGAGCGGAGTTGTGAAGTCTCAGATGTGACGTAAAAAGTCAAAGTTTTTCCACAATACCTGACGAACATTTAATCTTTGGGCTTCCGTTGCACAATGGTTAACGCCGTCGGCTGTAAAGCTTTGTCCACATTGAGCTCGTGCTCGCGTGTTCGCGCCTTCGTTCATTCGCATCTTCGTAAGACTACATGAAAAATATTTCTCCTACTGTTCAGATAAACGCAAATATTTTGCTTTTCCTATTCTGAAAGCCAATGAAATTAGAGAAATCATTGCGCCATCTACGTTGACCATATTTATTAATTATGACTCGACTGAGCTGCACGCTGCTTCCCTCATTGTGAAAAAGTGATAAAAACGAAACTAATCGACACCCTCCAAACTCCACCCTTCCTCTCGTCTGCGATTGGTGCTTTTCTCGCGAAGGCACGACATTCTTGGCCTAGTCGCAAGAAATTTGTATCTTCGCAAGGCGAGGACGCAAAGTAGCGAAAACCCAATGTGGACAGTAGCGCGATGTTGCAAACAAGCGAAGCGAAGATACAAACGCGCAAAAAGTGTCAGTCTGGACAGGCCTTTAACCGAAAGGTTGGTGGTTCGAGCCCATCCGGGAGCGGTGTTGTGAGGTCTTAGATGTAACGTAAAATTCAGAGTTTTTTATAAATAACTGACGAACATTTAATTTTTGGTCTTCCGTGGCGCAATGGTTAGAGCGTTCAGATGTTATTCAAAAGGTTTGTGGTTCGAGCCCATCCGGGAGCGGTGTTGTGAAGTCTCAGATGTGACGTAAAAAGTCAAAGTTTTTCCACAATACCTGACGAACATTTAATCTTTGGACTTCCGTGGCGCAATGGTTAGCGCGTTCGGCTGTTAACCGAAAGGTTGGTGGTTCGAGCCCACCCGGGAGCGGTGTTGTGAGATCTCACATGTAACGTAAAAGTCCAAAGTTTTTCCACAATACCTGACGAACATTTAATCTTTGGGCTTCCGTTGCGCAATGGTTAACGCCGTCGGCTGTTAACCGAAAGGTTGGTGGTTCGAGCCCATCCGGGAGCGGTGTTGTGAGGTCTTAGATGTAACGTAAAATTCAGAGTTTTTTAAAAATAACTGACGAACATTTAATTTTTGGGCTTCCGTGGCGCAATGTTTAGAGCGTTCAGCTGTTATTCAAAAGGTTTGTGGTTCGAGCCCATCCGGGAGCGGTAATGTGAGGTCTTAGATGTAACGTAAAATTCAGAGTTTTTTAAAAATTCCTGACGAACATTTAATCTTTGGGCTTCCGTGGCGCAATGGTTAGCGCGTTCGGCTGTTAACCGAAAGGTTTGTGGTTCGAGCCCACCCGGGAGCGGTGTTGTGAGCTTTCACATGTAACGTAAAAAGCCAAAGTGTTTCCACAATAGCCGACGACCATTTAATTTTTGGGCTTCCGTGGCGCAATGGTTAGCGCGTTCGGCTGTTAACCGAAAGGTTGGTGGTTCGAGCCCATCCGGGAGCGGTGTTGTGAGGTCTTAGATGTAACGTAAAATTCAGAGTTTTTTAAAAATAACTGACGAACATTTAATTTTTGGGCTTCCGTGGCGCAATGTTTAGAGCGTTCAGCTGTTATTCAAAAGGTTTGTGGTTCGAGCCCATCCGGGAGCGGTAATGTGAGGTCTTAGATGTAACGTAAAATTCAGAGTTTTTTAAAAATTCCTGACGAACATTTAATCTTTGGGCTTCCGTGGCGCAATGGTTAGCGCGTTCGGCTGTTAACCGAAAGGTTTGTGGTTCGAGCCCACCCGGGAGCGGTGTTGTGAGCTTTCACATGTAACGTAAAAAGCCAAAGTGTTTCCACAATAGCCGACGACCATTTAATTTTTGGGCTTCCGTGGCGCAATGGTTAGCGCGTTCGGCTGTTAACCGAAAGGTTTGTGGTTCGAGCCCACCCGGGAGCGGTGTTGTGAGCTTTCACATGTAACGTAAAAAGCCAAAGTGTTTCCACAATAGCCGACGACCATTTAATTTTTGGGCTTCCGTGGCGCAATGGTTAGCGCGTTCGGCTGTTAACCGAAAGGTTGGTGGTTCGAGCCCATCCGGGAGCGGTGTTGTGAGGTCTTAGATGTAACGTAAAATTCAGAGTTTTTTAAAAATAACTGACGAACATTTAATTTTTGGGCTTCCGTGGCGCAATGGTTAGCGCGTTCGGCTGTTTTACCGAAAGGTTTGTGGTTCGAGCCCACCCGGGAGCGGTGTTGTGAGCTCTCACATGTAACGTAAAAAGCCAAAGTGTTTCCACAATAGCCGACGACCATTTAATTTTTGGGCTTCCGTGGCGCAATGGTTAGCGCGTTCGGCTGTTAACCGAAAGGTTAGTGGTTCGAGCCCATCCGTGAGCGGTGTTGTGAGATCTCAGATGTGACGTAAAAATCCAAAGTTTTTCCACAATACCTGACGAACATTTAATCTTTGGGCTTCCGTTGCACAATGGTTAACGCCGTCGGATGTTAACCGAAAGGTTGGTGGTTCGAGCCCATCCGGGAGCGGTGCTGTGAGGTCTTAGATGTAACGTAAAATTCAGAGTTTTTTAAAAATAACTGACGAACATTTAATTTTTGGGCTTCCGTGGCGCAATGGTTAGAGCGTTCAGCTGTTATTCAAAAGGTTTGTGGTTCGAGCCCATCCGGGAGCGGTGTTGTGAAGTCTCAGATGTGACGTAAAAAGTCAAAGTTTTTCCACAATACCTGACGAACAATTAATCTTTGGGCTTCCGTTGCACAATGGTTAACGCCGTCGGCTGTTAACCGAAAGGTTGGTGGTTCGAGCCAATCCGGAAGCGGTGTTGTGAGGTCTTAGATGTAACGAAAAATTCAGAGTTTTTTAAAAATAACTGACGAACATTTAATTTTTGGTCTTCCGTGGCGCAATGGTTAGAGCGTTCAGATGTTATTCAAAAGGTTTGTGGTTCGAGCCCATCCGGGAGCGGTGTTGTGAAGTCTCAGATGTGACGTAAAAAGTCAAAGTTTTTCCACAATACCTGACGAACATTTAATTTTTGGGCTTCCGTGAAGCAATGGTTAGCGCGTTCGGCTGTTAATCGAAAGGTTGGTGGTTCGAGCCCACCCGGGAGCGGTGTTGTGAAATCTCACATGTAACCTAAAAATCCAAAGTTTTTCCACAATACCTGACGAACATTTAATTTTTGGGCTTCCGTGAAGCAATGGTTAACGCCGTCGGCTGTTAACCGAAAGGTTGGTGGTTCGAGCCCATCCGGGAGCTGTGTTGTGAGGTCTTAGATGTAACGTAAAATTCAGAGTTTTTTAAAAATAACTGACGAACATTTAATTTTTGGGCTTCCGTGGCGCAATGGTTAGAGCGTTCAGCTGTTATTCAAAAGGTTTGTGGTTCGAGCCCATCCGGGAGCGGTGTTTTGAAGTCTCAGATGTGACGTAAAAAGTCAAAGTTTTTCCACAATACCTGACGAACATTTAATCTTTGGGCTTCCGTTGCACAATGGTTAACGCCGTCGGCTGTTAACCGAAAGGTTGGTGGTTCGAGCCCATCCGGGAGCGGTGTTGTGAGGTCTTAGATGTAACGTAAAATTCAGAGTTTTTTAAAAATATCTGACGAACATTTAATTTTTGGGCTTCCGTGGCGCAATGGTTAGCGCGTTCAGCTGTTATTCAAAAGGTTTGAGGTTCGAGCCCATCCGGGGCGGTGTTTTGAAGTCTCGGATGTGACGTACAAAGTCAGAGTTTTTCCACAATACCTGACGACCATTTCATTTCTGAGCTTCCTTGGCTCGAAGGTTAGCGCGTTCGGATGTTAACCAAAAGGTTGGTGGTTCGAGCCAAATGTTCGTCAGGTATTGTGGAAAAACTTTGACTTTTTACGTCACATCTGAGACCTCACAACACCGCTCACAGATGGGCCCGAACCACCAACCTTTCGGTTAACAGCCGAACGCGCTAACCATTGCGCCACGGAAGCCCAAAAATTAAATGGTCGTCGGCTATTGTGGAAACACTTTGGCTTTTTACGTTACATGTGAGAGCTCACAACACCAATACCGGGTGGGCTCGAACCACCAACCTTTCGGTTAACAGCCGAACGCGCTAACCATTGCGCCACGGAAGCCCAAAGATTAAATGTTCGTCAGGTATTTTTAAAAAACTCTGAATTTTACGTTACATCTAAGACCTCACATTACCGCTCCCGGATGGGCTCGAACCACCAACCTTTCGGTTAACAGCCGAACGCGCTAACCATTGCGCCACGGAAGCCCAAAAATTAAATGTTCGTCAGTTATTTTTAAAAAACTCTGAATTTTACGTTACATCTAAGACCTCACAACACCGCTCCCGGATGGGCTCGAACCACCAACCTTTCGGTTAACAGCCGACGGCGTTAACCATTGCGCAACGGAAGCCCAACGATTAAATGTTCGTCAGGTATTGTGGAAAAACTTTGGATTTTTACGTCACATCTGAGACTTCACAACACCGCTCTCGGATGGGCTCGAACCACAAACCTTTTGAATAACAGCTGAACGCTCTAACCATTGCGCCACGGAAGACCAAAAATTAAATGTTCGTCAGTTATTTTTAAAAAACTCTGAATTTTACGTTACATCTAAGACCTCACAACACCGCTCCCGAATGGGCTCGAACCACCAACCTTTCGGTTAACAGCCGACGGCGTTAACCGATTGTCTACCATTGGGTCGAATCCCATTGGATCGAATGTCTTGTTCGACCGAATCCCATTAGACCGTATACCGCAATATGGGCGCTTTTCCAATCATAAATTTTCCTTTCTTTCCTATTTTTCTATTGATTTTCTTATTAAACTTCTTGATATTTCAGCAAGTAATATGTATGTTCACCAATAACATTCTTCAATAAAATTCAGTAAATAATTTTCATTGTTTGAAATTTTCTAACCTAACTTAACCAAACCAAACCAAACCAAACCTAACCTAACCTAACCTAACCTAACCTAACCTAACCTAACCTAACCTAACCAAACCAAACCTAACCTAACCTAACCTAACCAAACCTAACAAAACCTAACCTAACCTAACCTAACCAAAACAAACCATACCTAACCTAACCTAACCTAACCAAACCTAACAAAACCTAACCAAACCTAACCAAACCTAACAAAACCTAACCTAACCTAACCTAACCAAACCTAACAAAACCTAACCTAACCTAACCTAACCAAACCGAACCAAACCTAACCTAACCTAACCTAACCTAACCAAACCTAACAAAACCTAACCAAACCTAACAAAACCTAACAAAACCTAACCAAACCTAACCTAACCTAATCTAACCCAACCTAACCAAACCTAATCTAACCAAACCTAACCTAACCTAACCAAACCTAGCCAAACCTAACCTAGCCAAACCTAACCTAACCTAACCTAACCTAACCTAACCTAACCTAACCAAACCTAACCAAACCTAACCAAACCTAACCTAACCTAACCTAACCTAACCTAACCTAACCAAACCTAACCTAACCTAACCGAACCTAACCTAACCAAACCTCACCAAACCAAACCAAACCTAACCTAACCTAACCAAACCTAACCTAACCTCACCTAACCTCACCTATCCTAACCTATCCTAACCTAACCTAACCTAACCTAACCTAACCTAGACAAACCTAACCTAACCAAACCTAACCTAACCAAACCAACCCTAACCTTGACAAACCTAAGCTAACCAAACCTAACCTAACCTAACCAAACCAAACCTTACCCTAACCTATAAATAAAATTGATGGTCTTGCAAACTTCTTGATATTGCAGTATGTTCACCAATAATATTCTTCGATAAATTTCAGTAAATAATTTTCATTGTTGGAAATTGTCTAACCTAACCTAACCTAACCCAACCCAACCCAAACCTAACCCAACCAAACCAAGCCAAACCTAACCTAACCTAAAAATTAAATTGATTTTCATACTAAACTTCTTGATATCGCAGCAAACCATATGTATGTTCACCAATAACATTCTTCAATAAATTTCAGTAAATAACTTCCATTTTTGGAAATTGTCTAATCCTAACGTAACCTAGCCTTGCCTTTAAGAGATCTCCCTCCCAAGCACTGACGGCGCTCGATGCTGCTTAACTTCTTCGATCATCCAAATCACTTTATCCATAGCGCTACTGGAGCTCGGCAACTCGAGGAAAACGCTATGATTTTAAATGTGTAAACCCATCCCATTCAGTCGAAAGCTCTTCCATATAAATATTCCCATTCAGTAGAAAATCCCTCTTTGGGCTATAAATTCTTTTAAATTTGGCTACAATTGTAGAAATCTGAATTCGTTCCAACGGGATTCTATCCAATACGAGTATACCCGTTAACCATTGCGCAACGGAAGCCCAAAGATTAAATGTTCGTCAGGTATTGTGGAAAAACTTTGGATTTTTACGTTACCTGTGAGATTACACAACTCCGCTCCCGGGTGGGCTCGAACTACCAACCTATTAGTTAACAGCCGAACGCGCAAACCATTGAGCCACGGAAGCCCAAAAATTAAATGTTCGTCAGGTATTGTGGAAAAACTTTGGCTTTTTACGTTACATTTGAGACTTCACAACACTGCTCCCGGGTGGGCTCGAACCACCAACCTTAAGCTTAACATCCGAACACGCTAACCATGGAGCCAAGGAAGCTCAGAAATGAAATGGTCGTCAGGTATTGTGGAAAAACTTTGACTTTTTACGTCACATCTGAGACTTCACAACACCGCTCCCGGATGGGCTTGAACCACAAACCTTTTGAATAACAGCTGAACGCTCTAACCAATTGCGCCACGGAAGCCCAAAAATTCAATGTTCGTCAGTTATTTTTAAAAAACTCTGAATTTTACGTTACATCTAAGACCTCACAACACCGCTCCCGGATGGGCTCGAACCACCAACCTTTCGGTAACAGCCGACGGCGTTAACCATTGCGCAACGGAAGCCCAACGATTAAATGTTCGTCAGGTATTGTGGAAAAACTTTGGATTTTTACGTTACATGTGAGATTTCACAACACCGCTCTTGGGTGGGCTCGAACCACCAACCTTTCGGTTAACAGCCGAACGCGCTAACCATTGCGCCACGGAAGCCCAGAAATTAAATGTTCGTCAGGTATTGTGGAAAAACTTTGACTTTTTACGTCACATCTGAGACCTCACAACACCGCTCACGGATGGGCTCGAACAACCAACCTTTCGGTTAACAGCCGAACGTGCTAACCATTGCGCCACGGAAGCCCAAAGATTAAATGTTCGTCAGGTATTGTAGAAAAACTTTAACTATTTACGTCACATCTGAGACTTCACAACACCGCTCCCGGATGGGCTCGAACCACAAACCTTTTGAATAACAGCTGAACGCTCTAACCATTGCGCCACGGAAGACCAAAAATTAAATGTTCGTCAGTTATTTTTATAAAACTCTGAATTTTACGTTACATCTAAGACCTCACAACACCGCTCCCGGATGGGCTCGAACCACCAACCTTTCGGTTAACAGCCGACGGCGTTAACCATTGCGCAACGGAAGCCCAAAGATTAAATGTTCGTCAGGTATTGTGGAAAAACTTTGGATTTTTACGTTACATGTGAGATCTCACAACACCGCTCCCGGATGGGCTCGAACCACCAACCTTTCGGTTAACAGCCGACGGCGTTAACCATTGTGCAACGGAAGCCCAAAGATTAAATGTTCGTCAGGTATTGTTTAAAAACTTTGGCTTTTTACGATACATGTGAGAGCTCACAACACCGCTCCCGGATGGTCTCGAACCACCAACCTTTCAGTTAACAGCCGAACGCGCTAACCATTGCGCCACGAAAGCCCAAAGATTAAATGTTCGTCAGGTATTGTGGAAAAACTTTGGCTTTTTACGTTACATTTGAGACTTCACAACACTGCTCCCGGGTGGGCTCGAACCACCAACCTTTTGAATAACAGCTGAACGCTCTAACCATTGCGCCACGGAAGACCAAAAATTAAATGTTCGTCAGTTATTTTTAAAAAACTCTGAATTTTACGTTACATCTAAGACCTCACAACACCGCTCCCGGATGGGCTCGAACCACCAACCTTTCGGTAAACAGCCGACGGCGTTAACCATTGTGCAACGGAAGCCCAAAGATTAAATGTTCGTCAGGTATTGTGGAAAAACTTTGGCTTTTTACGTTACATTTGAGACTTCACAACACTGCTCCCGGGTGGGCTCGAACCACCAACCTTAAGCTTAACATCCGAACACGCTAACCATGGAGCCAAGGAAGCTCAGAAATGAAATGGTCGTCAGGTATTGTGGAAAAACTTTGACTTTTTACGTCACATCTGAGACTTCACAACACCGCTCCCGGATGGGCTCGAACCACAAACCTTTTGAATAACAGCTGAACGCTCTAACCAATTGCGCCACGGAAGCCCAAAAATTCAATGTTCGTCAGTTATTTTTAAAAAACTCTGAATTTTACGTTACATCTAAGACCTCACAACACCGCTCCCAGATGGGCTCGAACCACCAAACTTTCGGTAACAGCCGACGGCGTTAACCATTGCGCAACGGAAGCCCAACGATTAAATGTTCGTCAGGTATTGTGGAAAAACTTTGGATTTTTACGTTACATGTGAGATTTCACAACACCGCTCTTGGGTGGGCTCGAACCACCAACCTTTCGGTTAACAGCCGAACGCGCTAACCATTGCGCCACGGAAGCCCAAAAATTAAATGTTCGTCAGGTATTGTGGAAAAACTTTGGATTTTTACGTTACATGTGAGATTTCACAACACCGCTCTTGGGTGGGCTCGAACCACCAACCTTTCGGTTAACAGCCGAACGCGCTAACCATTGCGCCACGGAAGCCCAGAAATTAAATGTTCGTCAGGTATTGTGGAAAAACTTTGACTTTTTACGTCACATCTGAGACCTCACAACACCGCTCACGGATGGGCTCGAACAACCAACCTTTCGGTTAACAGCCGAACGTGCTAACCATTGCGCCACGGAAGCCCAAAGATTAAATGTTCGTCAGGTATTGTGGAAAAACTTTGGATTTTTACGTTACATGTGAGATCTCACAACACCGCTCCCGGATGGGCTCGAACCACCAACCTTTCGGTTAACAGCTGAACGCTCTAACCATTGCGCCACGGAAGCCCAAAAATTAAATGTTCGTCAGTTATTTTTAAAAAACTCTGAATTTTACGTTACATCTAAGACCTCACAACACCGCTCCCGGATGGGTTCGAAAAACCAACCTTTCGGTTAACAGCCGACGGCGTTAACCATTGCGCAACGGAAGCCCAACGATTAAATGTTCGTCAGGTATTGTGGAAAAACTTTGACTTTTTACGTCACATCTGAGACCTCACAACACCGCTCCCGGATGGGCTCGAACCACCAACCTTTCGGTTAACAGCCGACGGCGTTAACCATTGCGCAACGGAAGCCCAAAGATTAAATGTTCGTCAGGTATTGTGGAAAAACTTTGGATTTTTACGTTACATGTGAGATCTCACAACACCGCTCCCGGATGGGCTCGAACCACCAACCTTTCGGTTAACAGCCGACGGCGTTAACCATTGTGCAACGGAAGCCCAAAGATTAAATGTTCGTCAGGTATTGTTTAAAAACTTTGGCTTTTTACGTTACCTGTGAGATTTCACAACTCCGCTCCCGGGTGGGCTCGAACTACCAACCTATTAGTTAACAGCCGAACGCGCAAACCATTGAGCCACGGAAGCCCAAAAATTAAATGTTCGTCAGGTATTGTGGAAAAACTTTGGCTTTTTACGTTACATTTGAGACTTCACAACACTGCTCCCGGGTGGGCTCGAACCACCAACCTTAAGCTTAACATCCGAACACGCTAACCATGGAGCCAAGGAAGCTCAGAAATGAAATGGTCGTCAGGTATTGTGGAAAAACTTTGACTTTTTACGTCACATCTGAGACTTCACAACACCGCTCCCGGATGGGCTCGAACCACAAACCTTTTGAATAACAGCTGAACGCTCTAACCAATTGCGCCACGGAAGCCCAAAAATTCAATGTTCGTCAGTTATTTTTAAAAAACTCTGAATTTTACGTTACATCTAAGACCTCACAACACCGCTCCCGGATGGGCTCGAACCACCAACCTTTCGGTAACAGCCGACGGCGTTAACCATTGCGCAACGGAAGCCCAACGATTAAATGTTCGTCAGGTATTGTGGAAAAACTTTGGATTTTTACGTTACATGTGAGATTTCACAACACCGCTCTTGGGTGGGCTCGAACCACCAACCTTTCGGTTAACAGCCGAACGCGCTAACCATTGCGCCACGGAAGCCCAGAAATTAAATGTTCGTCAGGTATTGTGGAAAAACTTTGACTTTTTACGTCACATCTGAGACCTCACAACACCGCTCACGGATGGGCTCGAACAACCAACCTTTCGGTTAACAGCCGAACGTGCTAACCATTGCGCCACGGAAGCCCAAAGATTAAATGTTCGTCAGGTATTGTAGAAAAACTTTAACTATTTACGTCACATCTGAGACTTCACAACACCGCTCCCGGATGGGCTCGAACCACAAACCTTTTGAATAACAGCTGAACGCTCTAACCATTGCGCCACGGAAGACCAAAAATTAAATGTTCGTCAGTTATTTTTAAAAAACTCTGAATTTTACGTTACATCTAAGACCTCACAACACCGCTCCCGGATGGGCTCGAACCACCAACCTTTCGGTTAACAGCCGACGGCGTTAACCATTGCGCAACGGAAGCCCAAAGATTAAATGTTCGTCAGGTATTGTGTAAAAACTTTGGATTTTTACGTTACATGTGAGATCTCACAACACCGCTCCCGGATGGGCTCGAACCACCAACCTTTCGGTTAACAGCCGACGGCGTTAACCATTGTGCAACGGAAGCCCAAAGATTAAATGTTCGTCAGGTATTGTTTAAAAACTTTGGCTTTTTACGTTACATGTGAGAGCTCACAACACCGCTCCCGGATGGTCTCGAACCACCAACCTTTCAGTTAACAGCCGAACGCGCTAACCATTGCGCCACGGAAGCCCAAAGATTAAATGTTCGTCAGGTATTGTGGAAAAACTTTGGCTTTTTACGTTACATTTGAGACTTCACAACACTGCTCCCGGGTGGGCTCGAACCACCAACCTTTTGAATAACAGCTGAACGCTCTAACCATTGCGCCACGGAAGACCAAAAATTAAATGTTCGTCAGTTATTTTTAAAAAACTCTGAATTTTACGTTACATCTAAGACCTCACAACACCGCTCCCGGATGGGCTCGAACCACCAACCTTTCGGTAAACAGCCGACGGCGTTAACCATTGTGCAACGGAAGCCCAAAGATTAAATGTTCGTCAGGTATTGTGGAAAAACTTTGGCTTTTTACGTTACATTTGAGACTTCACAACACTGCTCCCGGGTGGGCTCGAACCACCAACCTTAAGCTTAACATCCGAACACGCTAACCATGGAGCCAAGGAAGCTCAGAAATGAAATGGTCGTCAGGTATTGTGGAAAAACTTTGACTTTTTACGTCACATCTGAGACTTCACAACACCGCTCCCGGATGGGCTCGAACCACAAACCTTTTGAATAACAGCTGAACGCTCTAACCAATTGCGCCACGGAAGCCCAAAAATTCAATGTTCGTCAGTTATTTTTAAAAAACTCTGAATTTTACGTTACATCTAAGACCTCACAACACCGCTCCCGGATGGGCTCGAACCACCAAACTTTCGGTAACAGCCGACGGCGTTAACCATTGCGCAACGGAAGCCCAACGATTAAATGTTCGTCAGGTATTGTGGAAAAACTTTGGATTTTTACGTTACATGTGAGATTTCACAACACCGCTCTTGGGTGGGCTCGAACCACCAACCTTTCGGTTAACAGCCGAACGCGCTAACCATTGCGCCACGGAAGCCCAAAAATTAAATGTTCGTCAGGTATTGTGGAAAAACTTTGGATTTTTACGTTACATGTGAGATTTCACAACACCGCTCTTGGGTGGGCTCGAACCACCAACCTTTCGGTTAACAGCCGAACGCGCTAACCATTTCGCCACGGAAGCCCAGAAATTAAATGTTCGTCAGGTATTGTGGAAAAACTTTGACTTTTTACGTCACATCTGAGACCTCACAACACCGCTCACGGATGGGCTCGAACAACCAACCTTTCGGTTAACAGCCGAACGTGCTAACCATTGCGCCACGGAAGCCCAAAGATTAAATGTTCGTCAGGTATTGTAGAAAAACTTTAACTATTTACGTCACATCTGAGACTTCACAACACCGCTCCCGGATGGGCTCGAACCACAAACCTTTTGAATAACAGCTGAACGCTCTAACCATTGCGCCACGGAAGACCAAATATTAAATGTTCGTCAGTTATTTTTAAAAAACTCTGAATTTTACGTTACATCTAAGACCTCACAACACCGCTCCCGGATGGGCTCGAACCACCAACCTTTCGGTTAACAGCCGACGGCGTTAACCATTGCGCAACGAAGCCCAAAGATTAAATGTTCGTCAGGTATTGTGGAAAAACTTTGGATTTTTACGTTACATGTGAGATCTCACAACACCGCTCCCGGATGGGCTCGAACCACCAACCTTTCGGTTAACAGCCGACGGCGTTAACCATTGTGCAACGGAAGCCCAAAGATTAAATGTTCGTCAGGTATTGTTTAAAAACTTTGGCTTTTTACGTTACATGTGAGAGCTCACAACACCGCTCCCGGATGGTCTCGAACCACCAACCTTAAGCTTAACATCCGAACACGCTAACCATGGAGCCAAGGAAGCTCAGAAATGAAATGGTCGTCAGGTATTGTGGAAAAACTTTGACTTTTTACGTCACATCTGAGACTTCACAACACCGCTCCCGGATGGGCTCGAACCACAAAACTTTTGAATAACAGCTGAACGCTCTAACCAATTGCGCCACGGAAGCCCAAAAATTCAATGTTCGTCAGTTATTTTTAAAAAACTCTGAATTTTACGTTACATCTAAGACCTCACAACACCGCTCCCGGATGGGCTCGAACCACCAAACTTTCGGTAACAGCCGACGGCGTTAACCATTGCGCAACGGAAGCCCAACGATTAAATGTTCGTCAGGTATTGTGGAAAAACTTTGGATTTTTACGTTACATGTGAGATTTCACAACACCGCTCTTGGGTGGGCTCGAACCACCAACCTTTCGGTTAACAGCCGAACGCGCTAACCATTGCGCCACGGAAGCCCAAAAATTAAATGTTCGTCAGGTATTGTGGAAAAACTTTGACTTTTTACGTCACATCTGAGACCTCACAACACCGCTCACGGATGGGCTCGAACCACCAACCTTTCGGTTAACAGCCGAACGTGCTAACCATTGCGCCACGGAAGACCAAAAATTAAATGTTCGTCAGTTATTTTTAAAAAACTCTGAATTTTACGTTACATCTAAGACCTCACAACACCGCTCCCGGATGGGCTCGAACCACCAACCTTTCGGTTAACAGCCGACGGCGTTAACCATTGCGCAACGAAAGCCCAAAGATTAAATGTTCGTCAGGTATTGTGGAAAAACTTTGGCTTTTTACGTTACATGTGAGAGCTCACAACACCGCTCCCGGATGGTCTCGAACCACCAACCTTTCAGTTAACAGCCGAACGCGCTAACCATTGCGCCACGGAAGCCCAAAGATTAAATGTTCGTCAGGTATTGTGGGAAAACTTTGGCTTTTTACGTTACATTTGAGACTTCACAACACTGCTCCCGGGTGGGCTCGAACCACCAACCTTAAGCTTAACATCCGAACACGCTAACCATGGAGCCAAGGAAGCTCAGAAATGAAATGGTCGTCAGGTATTGTGGAAAAACTTTGACTTTTTACGTCACATCTGAGACTTCACAACACCGCTCCCGGATGGGCTCGAACCACAAACCTTTTGAATAACAGCTGAACGCTCTAACCAATTGCGCCACGGAAGCCCAAAAATTCAATGTTCGTCAGTTATTTTTAAAAAACTCTGAATTTTACGTTACATCTAAGACCTCACAACACCGCTCCCGGATGGGCTCGAACCACCAAACTTTCGGTAACAGCCGACGGCGTTAACCATTGCGCAACGGAAGCCCAACGATTAAATGTTCGTCAGGTATTGTGGAAAAACTTTGGATTTTTACGTTACATGTGAGATTTCACAACACCGCTCTTGGGTGGGCTCGAACCACCAACCTTTCGGTTAACAGCCGAACGCGCTAACCATTGCGCCACGGAAGCCCAAAAATTAAATGTTCGTCAGGTATTGTGGAAAAACTTTGACTTTTTACGTCACATCTGAGACCTCACAACACCGCTCACGGATGGGCTCGAACCACCAACCTTTCGGTTAACAGCCGAACGTGCTAACCATTGCGCCACGGAAGCCCAAAGATTAAATGTTCGTCAGGTATTGTAGAAAAACTTTGGCTTTTTACGTTACATTTGAGACTTCACAACACTGCTCCCGGGTGGGCTCGAACCACCAACCTTTTGAATAACAGCTGAACGCTCTAACCATTGCGCCACGGAAGACCAAAAATTAAATGTTCGTCAGTTATTTTTAAAAAACTCTGAATTTTACGTTACATCTAAGACCTCACAACACCGCTCCCGGATGGGCTCGAACCACCAACCTTTCGGTAAACAGCCGACGGCGTTAACCATTGTGCAACGGAAGCCCAAAGATTAAATGTTCGTCAGGTATTGTGGAAAAACTTTGGCTTTTTACGTTACATCTGAGAGCTCACAACAACGCTCCCGGGTGGGCTCGAACCACCAACCTTTCGGTTAACAGCAGAACGCTCTAACCATTGCGCCACGGAAGCCCAAAAATTAAATGTTCGTCAGTTATTTTTAAAAAACTCTGAATTTTACGTTACATCTAAGACCTCACAACACCGCTCCCGGATGGGTTCGAACCACCAACCTTTCGGTTAACAGCCGACGGCGTTAACCATTGCGCAACGGAAGCCCAACGATTAAATGTTCGTCAGGTATTGTGGAAAAACTTTGGATTTTTACGTTACATGTGAGATTTCACAACACCGCTCCCGGGTGGGCTCGAACCACCAACCTATTAGTTAACAGCCGAACGCGCAAACCATTGAGCCACGGAAGCCCAAAAATTAAATGTTCGTCAGGTATTGTGGAAAAACTTTGGCTTTTTACGTTACATTTGAGACTTCACAACACTGCTCCCGGGTGGGCTCGAACCACCAACCTTAAGCTTAACATCCGAACACGCTAACCATGGAGCCAAGGAAGCTCAGAAATGAAATGGTCGTCAGGTATTGTGGAAAAACTTTGACTTTTTACGTCACATCTGAGACTTCACAACACCGCTCCCGGATGGGCTCGAACCACAAACCTTTTGAATAACAGCTGAACGCTCTAACCAATTGCGCCACGGAAGCCCAAAAATTCAATGTTCGTCAGTTATTTTTAAAAAACTCTGAATTTTACGTTACATCTAAGACCTCACAACACCGCTCCCGGATGGGCTCGAACCACCAACCTTTCGGTAAACAGCCGACGGCGTTAACCATTGTGCAACGGAAGCCCAAAGATTAAATGTTCGTCAGGTATTGTGGAAAAACTTTGGCTTTTTACGTTACATCTGAGAGCTCACAACAACGCTCCCGGGTGGGCTCGAACCACCAACCTTTCGGTTAACAGCTGAACGCTCTAACCATTGCGCCACGGAAGCCCAAAAATTAAATGTTCGTCAGTTATTTTTAAAAAACTCTGAATTTTACGTTACATCTAAGACCTCACAACACCGCTCCCGGATGGGTTCGAACCACCAACCTTTCGGTTAACAGCCGACGGCGTTAACCATTGCGCAACGGAAGCCCAACGATTAAATGTTCGTCAGGTATTGTGGAAAAACTTTGGTTTTTTACGTTACATGTGAGATTTCGCAACACCGCTCCCGGGTGGGCTCGAACCACCAACCTATTAGTTAACAGCCGAACGCGCAAACCATTGAGCCACGGAAGCCCAAAAATTAAATGTTCGTCAGGTATTGTGGAAAAACTTTGGCTTTTTACGTTACATTTGAGACTTCACAACACTGCTCCCGGGTGGGCTCGAACCACCAACCTTAAGCTTAACATCCGAACACGCTAACCATGGAGCCAAGGAAGCTCAGAAATGAAATGGTCGTCAGGTATTGTGGAAAAACTTTGACTTTTTACGTCACATCTGAGACTTCACAACACCGCTCCCGGATGGGCTCGAACCACAAACCTTTTGAATAACAGCTGAACGCTCTAACCAATTGCGCCACGGAAGCCCAAAAATTCAATGTTCGTCAGTTATTTTTAAAAAACTCTGAATTTTACGTTACATCTAAGACCTCACAACACCGCTCCCGGATGGGCTCGAACCACCAACCTTTCGGTAACAGCCGACGGCGTTAACCATTGCGCAACGGAAGCCCAACGATTAAATGTTCGTCAGGTATTGTGGAAAAACTTTGGATTTTTACGTTACATGTGAGATTTCACAACACCGCTCTTGGGTGGGCTCGAACCACCAACCTTTCGGTTAACAGCCGAACGCGCTAACCATTGCGCCACGGAAGCCCAAAAATTAAATGTTCGTCAGGTATTGTGGAAAAACTTTGACTTTTTACGTCACATCTGAGACCTCACAACACCGCTCACGGATGGGCTCGAACCACCAACCTTTCGGTTAACAGCCGAACGTGCTAACCATTGCGCCACGGAAGCCCAAAGATTAAATGTTCGTCAGGTATTGTAGAAAAACTTTAACTATTTACGTCACATCTGAGACTTCACAACACCGCTCCCGGATGGGCTCGAACCACAAACCTTTTGAATAACAGCTGAACGCTCTAACCATTGCGCCACGGAAGACCAAAAATTAAATGTTCGTCAGTTATTTTTAAAAAACTCTGAATTTTACGTTACATCTAAGACCTCACAACACCGCTCCCGGATGGGCTCGAACCACCAACCTTTCGGTTAACAGCCGACGGCGTTAACCATTGCGCAACGGAAGCCCAAAGATTAAATGTTCGTCAGGTATTGTGGAAAAACTTTGGCTTTTTACGTTACATGTGAGAGCTCACAACACCGCTCCCGGATGGTCTCGAACCAACAACCTTTCAGTTAACAGCCGAACGCGCTAACCATTGCGCCACGGAAGCCCAAAGATTAAATGTTCGTCAGGTATTGTGGAAAAACTTTGGCTTTTTACGTTACATTTGAGACTTCACAACACTGCTCCCGGGTGGGCTCGAACCACCAACCTTTTGAATAACAGCTGAACGCTCTAACCATTGCGCCACGGAAGACCAAAAATTAAATGTTCGTCAGTTATTTTTAAAAAACTCTGAATTTTACGTTACATCTAAGACCTCACAACACCGCTCCCGGATGGGCTCGAACCACCAACCTTTCGGTAAACAGCCGACGGCGTTAACCATTGTGCAACGGAAGCCCAAAGATTAAATGTTCGTCAGGTATTGTGGAAAAACTTTGGCTTTTTACGTTACATCTGAGAGCTCACAACAACGCTCCCGGGTGGGCTCGAACCACCAACCTTTCGGTTAACAGCTGAACGCTCTAACCATTGCGCCACGGAAGCCCAAAAATTAAATGTTCGTCAGTTATTTTTAAAAAACTCTGAATTTTACGTTACATCTAAGACCTCACAACACCGCTCCCGGATGGGTTCGAACCACCAACCTTTCGGTTAACAGCCGACGGCGTTAACCATTGCGCAACGGAAGCCCAACGATTAAATGTTCGTCAGGTATTGTGGAAAAACTTTGGATTTTTACGTTACATGTGAGATTTCACAACAACGCTCCCGGGTGGGCTCGAACCACCAACCTATTAGTTAACAGCCGAACGCGCAAACCATTGAGCCACGGAAGCCCAAAAATTAAATGTTCGTCAGGTATTCTGGAAAAACTTTGGCTTTTTACGTTACATTTGAGACTTCACAACACTGCTCCCGGGTGGGCTCGAACCACCAACCTTAAGCTTAACATCCGAACACGCTAACCATGGAGCCAAGGAAGCTCAGAAATGAAATGGTCGTCAGGTATTGTGGAAAAACTTTGACTTTTTACGTCACATCTGAGACTTCACAACACCGCTCCCGGATGGGCTCGAACCACAAACCTTTTGAATAACAGCTGAACGCTCTAACCAATTGCGCCACGGAAGCCCAAAAATTCAATGTTCGTCAGTTATTTTTAAAAAACTCTGAATTTTACGTTACATCTAAGACCTCACAACACCGCTCCCGGATGGGCTCGAACCACCAACCTTTCGGTAACAGCCGACGGCGTTAACCATTGCGCAACGGAAGCCCAACGATTAAATGTTCGTCAGGTATTGTGGAAAAACTTTGGATTTTTACGTTACATGTGAGATTTCACAACACCGCTCTTGGGTGGGCTCGAACCACCAACCTTTCGGTTAACAGCCGAACGCGCTAACCATTGCGCCACAGAAGCCCAAAAATTAAATGTTCGTCAGGTATTGTGGAAAAACTTTGACTTTTTACGTCACATCTGAGACCTCACAACACCGCTCACGGATGGGCTCGAACCACCAACCTTTCGGTTAACAGCCGAACGTGCTAACCATTGCGCCACGGAAGCCCAAAGATTAAATGTTCGTCAGGTATTGTAGAAAAACTTTAACTATTTACGTCACATCTGAGACTTCACAACACCGCTCCCGGATGGGCTCGAACCACAAACCTTTTGAATAACAGCTGAACGCTCTAACCATTGCGCCACGGAAGACCAAAAATTAAATGTTCGTCAGTTATTTTTAAAAAACTCTGAATTTTACGTTACATCTAAGACCTCACAACACCGCTCCCGGATGGGCTCGAACCACCAACCTTTCGGTTAACAGCCGACGGCGTTAACCATTGCGCAACGGAAGCCCAAAGATTAAATGTTCGTCAGGTATTGTGGAAAAACTTTGGATTTTTACGTTACATCTAAGACCTCACAACACCGCTCCCGGATGGGCTCGAACCACAAACCTTTTGAATAACAGCTGAACGCTCTAACCAATTGCGCCACGGAAGCCCAAAAATTCAATGTTCGTCAGTTATTTTTAAAAAACTCTGAATTTTACGTTACATCTAAGACCTCACAACACCGCTCCCGGATGGGCTCGAACCACCAACCTTTCGGTAACAGCCGACGGCGTTAACCATTGCGCAACGGAAGCCCAACGATTAAATGTTCGTCAGGTATTGTGGAAAAACTTTGGATTTTTACGTTACATGTGAGATTTCACAACACCGCTCTTGGGTGGGCTCGAACCACCAACCTTTCGGTTAACAGCCGAACGCGCTAACCATTGCGCCACAGAAGCCCAAAAATTAAATGTTCGTCAGGTATTGTGGAAAAACTTTGACTTTTTACGTCACATCTGAGACCTCACAACACCGCTCACGGATGGGCTCAAACCACCAACCTTTCGGTTAACAGCCGAACGTGCTAACCATTGCGCCACGGAAGCCCAAAGATTAAATGTTCGTCAGGTATTGTAGAAAAACTTTAACTATTTACGTCACATCTGAGACTTCACAACACCGCTCCCGGATGGGCTCGAACCACAAACCTTTTGAATAACAGCTGAACGCTCTAACCATTGCGCCACGGAAGACCAAAAATTAAATGTTCGTCAGTTATTTTTAAAAAACTCTGAATTTTACGTTACATCTAAGACCTCACAACACCGCTCCCGGATGGGCTCGAACCACCAACCTTTCGGTTAACAGCCGACGGCGTTAACCATTGCGCAACGGAAGCCCAAAGATTAAATGTTCGTCAGGTATTGTGGAAAAACTTTGGATTTTTACGTTACATGTGAGATCTCACAGCACCGCTCCCGGATGGGTTCGAACCACCAACCTTTCGGTTAACAGCCGACGGCGTTAACCATTGTGCAACGGAAGCCCAAAGATTAAATGTTCGTCAGGTATTGTGGAAAAACTTTGGCTTTTTACGTTACATGTGAGAGCTCACAACACCGCTCCCGGATGGTCTCGAACCACCAACCTTTCAGTTAACAGCCGAACGCGCTAACCATTGCGCCACGGAAGCCCAAAGATTAAATGTTTGTCAGGTATTGTGGAAAAACTTTGGCTTTTTACGTTACATTTGAGACTTCACAACACTGCTCCCGGGTGGGCTCGAACCACCAACCTTTTGAATAACAGCTGAACGCTCTAACCATTGCGCCACGGAAGACCAAAAATTAAATGTTCGTCAGTTATTTTTAAAAAACTCTGAATTTTACGTTACATCTAAGACCTCACAACACCGCTCCCGGATGGGCTCGAACCACCAACCTTTCGGTAAACAGCCGACGGCGTTAACCATTGTGCAACGGAAGCCCAAAGATTAAATGTTCGTCAGGTATTGTGGAAAAACTTTGGCTTTTTACGTTACATGTGAGAGCTCACAACAACGCTCCCGGATGGGTTCGAACCACCAACCTTTCGGTTAAGAGCCGACGGCGTTAACCATTGCGCAACGGAAGCCCAACGATTAAATGTTCGTCAGGTATTGTGGAAAAACTTTGGATTTTTACGTTACATGTGAGATTTCACAACACCGCTCTTGGGTGGGCTCGAACCACCAACCTTTCGGATAACAGCCGACGGCGTTAACCATTGCGCAACGGAAGCCCAAAGATTAAAGGTTCGTCAGGTATTGTGGAAAAACTTTGGCATTTGACATTACGTTTGAGATCTCACAACACCGCTCCCGGGTGGGCTCGAACCACCAACCTTTTGGTTAACATCCGAACGCGCTAACCTTCGAGCCAAGGAAGCTCAGAAATGAAATGGTCGTCAGGTATCGTGGAAAAACTTTGACTTTTTACGTCACATCTGAGACTTCACAACACCGCTCCCGGATGGGCTCGAACCACCAACCTTTCGGTTAACAGCCGAACGTGCTAACCATTGCGCCACGGAAGCCCAAAGATTAAATGTTCGTCAGGTATTGTGGAAAAACTTTAACTATTTACGTCACATCTGAGACTTCACAACACCGCTCCCGGATGGGCTCGAACCACAAACCTTTTGAATAACAGCTGAACGCTCTAACCATTGCGCCACGGAAGACCAAAAATTAAATGTTCGTCAGTTATTTTTAAAAAACTCTGAATTTTACGTTACATCTAAGACCTCACAACACCGCTCCCGAATGGGCTCGAACCACCAACCTTTCGGTTAACAGCCGACGGCGTTAACCATTGCGCAACGAAAGCCCAAAGATTAAATGTTCGTCGGGTATTGTGGAAAAACTTTGGATTTTTACGTTACCTGTGAGATTTCACAACTCCGCTCCCGGGTGGGCTCGAACCACCAACCTATTAGTTAACAGCCGAACGCGCAAACCATTGAGCCACGGAAGCCCAAAAATTAAATGTTCGTCAGGTATTGTGGAAAAACTTTGGCTTTTTACGTTACATTTGAGACTTCACAACACTGCTCCCGGGTGGGCTCGAACCACCAACCTTAAGCTTACATCCGAACACGCTAACCATGGAGCCAAGGAAGCTCAGAAATGAAATGGTCGTCAGGTATTGTGGAAAAACTTTGACTTTTTACGTCACATCTGAGACTTCACAACACCGCTCCCGGATAGGCTCGAACCACAAACCTTTTGAATAACAGCTGAACGCTCTAACCAATTGCGCCACGGAAGCCCAAAAATTAAATGTTCGTCAGTTATTTTTAAAAAAACTCTGAATTTTACGTTACATCTAAGACCTCTCAACACCGCTCCCGGATGGGCTCGAACCACCAACCTTTCGGTTAACAGCCGACGGCGTTAACCATTGCGCAACGGAAGCCCGAAGATTAAATGTTCGTCAGGTATTGTGGAAAAACTTTAACTATTTACGTCACATCTGAGACTTCACAACACCGCTCCCGGATGGGCTCGAACCACAAACCTTTTGAATAACAGCTGAACGCTCTAACCATTGCGCCACGGAAGACCAAAAATTAAATGTTCGTCAGTTATTTTTAAAAAACTCTGAATTTTACGTTACATCTAAGACCTCACAACACCGCTCCCGAATGGGCTCGAACCACCAACCTTTCGGTTAACAGCCGACGGCGTTAACCATTGCGCAACGGAAGCCCAAAGATTAAATGTTCGTCAGGTATTGTGGAAAAACTTTGGATTTTTACGTTACATGTGAGATTTCACAACTCCGCTCCCGGGTGGGCTCGAACCACCAACCTATTAGTTAACAGCCGAACGCGCTAACCATTGCGCCACAGAAGCCCAAAAATTAAATGTTCGTCAGGTATTGTGGAAAAACTTTGACTTTTTACGTCACATCTGAGACCTCACAACACCGCTCACGGATGGGCTCAAACCACCAACCTTTCGGTTAACAGCCGAACGTGCTAACCATTGCGCCACGGAAGCCCAAAGATTAAATGTTCGTCAGGTATTGTAGAAAAACTTTAACTATTTACGTCACATCTGAGACTTCACAACACCGCTCCCGGATGGGCTCGAACCACAAACCTTTAGAATAACAGCTGAACGCTCTAACCATTGCGCCACGGAAGACCAAAAATTAAATGTTCGTCAGTTATTTTTAAAAAACTCTGAATTTTACGTTACATCTAAGACCTCACAACACCGCTCCCGGATGGGCTCGAACCACCAACCTTTCGGTTAACAGCCGACGGCGTTAACCATTGCGCAACGGAAGCCCAAAGATTAAATGTTCGTCAGGTATTGTGGAAAAACTTTGGATTTTTACGTTACATGTGAGATCTCACAGCACCGCTCCCGGATGGGTTCGAACCACCAACCTTTCGGTTAACAGCCGACGGCGTTAACCATTGTGCAACGGAAGCCCAAAGATTAAATGTTCGTCAGGTATTGTGGAAAAACTTTGGCTTTTTACGTTACATGTGAGAGCTCACAACACCGCTCCCGGATGGTCTCGAACCACCAACCTTTCAGTTAACAGCCGAACGCGCTAACCATTGCGCCACGGAAGCCCAAAGATTAAATGTTTGTCAGGTATTGTGGAAAAACTTTGGCTTTTTACGTTACATTTGAGACTTCACAACACTGCTCCCGGGTGGGCTCGAACCACCAACCTTTTGAATAACAGCTGAACGCTCTAACCATTGCGCCACGGAAGACCAAAAATTAAATGTTCGTCAGTTATTTTTAAAAAACTCTGAATTTTACGTTACATCTAAGACCTCACAACACCGCTCCCGGATGGGCTCGAACCACCAACCTTTCGGTAAACAGCCGACGGCGTTAACCATTGTGCAACGGAAGCCCAAAGATTAAATGTTCGTCAGGTATTGTGGAAAAACTTTGGCTTTTTACGTTACATGTGAGAGCTCACAACAACGCTCCCGGATGGGTTCGAACCACCAACCTTTCGGTTAAGAGCCGACGGCGTTAACCATTGCGCAACGGAAGCCCAACGATTAAATGTTCGTCAGGTATTGTGGAAAAACTTTGGATTTTTACGTTACATGTGAGATTTCACAACACCGCTCTTGGGTGGGCTCGAACCACCAACCTTTCGGATAACAGCCGACGGCGTTAACCATTGCGCAACGGAAGCCCAAAGATTAAAGGTTCGTCAGGTATTGTGGAAAAACTTTGGCATTTGACATTACGTTTGAGATCTCACAACACCGCTCCCGGGTGGGCTCGAACCACCAACCTTTTGGTTAACATCCGAACGCGCTAACCTTCGAGCCAAGGAAGCTCAGAAATGAAATGGTCGTCAGGTATCGTGGAAAAACTTTGACTTTTTACGTCACATCTGAGACTTCACAACACCGCTCCCGGATGGGCTCGAACCACCAACCTTTCGGTTAACAGCCGAACGTGCTAACCATTGCGCCACGGAAGCCCAAAGATTAAATGTTCGTCAGGTATTGTGGAAAAACTTTAACTATTTACGTCACATCTGAGACTTCACAACACCGCTCCCGGATGGGCTCGAACCACAAACCTTTTGAATAACAGCTGAACGCTCTAACCATTGCGCCACGGAAGACCAAAAATTAAATGTTCGTCAGTTATTTTTAAAAAACTCTGAATTTTACGTTACATCTAAGACCTCACAACACCGCTCCCGAATGGGCTCGAACCACCAACCTTTCGGTTAACAGCCGACGGCGTTAACCATTGCGCAACGAAAGCCCAAAGATTAAATGTTCGTCGGGTATTGTGGAAAAACTTTGGATTTTTACGTTACCTGTGAGATTTCACAACTCCGCTCCCGGGTGGGCTCGAACCACCAACCTATTAGTTAACAGCCGAACGCGCAAACCATTGAGCCACGGAAGCCCAAAAATTAAATGTTCGTCAGGTATTGTGGAAAAACTTTGGCTTTTTACGTTACATTTGAGACTTCACAACACTGCTCCCGGGTGGGCTCGAACCACCAACCTTAAGCTTACATCCGAACACGCTAACCATGGAGCCAAGGAAGCTCAGAAATGAAATGGTCGTCAGGTATTGTGGAAAAACTTTGACTTTTTACGTCACATCTGAGACTTCACAACACCGCTCCCGGATAGGCTCGAACCACAAACCTTTTGAATAACAGCTGAACGCTCTAACCAATTGCGCCACGGAAGCCCAAAAATTAAATGTTCGTCAGTTATTTTTAAAAAAACTCTGAATTTTACGTTACATCTAAGACCTCTCAACACCGCTCCCGGATGGGCTCGAACCACCAACCTTTCGGTTAACAGCCGACGGCGTTAACCATTGCGCAACGGAAGCCCGAAGATTAAATGTTCGTCAGGTATTGTGGAAAAACTTTAACTATTTACGTCACATCTGAGACTTCACAACACCGCTCCCGGATGGGCTCGAACCACAAACCTTTTGAATAACAGCTGAACGCTCTAACCATTGCGCCACGGAAGACCAAAAATTAAATGTTCGTCAGTTATTTTTAAAAAACTCTGAATTTTACGTTACATCTAAGACCTCACAACACCGCTCCCGAATGGGCTCGAACCACCAACCTTTCGGTTAACAGCCGACGGCGTTAACCATTGCGCAACGGAAGCCCAAAGATTAAATGTTCGTCAGGTATTGTGGAAAAACTTTGGATTTTTACGTTACCTGTGAGATTTCACAACTCCGCTCCCGGGTGGGCTCGAACCACCAACCTATTAGTTAACAGCCGAACGCGCAAACCATTGAGCCACGGAAGCCCAAAAATTAAATGTTCGTCAGGTAGGGCTCGGGGATCGGTTAACTATTATTCAAATAAATTAACATACTAAAATTTGTAAAACAAAGATTATATAAAAGTATTTCGTCTCGATTTGTTTTGGAAAAAGGTAGAGTGATGCAATTATTAATCGTAAGTATTTTTTCCGAAAAACTAAAATTTTCAACATAATCAGAAGAATTTTACTCCAAAAAGTTTTTTGCGATACGTTTTATTCGATTTCGAATTAAAAAATTATGATCCATACATTTCTTGATACAAATGTGGTTTGGGTTTCACTTATCGATAAGTAATTGGACGAGTAACCGCCACTATAATTTTTTTACGATAAACTCTGATCTTTTTTAAATTGTCTGAGCTCATTACTAACGAAAAAAAGCAAAGTTTTAATCATTGACAAATAATTGTACAGTACTAAAAAACCTGATAATGATATGAACTATCAATGTAAACATTGTGATTGGCAATATTTTCAAAAGTATATAATACTTATCTTCGAGAGAAGTGTACCACAAAGCGTGGTAACATAAGAACATTAAAAGCAACGTTACTAAACCGAATCACATACGCGGTAAATAGTACCCTCATCACTACTCTATTAGCACTTGACTATTTCCTAAGGCGTGCACTGTTAAAAAATATTGTCTAAAATTGGATGTAAATGGATCCAAACGGCTGACTCTGAGACAGCACAGTTTTTTATCTATTTTTGGATAACTAGTGTCCAAAAAAGGAGGGTCGAACGATAAGCCAGATTTGAAGCCTCATCCAAAATTGGATCCAGAATCATCTATTAAGGGATCGATTATTACCCAGAAATGGTCAGGATATTATCCACACATCAATCAAACCCACATTGCATGGACAAATTTCTAACCAATATTGGACTAAAATCAAACCCTCATTGGACAATTTCTAACCGATATTGGACTAATATCGAGCCCATATTGGTGTAATATCTAACCGACATTGGACAAATGTCGAACAATATTGGACTCATATGAAGCCAATATAGAGGCTAGATTTTAATTTCACCGAGTGATGATTGTTTTGGAAAAATTCTGTTCTCGACGTATTCATCTGTCTGTGTGTTTGTTGGTCTGTCTGCCTGTTGTTACACCCCAGGGGATCGCGTTCGCAGTTTCTTAATCTGAACAAAAGGGTTCTCAATTTCCGGATCTTATTCACAGCTGACGGATATCTGAAAAACTGTACTGACCACTATTCTATTAACTGTCATCAACAATCTAACTACACCATTTTAAGGTCTTTCAGACACTCGCGAAAGAGGCATACTCTAGGGAAAACGTCTCTTAAAACGATACAACTAGAAGAATAATAAGTAACTTCAGATAAAAATAATTAATATCATCAGGAGTTCATAATAACCCCCCTTCGGGGTGGAAGTATGAAACTGGCCATAGAGCCAATGGTAAAAATCGTGAACAACAAGATTCTGTCGTTGCGCACAGAAAGGATTAGCCTGTTTATGGACATACAACCTTACAGTATATCGTAGTGGTATCTATACTCCTTGGTTTTCGTTCCGAAACTTACGTTGGCTGGGATCTCCGTCGAAAAGAAAAACGTAGAAACACGTTGCAATTCTTATATTAAAGATACTGGGAATAAATTTGTCCAAACCGTTTTAATTTAACCACGGAATTCTCACTCACACATATCACAACAAAACATCATTGATGATCGTTTAAATGTTTTGTAGAAAACTAGAAACCCCGACTAAAAGCCAAGGCTTAATTTACACCGTTCCGACAGAAACAGACGTGAGCCATTTTCGCTCCCAAAATCACAAGATAAAATAGTGCTAAACCGGAAGTGTGTAAGTTAATGCGCGTGGGTGCTAAAAAATGGTGTAACTATTTTTTTGGGAGCTAAGCGGTGTATGAATCCGCTGAGCTTTACGGCGAAACTTTGTTGTTACGGGCTTTTCAACCAGTTTCGTACTTCGGGTTATTATGAACTCCTGATATCATATAATATTAAAAAATTATTTGAGAAAAACCTCTAATAGGAGTAGTAGAAAGGGGTAATTCAGCGTAAATATGGACAAACGTTAGCGATTATATTGGCAAACGAAGTACCATGAGAGGGTCTTGTTTTAATAAAACTACCGAAGTATAACGAAAGTGTCTACAAAAAGAAGTGAGATCCTATGAAAAACATTAACATGTACAAAAATGGGCCAAGCCTCGCTTCGTGCCCTCTCCGCCGTAAAACGTTCTGAGATCCCATGTAGAGCCAAGTCTGCCTTTTTGTTCTTATTCAATCGCCAATTGAACAATTATGTTATAAATTAAGTCCTTTTCCTAATTAATAACCAATATTCTTTGACTCTATCATTATTAGACATCTTTGTTCGTATCAAAAATATCGTGACTTGGCAAGCGCAGGTAATTACCTTATAAACGTGTACATAAGGTTATGCATAACTCGCCTTATAATCTTGTAAATAGGGTTATGCATAACTAACCATAAAATTTGTACATAGGGGTGTGCATGACTCATCTTATAAACTTGTAGATATACCCTCGACCATAAACGACTTAGTGAATATCCCTTCGACTATTTTAAAATCGGCAACGATTTAGTGAATATCCCCTCGACTTCCTTTAAATATTACTTACTTGCGATTGCCAAGTCACGATATTTTTGATACGAACAAAGATGTATAATAATGATAAAGTCAAAGAATATTGGTTATTAATTAGGAAAAGGACTTAATTTATAACATAATTTTTCAATTGGCGATTGAATGAGAACAAAAGGCAGACTTGGCTCTACATGGGATGTCAGAACGTTTTACGGCGGAGAGGGCACGAAGCGAGGCTTGGCCCATTTTTGTACATGTTAATGTTTTTCATTGGATTGGGTTTTATCGAAAAGATTGGAACAATAATTGAGTTTGGCGATCTGATCATAAATAACTGACACGGAGAAAAGCGTATACAAGTTAAATTCTAATAAAAAATATTAGTGACAATATTCTAGATGAAAGTCTACTTCAAAAAAATGATTTGGATATTTTTTACAAAGCTTAAATTACAAAATATTACGCTAAAAGTTAGACTTTAAAGCAAGTGGATTTTATAACATAAAATATTTTTAATTTAACCGAACGTAGAGTACGACCCTTTTTTCTACATAATTTTTTTTCGAAACATTTTGTCGATTGCATACATTTGTCGGTTAAAATCTTACTAAGATTATTCAATCTCTAAAAATATCATCTAAAATCGTTGTATTGTTTAAACGAATAAACTTCTGGATAGTTTTCGATTATTTGTAGTTAATCGTATTTTTCGAAAAAATCGACCAAAAAACCCCGAGCCCTATCGTCAGGTATTGTGGAAAAACTTTGGCTTTTTACGTTACATTTGAGACTTCACAACACTGCTCCCGGGTGGGCTCGAACCACCAACCTTAAGCTTAACATCCGAACACGCTAACCATGGAGCCAAGGAAGCTCAGAAATGAAATGGTCGTCAGGTATTGTGGAAAAACTTTGACTTTTTACGTCACATCTGAGACTTCACAACACCGCTCCCGGATAGGCTCGAACCACAAACCTTTTGAATAACAGCTGAACGCTCTAACCAATTGCGCCACGGAAGCCCAAAAATTAAATGTTCGTCAGTTATTTTTAAAAAAACTCTGAATTTTACGTTACATCTAAGACCTCTCAACACCGCTCCCGGATGGGCTCGAACCACCAACCTTTCGGTTAACAGCCAACGGCGTTAACCATTGCGCAACGGAAGCCCGAAGATTAAATGTTCGTCAGGTATTGTGGAAAAACTTTAACTATTTACGTCACATCTGAGACTTCACAACACCGCTCCCGGATGGGCTCGAACCACAAACCTTTTGAATAACAGCTAACCGCGCTAACCATTGCGCCACGAAAGCCCAAAAATTAAATGTTCGTCAGTTATTTTTAAAAAAACTCTGAATTTTTCGTTACATCTAAGACCTCACAACACCGCTCCCGGATGGGCTCGAACCACCAACCTTTCGGTTAACAGCCGACGGCGTTAACCATTGCGTAACGGAAGCCCAACGATTAAATGTTCGTCAGGTATTGTGGAAAAACTTTGGATTTTTACGTTACATGTGAGATTTCACAACACCGCTCTTGGTGGGCTCGAACCACCAACCTTTCGGATAACAGCCGACGGCGTTAACCATTGCGCAACGGAAGCCCAAAGATTAAATGTTCGTCAGGTATTGTGGAAAAACTTTGACTTTTTACGTCACATCTGAGATCTCACAACACCGCTCACGGATGGGCTCGAACCACCAACCTTTCGGATAACAGCCGACGGCGTTAACCATTGCGCCACGGAAGAACAAAGATTAAATGTTCGTCAGGTATTGTGGAAAAACTTTGGCTTTTTACGTTACATGTGAGAGCTCACAACAACGCTCCCGGGTTGGCTCGAACCACCAACCTTTCGGTTAACAGCTGAACGCTCTAACCATTGCGCCACGGAAGCCCAAAAATTAAATGTTCGTCAGTTATTTTTAAAAAACTCTGAATTTTACGTTACATCTAAGACCTCACAACACCGCTCCCGGATGGGTTCGAACCACCAACCTTTCGGTTAACAGCCGACGGCGTTAACCATTGCGCAACGGAAGCCCAACGATTAAATGTTCGTCAGGTATTGTGGAAAAACTTTGGATTTTTACGTTACATGTGAGATTTCACAACACCGCTCTTGGGTGGGCTCGAACCACCAACCTTTCGGATAACAGCCGACGGCGTTAACCATTGCGCAACGGAAGCCCAAAGATTAAAGGTTCGTCAGGTATTGTGGAAAAACTTTGACTTTTTACGTCACATCTGAGACCTCACAACACCGCTCACGGATGGGCTCGAACCACCAACCTTTCGGTTAACATCCGAACGCGCTAACCATTGCGCCACGGAAGCCCAAAAATTAAATGGTCGTCGGGTATTGTGGAAACACTTTGGCTTTTTACGTTACATGTGAGAGCTCACAACACCGCTCCCGGATGGTCTCGAACCACCAACCTTTCAGTTAACAGCCGAACGCGCTAACCATTGCGCCATGGAAGCCCAAAGATTAAATGTTCGTCAGGTATTGTGGAAAAACTTTGGCATTTGACATTACGTTTGAGATCTCACAACACCGCTCCCGGGTGGGCTCGAACCACCAACCTTTTGGTTAACATCCGAACGCGCTAACCTTCGAGCCAAGGAAGCTCAGAAATGAAATGGTCGTCAGGTATCGTGGAAAAACTCTGACTTTTTACGTTACATCTAAGACCTCACAACACCGCTCCCGGATGGGCTCGAACCACCAACCTTTCGGTTAACAGCCGACGGCGTTAACCATTGCGCAACGGAAGCCCAACGATTAAATGTTCGTCAGGTATTGTGGAAAAACTTTGACTTTTTACGTCACATCTGAGACCTCACAACACCGCTCCCGGATGGGCTCGAACCACCAACCTTTCGGTTAACAGCCGACGGCGTTAACCATTGCGCCACGGAAGCCCAAAGATTAAATGTTCGTCAGGTATTGTGGAAAAACTTTAACTATTTACGTCACATCTGAGACTTCACAACACCGCTCCCGGATGGGCTCGAACCACAAACCTTTTGAATAACAGCTAACCGCGCTAACCATTGCGCCACGAAAGCCCAAAAAATTAAATGTTCGTCAGTTATTTTTAAAAAAAACTCTGAATTTTACGTTACATCTAAGACCTCACAACACCGCTCCCGGATGGGCTCGAACCACCAACCTTTCGGTTAACAGCCGACGGCGTTAACCATTGCGCAACGGAAGCCCAAAGATTAAATGTTCGTCAGGTATTGTGGAAAAACTTTGGATTTTTACGTTACATGTATGTGAGATCTCACAACACCGCTAACGGGTGGGCTCGAACCACAAACCTTTCGGTTAACAGCTGAACGCTCTAACCATTGCGCCACGGAAGCCCAAAAATTAAATGTTCGTCAGTTATTTTTAAAAAACTCTGAATTTTACGTTACAACTAAGACCTCACAACACCGCTCCCGGATGGGTTCGAACCACCAACCTTTCGGTTAACAGCCGAAGGCGTTAACCATTGCGCAACGGAAGCCCAACGATTAAATGTTCGTCAGGTATTGTGGAAAAACTTTGGATTTTTACGTTACATGTGAGATTTCACAACACCGCTCTTGGGTGGGCTCGAACCACCAACCTTTCGGTTAACAGCCGACGGCGTTAACCATTGCGCAACGGAAGCCCAAAGATTAAATGTTCGTCAGGTATTGTGGAAAAACTTTGGCATTTGACATTACGTTTGAGATCTCACAACACCGCTCCCGGGTGGGCTCGAACCACCAACCTTTTGGTTAACATCCGAACGCGCTAACCTTCGAGCCAAGGAAGCTCAGAAATGAAATGGTCGTCAGGTATCGTGGAAAAACTCTGACTTTTTACGTCACATCTGAGACTTCACAACACCGCTCCCGGATGGGCTCGAACCACAAACCTTTTGAATAACAGCTAACCGCGCTAACCATTGCGCCACGAAAGCCCAAAAATTAAATGTTCGTCAGTTATTTTTAAAAAAACTCTGAATATTACGTTACATCTAAGACCTCACAACACCGCTCCCGAATGGGCTCGAACCACCAACCTTTCGGTTAACAGCCGACGGCGTTAACCATTGCGCAACGGAAGCCCAACGATTAAATGTTCGTCAGGTATTGTGGAAAAACTTTGACTTTTTACGTCACATCTGAGACCTCACAACACCGCTCCCGGATGGGCTCGAACCACCAACCTTTCGGTTAACAGCCGACGGCGTTAACCATTGCGCCACGGAAGCCCAAAGATAAAATGTTCGTCAGGTATTGTGGAAAAACTTTAACTATTTACGTCACATCTGAGACTTCACAACACCGCTCCCGGATGGGCTCGAACCACAAACCTTTTGAATAACAGCTAACCGCGCTAACCATTGCGCCACGAAAGCCCAAAAATTAAATGTTCGTCAGTTATTTTTAAAAAAAACTCTGAATTTTACGTTACATCTAAGACCTCACAACACCGCTCCCGGATGGGCTCGAACCACCAACCTTTCGGTTAACAGCCGACGGCGTTAACCATTGCGCAACGGAAGCCCAAAGATTAAATGTTCGTCAGGTATTGTGGAAAAACTTTGGATTTTTACGTTACATGTGAGATCTCACAACACCGCTCCCGGGTGGGCTCGAACCACAAACCTTTCGGTTAACAGCTGAACGCTCTAACCATTGCGCCACGGAAGCCCAAAAATTAAATGTTCGTCAGTTATTTTTAAAAAACTCTGAATTTTACGTTACAACTAAGACCTCACAACACCGCTCCCGGATGGGTTCGAACCACCAACCTTTCGGTTAACAGCCGACGGCGTTAACCATTGCGCAACGGAAGCCCAACGATTAAATATTCGTCAGGTATTGTGGAAAAACTTTGGATTTTTACGTTACATGTGAGATTTCACAACACCGCTCTTGGGTGGGCTCGAACCACCAACCTTTCGGTTAACAGCCGACGGCGTTAACCATTGCGCAACGGAAGCCCAAAGATTAAATGTTCGTCAGGTATTGTGGAAAAACTTTGGCTTTTTACGTTACATTTGAGACTTCACAACACTGCTCCCGGGTGGGCTCGAACCACCAACCTTAAGCTTAACATCCGAACACGCTAACCATGGAGCCAAGGAAGCTCAGAAATGAAATGGTCGTCAGGTATTGTGGAAAAACTTTGACTTTTACGTCACATCTGAGACTTCACAACACCGCTCCCGGATGGGCTCGAACCACAAACCTTTTGAATAACAGCTGAACGCTCTAACCAATTGCGCCACGGAAGCCCAAAAATTCAATGTTCGTCAGTTATTTTTAAAAAACTCTGAATTTTACGTTACATCTAAGACCTCACAACACCGCTCCCGGATGGGCACGAACCACCAACCTTTCGGTAACAGCCGACGGCGTTAACCATTGCGCAACGGAAGCCCAACGATTAAATGTTCGTCAGGTATTGTGGAAAAACTTTGGATTTTTACGTTACATGTGAGATTTCACAACACCGCTCTTGGGTGGGCTCGAACCACCAACCTTTCGGTTAACAGCCGAACGCGCTAACCATTGCGCCACGGAAGCCCAAAAATTAAATGTTCGTCAGGTATTGTGGAAAAACTTTGACTTTTTACGTCACATCTGAGACCTCACAACACCGCTCACGGATGGGCTCGAACCACCAACCTTTCGGTTAACAGCCGAACGTGCTAACCATTGCGCCACGGAAGCCCAAAGATTAAATGTTCGTCAGGTATTGTAGAAAAACTTTAACTATTTACGTCACATCTGAGACTTCACAACACCGCTCCCGTATGGGCTCGAACCACAAACCTTTTTAATAACAGCTGAACGCTCTAACCATTGCGCCACGGAAGACCAAAAATTAAATGTTCGTCAGTTATTTTTAAAAAACTCTGAATTTTACGTTACATCTAAGACCTCACAACACCGCTCCCGGATTGGGTCGAACCACCAACCTTTCGGTTAACAGCCGACGGCGTTAACCATTGTGCAACGGAAGCCCAAAGATTAAATGTTCGTCAGGTATTGTGGAAAAACTTTTGATTTTTACGTTACATGTGAGATTTCACAACACCGCTCTTGGGTGGGCTCGAACCACCAACCTTTCGGTTAACAGCCGACGGCGTTAACCATTGCGCAACGGAAGCCCAAAGATTAAATGTTCGTGAGGTATTGTGGAAAAACTTTGACTTTTTACGTCACATCTGAGACCTCACAACACCGCTCACGGATGGGCTCGAACCACCAACCTTTCGGTTAACAACCGAACGCGCTAACCATTGCGCCACGGAAGCCCAAAAATTAAATGGTCGTCGGGTATTGTGGAAACACTTTGGCTTTTTACGTTACATGTGAGAGCTCACAACACCGCTCCCGGATGGTCTCGAACCACCAACCTTTCAATTAACAGCCGAACGCGCTAACCATTGCGCCACGGAAGCTCAAAGATTAAATGTTCGTCAGGTATTGTGGAAAAACTTTGGCTTTTTACGTTACATTTGAGACTTCACAACACTGCTCCCGGGTGGGCTCGAACCACCAACCTTTTGAATAACAGCTGAACGCTCTAACCATTGCGTCACGGAAGACCAAAAATTAAATGTTCGTCAGTTATTTTTAAAAAACTCTGAATTTTACGTTACATGTGAGATCTCACAACACCGCTCCCGGATGGGCTCGAACCACCAACCTTTCGGTTAACAGCCGACGGCGTTAACCATTGTGCAACGGAAGCCCAAAGATTAAATGTTCGTCAGGTATTGTGGAAAAACTTTGGCTTTATACGTTACATGTGAGAGCTCACAACACCGCTCCCGGGTGGGCTCGAACCACCAACCTTTCGGTTAACAGCTGAACGCTCTAACCATTGCGCCACGGAAGCCCAAAAATTAAATGTTCGTCAGTTATTTTTAAAAAAACTCTGAATTTTACGTTACATCTAAGACCTCACAACACCGCTCCCGGATGGGCTCGAACCACCAACCTTTCGGTTAACAGCCGACGGCGTTAACCATTGCGCAACGGAAGCCCAAAGATTAAATGTTCGTCAGGTATTGTGGAAAAACTTTGGATTTTTACGTTACATGTGAGATCTCACAACACCGCTCCCGGATGGGCTCGAACCACCAACCTTTCGGTTAACAGCCGACGGCGTTAACCATTGTGCAACGGAAGCCCAAAGATTAAATGTTCGTCAGGTATTGTGGAAAAACTTTGACTTTTTACGTCACATCTGAGACCTCACAACACCGCTCACGGATGGGCTCGAACCACCAACCTTTCGGTTAACAGCCGAACGTGCTAACCATTGCGCCACGGAAGCCCAAAGATTAAATGTTCGTCAGGTATTGTGGAAAAACTTTAACTATTTACGTCACATCTGAGACTTCACAACACCGCTCCCGGATGGGCTCGAACCACAAACCTTTTGAATAACAGCTGAACGCTCTAACCATTGCGCCACGGAAGACCAAAAATTAAATCTTCGTCAGTTATTTTTAAAAAACTCTGAATTTTACGTTACAACTAAGACCTCACAACAACGCTCCCGGATGGATTCGAACCACCAACCTTTCGGTTAACAGCCGACGGCGTTAACCATTGCGCAACGGAAGCCCAACGATTAAATGTTCGTCAGGTATTGTGGAAAAACTTTGGATTTTTACGTTACATGTGAGATTTCACAACACCGCTCTTGGGTGGGCTCGAACCACCAACCTTTCGGTTAACAGCCGACGGCGTTAACCATTGCGCAACGGAAGCCCAAAGATTAAATGTTCGTCAGGTATTGTGGAAAAACTTTGACTTTTTACGTCACATCTGAGACCTCACAACACCGTTCACGGATGGGCTCGAACCACCAACCTTTCGGTTAACAGCCGAACGTGCTAACCATTGCGCCACGGAAGCCCAAAGATTAAATGTTCGTCAGGTATTGTGGAAAAACTTTAACTATTTACGTCACATCTGAGACTTCACAACACCGCTCCCGGATGGGCTCGAACCACAAACCTTTTGAATAACAGCTGAACGCTCTAACCATTGCGCCACGGAAGACCAAAAATTAAATGTTCGTCAGTTATTTTTAAAAAACTCTGAATTTTACGTTACATCTAAGACCTCACAACACCGCTCCCGAATGGGCTCGAACCACCAACCTTTCGGTTAACAGCCGACGGCGTTAACCATTGCGCAACGGAAGCCCAAAGATTAAATGTTCGTCAGGTATTGTGGAAAAACTTTGGATTTTTACGTTACCTGTGAGATTTCACAACTCCGCTCCCGGGTGGGCTCGAACCCTCAACCTATTAGTTAACAGCCGAACGCGCAAACCATTGAGCCACGGAAGCCCAAAAAATAAATGTTCGTCAGGTATTGTGGAAAAACTTTAGCTTTTTACGTTACATTTGAGACTTCACAACACTGCTCCCGGGTGGGCTCGAACCACCAACCTTAAGCTTAACATCCGAACACGCTAACCATGGAGCCAAGGAAGCTCAGAAATGAAATGGTCGTCAGGTATTGTGGAAAAACTTTGACTTTTTACGTCACATCTGAGACTTCACAACACCGCTCCCGGATGGGCTCGAACCACAAACCTTTTGAATGACAGCTGAACGCTCTAACCAATTGCGCCACGGAAGCCCAAAAATTCAATGTTCGTCAGTTATTTTTAAAAAACTCTGAATTTTACGTTACATCTAAGACCTCACAACACCGCTCCCGGATGGGTTCGAACCACCAACCTTTCGGTTAACAGCCGACGGCATTAACCATTGCGCAACGGAAGCCCAACGATTAAATGTTCGTCAGGTATTGTGGAAAAACTTTTGATTTTTACGTTACATGTGAGATTTCACAACACCGCTCTTGGGTGGGCTCGAACCACCAACCTTTCGGTTAACAGCCGACGGCGTTAACCATTGCGCAACGGAAGCCCAAAGATTAAATGTTCGTCAGGTATTGTGGAAAATCTTTGACTTTTTACGTCACATCTGAGACCTCACAACACCGCTCACGGATGGGCTCGAACCACCAACCTTTCGGTTAACAGCCGAACGCGCTAACCATTGCGCCACGGAAGCCCAAAAATTAAATGGTCGTCGGGTATTGTGGAAACACTTTGGCTTTTTACGTTACATTTGAGACTTCACAACACTGCTCCCGGGTGGGCTCGAACCACCGACCTTTTGAATAACAGCTGAACGCTCTAACCATTGCGTCACGGAAGACCAAAAATTAAATGTTCGTCAGTTATTTTTAAAAAACTCTGAATTTTACGTTACATCTAAGACCTCACAACACCGCTCCCGGATGGGCTCGAACCACCAACCTTTCGGTTAACAGCCGACGGCGTTAACCATTGCGCAACGGAAGCCCAAAGATTAAATGTTCGTCAGGTATTGTGGAAAAACTTTGGATTTTTACGTTACATGTGAGATCTCACAACACCGCTCCCGGATGGGCTCGAACCACCAACCTTTCGGTTAACAGCCGACGGCGTTAACCATTGTGCAACGGAAGCCCAAAGATTAAATGTTCGTAGGGTATTGTGGAAAAACTTTGGCTTTTTACGTTACATGTGAGAGCTCACAACACCGCTCCCGGGTGAGCTCGAACCACCAACCTTTCGGTTAACAGCTGAACGCTCTAACCATTGCGCCACGGAAGCCCAAAAATTAAATGTTCGTCAGTTATTTTTAAAAAACTCTGAATTTTACGTTACATCTAAGACCTCACAACACCGCTCCCGGATGGGTTCGAACCACCAACCTTTCGGTTAACAGCCGACGGCATTAACCATTGCGCAACGGAAGCCCAACGATTAAATGTTCGTCAGGTATTGTGGAAAAACTTTTGATTTTTACGTTACATGTGAGATTTCACAACACCGCTCTTGGGTGGGCTCGAACCACCAACCTTTCGGTTAACAGCCGACGGCGTTAACCATTGCGCAACGGAAGCCCAAAGATTAAATGTTCGTCAGGTATTGTGGGAAAACTTTGACTTTTTACGTCACATCTGAGACCTCACAACACCGCTCACGGATGGGCTCGAACCACCAACCTTTCGGTTAACAGCCGAACGCGCTAACCATTGCGCCACGGAAGCCCAAAAATTAAATGGTCGTCGGGTATTGTGGAAACACTTTGGCTTTTTACGTTACATGTGAGAGCTCACAACACCGCTCCCGGATGGTCTCGAACCACCAACCTTTCAGTTAACAGCCGAACGCGCTAACCATTGCGACACGGAAGCCCAAAAATTAAATGTTCGTCAGTTATTTTTAAAAAAACTCTGAATTTTACGTTACATGTGAGATCTCACAACACCGCTCCCGGATGGGCTCGAACCACCAACCTTTCGGTTAACAGCCGACGGCGTTAACCATTGTGCAACGGAAGCCCAAAGATTAAATGTTCGTCAGGTATTGTGGAAAAACTTTGGCTTTTTACGTTACATGTGAGAGCTCACAACACCGCTCCCGGGTGGGCTCGAACCACCAACCTTTCGGTTAACAGCTGAACGCTCTAACCATTGCGCCACGGAAGCCCAAAAATTAAATGTTCGTCAGTTATTTTTAAAAAACTCTGAATTTTACGTTACAACTAAGACCTCACAACACCGCTCCCGGATGGGTTCGAACCACCAACCTTTCGGTTAACAGCCGAACGCGTTAACCATTGCGCAACGGAAGCCCAACGATTAAATGTTCGTCAGGTATTGTGGAAAAACTTTGGATTTTTACGTTACATGTGAGATTTCACAACACCGCTCTTGGGTGGGCTCGAACCACCAACCTTTCGGTTAACAGCCGACGGCGTTAACCATTGCGCAACGGAAGCCCAAAGATTAAATGTTCGTCAGTTATTTTTAAAAAACTCTGAATTTTACGTTACATCTAAGACCTCACAACACCGCTCCCGGATGGGTTCGAAAAACCAACCTTTCGGTTAACAGCCGACGGCGTTAACCATTGCGCAACGGAAGCCCAACGATTAAATGTTCGTCAGGTATTGTGGAAAAACTTTGACTTTTTACGTCACATCTGAGACCTCACAACACCGCTCACGGATGGGCTCGAACCACAAACCGTTTGAATAACAGCTAACCGCGCTAACCATTGCGCCACGAAAGCCCAAAAATTAAATGTTCGTCAGTTATTTTTAAAAAAACTCTGAATTTTACGTTACATCTAAGACCTCACAACACCGCTCCCGTATGGGCTCGAACCACCAACCTTTCGGTTAACAGCCGACGGCGTTAACCATTGCGCAACGGAAGCCCAAAGATTAGATGTGCGTCAGGTATTGTGGAAAAACTTTGGATTTTTACGTTACCTGTGAGATTTCACAACTCCGCTCCCGGGTGGGCTGGAACCACCAACCTATTAGTTAACAGCCGAACGCGCTAACCATTGCGACACGGAAGCCCAAAAATTAAATGTTCGTCAGTTATTTTTAAAAAAACTCTGAATTTTACGTTACATGTGAGATCTCACAACACCGCTCCCGGATGGGCTCGAACCACCAACCTTTCGGTTAACAGCCGACGGCGTTAACCATTGTGCAACGGAAGCCCAAAGATTAAATGTTCGTCAGGTATTGTGGAAAAACTTTGGCTTTTTACGTTACATGTGAGAGCTCACAACACCGCTCCCGGGTGGGCTCGAACCACCAACCTTTCGGTTAACAGCTGAACGCTCTAACCATTGCGCCACGGAAGCCCAAAAATTAAATGTTCGTCAGTTATTTTTAAAAAACTCTGAATTTTACGTTACAACTAAGACCTCACAACACCGCTCCCGGATGGGTTCGAACCACCAACCTTTCGGTTAACAGCCGAACGCGTTAACCATTGCGCAACGGAAGCCCAACGATTAAATGTTCGTCAGGTATTGTGGAAAAACTTTGGATTTTTACGTTACATGTGAGATTTCACAACACCGCTCTTGGGTGGGCTCGAACCACCAACCTTTCGGTTAACAGCCGACGGCGTTAACCATTGCGCAACGGAAGCCCAAAGATTAAATGTTCGTCAGTTATTTTTAAAAAACTCTGAATTTTACGTTACATCTAAGACCTCACAACACCGCTCCCGGATGGGTTCGAAAAACCAACCTTTCGGTTAACAGCCGACGGCGTTAACCATTGCGCAACGGAAGCCCAACGATTAAATGTTCGTCAGGTATTGTGGAAAAACTTTGACTTTTTACGTCACATCTGAGACCTCACAACACCGCTCCCGGATGGGCTCGAACCACCAACCTTTCGGTTAACAGCCGACGGCGTTAACCATTGCGCAACGGAAGCCCAAAGATTAAATGTTCGTCAGGTATTGTGGAAAAACTTTGGATTTTTACGTTACATGTGAGATCTCACAACACCGCTCCCGGATGGGCTCGAACCACCAACCTTTCGGTTAACAGCCGACGGCGTTAACCATTGTGCAACGGAAGCCCAAAGATTAAATGTTCGTAGGGTATTGTGGAAAAACTTTGGCTTTTTACGTTACATGTGAGAGCTCACAACACCGCTCCCGGGTGAGCTCGAACCACCAACCTTTCGGTTAACAGCTGAACGCTCTAACCATTGCGCCACGGAAGCCCAAAAATTAAATGTTCGTCAGTTATTTTTAAAAAACTCTGAATTTTACGTTACATCTAAGACCTCACAACACCGCTCCCGGATGGGTTCGAAAAACCAACCTTTCGGTTAACAGCCGACGGCGTTAACCATTGCGCAACGGAAGCCCAACGATTAAATGTTCGTCAGGTATTGTGGAAAAACTTTGACTTTTTACGTCACATCTGAGACCTCACAACACCGCTCCCGGATGGGCTCGAACCACCAACCTTTCGGTTAACAGCCGACGGCGTTAACCATTGCGCAACGGAAGCCCAAAGATTAAATGTTCGTCAGGTATTGTGGAAAAACTTTGGATTTTTACGTTACATGTGAGATCTCACAACACCGCTCCCGGATGGGCTCGAACCACCAACCTTTCGGTTAACAGCCGACGGCGTTAACCATTGCGCAACGGAAGCCCAAAGATTAGATGTGCGTCAGGTATTGTGGAAAAACTTTGGATTTTTACGTTACCTGTGAGATTTCACAACTCCGCTCCCGGGTGGGCTGGAACCACCAACCTATTAGTTAACAGCCGAACGCGCTAACCATTGCGACACGGAAGCCCAAAAATTAAATGTTCGTCAGTTATTTTTAAAAAAACTCTGAATTTTACGTTACATGTGAGATCTCACAACACCGCTCCCGGATGGGCTCGAACCACCAACCTTTCGGTTAACAGCCGACGGCGTTAACCATTGTGCAACGGAAGCCCAAAGATTAAATGTTCGTCAGGTATTGTGGAAAAACTTTGGCTTTTTACGTTACATGTGAGAGCTCACAACACCGCTCCCGGGTGGGCTCGAACCACCAACCTTTCGGTTAACAGCTGAACGCTCTAACCATTGCGCCACGGAAGCCCAAAAATTAAATGTTCGTCAGTTATTTTTAAAAAACTCTGAATTTTACGTTACAACTAAGACCTCACAACACCGCTCCCGGATGGGTTCGAACCACCAACCTTTCGGTTAACAGCCGAACGCGTTAACCATTGCGCAACGGAAGCCCAACGATTAAATGTTCGTCAGGTATTGTGGAAAAACTTTGGATTTTTACGTTACATGTGAGATTTCACAACACCGCTCTTGGGTGGGCTCGAACCACCAACCTTTCGGTTAACAGCCGACGGCGTTAACCATTGCGCAACGGAAGCCCAAAGATTAAATGTTCGTCAGTTATTTTTAAAAAACTCTGAATTTTACGTTACATCTAAGACCTCACAACACCGCTCCCGGATGGGTTCGAAAAACCAACCTTTCGGTTAACAGCCGACGGCGTTAACCATTGCGCAACGGAAGCCCAACGATTAAATGTTCGTCAGGTATTGTGGAAAAACTTTGACTTTTTACGTCACATCTGAGACCTCACAACACCGCTCCCGGATGGGCTCGAACCACCAACCTTTCGGTTAACAGCCGACGGCGTTAACCATTGCGCAACGGAAGCCCAAAGATTAAATGTTCGTCAGGTATTGTGGAAAAACTTTGGATTTTTACGTTACATGTGAGATCTCACAACACCGCTCCCGGATGGGCTCGAACCACCAACCTTTCGGTTAACAGCCGACGGCGTTAACCATTGTGCAACGGAAGCCCAAAGATTAAATGTTCGTAGGGTATTGTGGAAAAACTTTGGCTTTTTACGTTACATGTGAGAGCTCACAACACCGCTCCCGGGTGAGCTCGAACCACCAACCTTTCGGTTAACAGCTGAACGCTCTAACCATTGCGCCACGGAAGCCCAAAAATTAAATGTTCGTCAGTTATTTTTAAAAAAACTCTGAATTTTACGTTACATGTGAGATCTCACAACACCGCTCCCGGATGGGCTCGAACCACCAACCTTTCGGTTAACAGCCGACGGCGTTAACCATTGTGCAACGGAAGCCCAAAGATTAAATGTTCGTCAGGTATTGTGGAAAAACTTTGGCTTTTTACGTTACATGTGAGAGCTCACAACACCGCTCCCGGGTGGGCTCGAACCACCAACCTTTCGGTTAACAGCTGAACGCTCTAACCATTGCGCCACGGAAGCCCAAAAATTAAATGTTCGTCAGTTATTTTTAAAAAACTCTGAATTTTACGTTACAACTAAGACCTCACAACACCGCTCCCGGATGGGTTCGAACCACCAACCTTTCGGTTAACAGCCGAACGCGTTAACCATTGCGCAACGGAAGCCCAACGATTAAATGTTCGTCAGGTATTGTGGAAAAACTTTGGATTTTTACGTTACATGTGAGATTTCACAACACCGCTCTTGGGTGGGCTCGAACCACCAACCTTTCGGTTAACAGCCGACGGCGTTAACCATTGCGCAACGGAAGCCCAAAGATTAAATGTTCGTCAGTTATTTTTAAAAAACTCTGAATTTTACGTTACATCTAAGACCTCACAACACCGCTCCCGGATGGGTTCGAAAAACCAACCTTTCGGTTAACAGCCGACGGCGTTAACCATTGCGCAACGGAAGCCCAACGATTAAATGTTCGTCAGGTATTGTGGAAAAACTTTGACTTTTTACGTCACATCTGAGACCTCACAACACCGCTCCCGGATGGGCTCGAACCACCAACCTTTCGGTTAACAGCCGACGGCGTTAACCATTGCGCAACGGAAGCCCAAAGATTAAATGTTCGTCAGGTATTGTGGAAAAACTTTGGATTTTTACGTTACATGTGAGATCTCACAACACCGCTCCCGGATGGGCTCGAACCACCAACCTTTCGGTTAACAGCCGACGGCGTTAACCATTGTGCAACGGAAGCCCAAAGATTAAATGTTCGTAGGGTATTGTGGAAAAACTTTGGCTTTTTACGTTACATGTGAGAGCTCACAACACCGCTCCCGGGTGAGCTCGAACCACCAACCTTTCGGTTAACAGCTGAACGCTCTAACCATTGCGCCACGGAAGCCCAAAAATTAAATGTTCGTCAGTTATTTTTAAAAAACTCTGAATTTTACGTTACATCTAAGACCTCACAACACCGCTCCCGGATGGGTTCGAAAAACCAACCTTTCGGTTAACAGCCGACGGCGTTAACCATTGCGCAACGGAAGCCCAACGATTAAATGTTCGTCAGGTATTGTGGAAAAACTTTGACTTTTTACGTCACATCTGAGACCTCACAACACCGCTCCCGGATGGGCTCGAACCACCAACCTTTCGGTTAACAGCCGACGGCGTTAACCATTGCGCAACGGAAGCCCAAAGATTAAATGTTCGTCAGGTATTGTGGAAAAACTTTGGATTTTTACGTTACATGTGAGATCTCACAACACCGCTCCCGGATGGGCTCGAACCACCAACCTTTCGGTTAACAGCTGAACGCTCTAACCATTGCGCCACGGAAGCCCAAAAATTAAATGTTCGTCAGTTATTTTTAAAAAACTCTGAATTTTACGTTACATCTAAGACCTCACAACACCGCTCCCGGATGGGTTCGAAAAACCAACCTTTCGGTTAACAGCCGACGGCGTTAACCATTGCGCAACGGAAGCCCAACGATTAAATGTTCGTCAGGTATTGTGGAAAAACTTTGACTTTTTACGTCACATCTGAGACCTCACAACACCGCTCCCGGATGGGCTCGAACCACCAACCTTTCGGTTAACAGCCGACGGCGTTAACCATTGCGCAACGGAAGCCCAAAGATTAAATGTTCGTCAGGTATTGTGGAAAAACTTTGGATTTTTACGTTACATGTGAGAGCTCACAACACCGCTCCCGGGTGAGCTCGAACCACCAACCTTTCGGTTAACAGCTGAACGCTCTAACCATTGCGCCACGGAAGCCCAAAAATTAAATGTTCGTCAGTTATTTTTAAAAAACTCTGAATTTTACGTTACATCTAAGACCTCACAACACCGCTCCCGGATGGGTTCGAAAAACCAACCTTTCGGTTAACAGCCGACGGCGTTAACCATTGCGCAACGGAAGCCCAACGATTAAATGTTCGTCAGGTATTGTGGAAAAACTTTGACTTTTTACGTCACATCTGAGACCTCACAACACCGCTCCCGGATGGGCTCGAACCACCAACCTTTCGGTTAACAGCCGACGGCGTTAACCATTGCGCAACGGAAGCCCAAAGATTAAATGTTCGTCAGGTATTGTGGAAAAACTTTGGATTTTTACGTTACATGTGAGATCTCACAACACCGCTCCCGGATGGGCTCGAACCACCAACCTTTCGGTTAACAGCTGAACGCTCTAACCATTGCGCCACGGAAGCCCAAAAATTAAATGTTCGTCAGTTATTTTTAAAAAACTCTGAATTTTACGTTACATCTAAGACCTCACAACACCGCTCCCGGATGGGTTCGAAAAACCAACCTTTCGGTTAACAGCCGACGGCGTTAACCATTGCGCAACGGAAGCCCAACGATTAAATGTTCGTCAGGTATTGTGGAAAAACTTTGACTTTTTACGTCACATCTGAGACCTCACAACACCGCTCCCGGATGGGCTCGAACCACCAACCTTTCGGTTAACAGCCGACGGCGTTAACCATTGCGCAACGGAAGCCCAAAGATTAAATGTTCGTCAGGTATTGTGGAAAAACTTTGGATTTTTACGTTACATGTGAGATCTCACAACACCGCTCCCGGATGGGCTCGAACCACCAACCTTTCGGTTAACAGCCGACGGCGTTAACCATTGTGCAACGGAAGCCCAAAGATTAAATGTTCGTAGGGTATTGTGGAAAAACTTTGGCTTTTTACGTTACATGTGAGAGCTCACAACACCGCTCCCGGGTGAGCTCGAACCACCAACCTTTCGGTTAACAGCTGAACGCTCTAACCATTGCGCCACGGAAGCCCAAAAATTAAATGTTCGTCAGTTATTTTTAAAAAACTCTGAATTTTACGTTACATCTAAGACCTCACAACACCGCTCCCGGATGGGTTCGAACCACCAACCTTTCGGTTAACAGCCGACGGCATTAACCATTGCGCAACGGAAGCCCAACGATTAAATGTTCGTCAGGTATTGTGGAAAAACTTTTGATTTTTACGTTACATGTGAGATTTCACAACACCGCTCTTGGGTGGGCTCGAACCACCAACCTTTCGGTTAACAGCCGACGGCGTTAACCATTGCGCAACGGAAGCCCAAAGATTAAATGTTCGTCAGGTATTGTGGAAAAACTTTGACTTTTTACGTCACATCTGAGACCTCACAACACCGCTCACGGATGGGCTCGAACCACCAACCTTTCGGTTAACAGCCGAACGCGCTAACCATTGCGCCACGGAAGCCCAAAAATTAAATGTTCGTCAGTTATTTTTAAAAAACTCTGAATTTTACGTTACAACTAAGACCTCACAACACCGCTCCCGGATGGGTTCGAACCACCAACCTTTCGGTTAACAGCCGAACGCGTTAACCATTGCGCAACGGAAGCCCAACGATTAAATGTTCGTCAGGTATTGTGGAAAAACTTTGGATTTTTACGTTACATGTGAGATTTCACAACACCGCTCTTGGGTGGGCTCGAACCACCAACCTTTCGGTTAACAGCCGACGGCGTTAACCATTGCGCAACGGAAGCCCAAAGATTAAATGTTCGTCAGTTATTTTTAAAAAACTCTGAATTTTACGTTACATCTAAGACCTCACAACACCGCTCCCGGATGGGTTCGAAAAACCAACCTTTCGGTTAACAGCCGACGGCGTTAACCATTGCGCAACGGAAGCCCACCGATTAAATGTTCGTCAGGTATTGTGGAAAAACTTTTACTTTTTACGTCACATCTGAGACCTCACAACACCGCTCACGGATGGGCTCGAACCACAAACCGTTTGAATAACAGCTAACCGCGCTAACCATTGCGCCACGAAAGCCCAAAAATTAAATGTTCGTCAGTTATTTTTAAAAAAACTCTGAATTTTACGTTACATCTAAGACCTCACAACACCGCTCCCGTATGGGCTCGAACCACCAACCTTTCGGTTAACAGCCGACGGCGTTAACCATTGCGCAACGGAAGCCCAAAGATTAGATGTTCGTCAGGTATTGTGGAAAAACTTTGGATTTTTACGTTACCTGTGAGATTTCACAACTCCGCTCCCGGGTGGGCTGGAACCACCAACCTATTAGTTAACAGCCGAACGCGCTAACCATTGCGACACGGAAGCCCAAAAATTAAATGTTCGTCAGTTATTTTTTAAAAAACTCTGAATTTTACGTTACATGTGAGATCTCACAACACCGCTCCCGGATGGGCTCGAACCACCAACCTTTCGGTTAACAGCCGACGGCGTTAACCATTGTGCAACGGAAGCCCAAAGATTAAATGTTCGTCAGGTATTGTGGAAAAACTTTGGCTTTTTACGTTACATGTGAGAGCTCACAACACCGCTCCCGGGTGGGCTCGAACCACCAACCTTTCGGTTAACAGCCGAACGCGCTAACCATTGCGACACGGAAGCCCAAAAATTAAATGTTCGTCAGTTATTTTTAAAAAAACTCTGAATTTTACGTTACATGTGAGATCTCACAACACCGCTCCCGGATGGGCTCGAACCACCAACCTTTCGGTTAACAGCCGACGGCGTTAACCATTGTGCAACGGAAGCCCAAAGATTAAATGTTCGTCAGGTATTGTGGAAAAACTTTGGCTTTTTACGTTACATGTGAGAGCTCACAACACCGCTCCCGGATGGTCTCGAACCACCAACCTTTCAGTTAACAGCCGAACGCGCTAACCATTGCGCCACGGAAGCCCAAAGATTAAATGTTCGTCAGGTATTGTGGAAAAACTTTGGCTTTTTACGTTACATTTGAGACTTCACAACACCGCTCCCGGGTGGGCTCGAACCACCAACCTTTCGGTTAACAGCTGAACGCTCTAACCATTGCGCCACGGAAGCCCAAAAATTAAATGTTCGTCAGTTATTTTTAAAAAACTCTGAATTTTACGTTACAACTAAGACCTCACAACACCGCTCCCGGATGGGTTCGAACCACCAACCTTTCGGTTAACAGCCGAACGCGTTAACCATTGCGCAACGGAAGCCCAACGATTAAATGTTCGTCAGGTATTGTGGAAAAACTTTGGATTTTTACGTTACATGTGAGATTTCACAACACCGCTCTTGGGTGGGCTCGAACCACCAACCTTTCGGTTAACAGCCGACGGCGTTAACCATTGCGCAACGGAAGCCCAAAGATTAAATGTTCGTCAGTTATTTTTAAAAAACTCTGAATTTTACGTTACATCTAAGACCTCACAACACCGCTCCCGGATGGGTTCGAAAAACCAACCTTTCGGTTAACAGCCGACGGCGTTAACCATTGCGCAACGGAAGCCCAACGATTAAATGTTCGTCAGGTATTGTGGAAAAACTTTGACTTTTTACGTCACATCTGAGACCTCACAACACCGCTCCCGGATGGGCTCGAACCACCAACCTTTCGGTTAACAGCCGACGGCGTTAACCATTGCGCAACGGAAGCCCAAAGATTAAATGTTCGTCAGGTATTGTGGAAAAACTTTGGCTTTTTACGTTACATGTGAGAGCTCACAACACCGCTCCCGGGTGGGCTCGAACCACCAACCTTTCGGTTAACAGCCGAACGCGCTAACCATTGCGACACGGAAGCCCAAAAATTAAATGTTCGTCAGTTATTTTTAAAAAAACTCTGAATTTTACGTTACATGTGAGATCTCACAACACCGCTCCCGGATGGGCTCGAACCACCAACCTTTCGGTTAACAGCCGACGGCGTTAACCATTGTGCAACGGAAGCCCAAAGATTAAATGTTCGTCAGGTATTGTGGAAAAACTTTGGCTTTTTACGTTACATGTGAGAGCTCACAACACCGCTCCCGGATGGTCTCGAACCACCAACCTTTCAGTTAACAGCCGAACGCGCTAACCATTGCGCCACGGAAGCCCAAAGATTAAATGTTCGTCAGGTATTGTGGAAAAACTTTGGCTTTTTACGTTACATTTGAGACTTCACAACACCGCTCCCGGGTGGGCTCGAACCACCAACCTTTCGGTTAACAGCTGAACGCTCTAACCATTGCGCCACGGAAGCCCAAAAATTAAATGTTCGTCAGTTATTTTTAAAAAACTCTGAATTTTACGTTACAACTAAGACCTCACAACACCGCTCCCGGATGGGTTCGAACCACCAACCTTTCGGTTAACAGCCGAACGCGTTAACCATTGCGCAACGGAAGCCCAACGATTAAATGTTCGTCAGGTATTGTGGAAAAACTTTGGATTTTTACGTTACATGTGAGATTTCACAACACCGCTCTTGGGTGGGCTCGAACCACCAACCTTTCGGTTAACAGCCGACGGCGTTAACCATTGCGCAACGGAAGCCCAAAGATTAAATGTTCGTCAGTTATTTTTAAAAAACTCTGAATTTTACGTTACATCTAAGACCTCACAACACCGCTCCCGGATGGGTTCGAAAAACCAACCTTTCGGTTAACAGCCGACGGCGTTAACCATTGCGCAACGGAAGCCCAACGATTAAATGTTCGTCAGGTATTGTGGAAAAACTTTGACTTTTTACGTCACATCTGAGACCTCACAACACCGCTCCCGGATGGGCTCGAACCACCAACCTTTCGGTTAACAGCCGACGGCGTTAACCATTGCGCAACGGAAGCCCAAAGATTAAATATTCGTCAGGTATTGTGGAAAAACTTTGGATTTTTACGTTACATGTGAGATCTCACAACACCGCTCCCGGATGGGCTCGAACCACCAACCTTTCGGTTAACAGCCGACGGCGTTAACCATTGTGCAACGGAAGCCCAAAGATTAAATGTTCGTAGGGTATTGTGGAAAAACTTTGGCTTTTTACGTTACATGTGAGAGCTCACAACACCGCTCCCGGGTGAGCTCGAACCACCAACCTTTCGGTTAACAGCTGAACGCTCTAACCATTGCGCCACGGAAGCCCAAAAATTAAATGTTCGTCAGTTATTTTTAAAAAACTCTGAATTTTACGTTACATCTAAGACCTCACAACACCGCTCCCGGATGGGTTCGAACCACCAACCTTTCGGTTAACAGCCGACGGCATTAACCATTGCGCAACGGAAGCCCAACGATTAAATGTTCGTCAGGTATTGTGGAAAAACTTTTGATTTTTACGTTACATGTGAGATTTCACAACACCGCTCTTGGGTGGGCTCGAACCACCAACCTTTCGGTTAACAGCCGACGGCGTTAACCATTGCGCAACGGAAGCCCAAAGATTAAATGTTCGTCAGGTATTGTGGAAAAACTTTGACTTTTTACTTCACATCTGAGACCTCACAACACCGCTCACGGATGGGCTCGAACCACCAACCTTTCGGTTAACAGCCGAACGCGCTAACCATTGCGCCACGGAAGCCCAAAAATTAAATGGTCGTCGGGTATTGTGGAAACACTTTGGCTTTTTACGTTACATGTGAGAGCTCACAACACCGCTCCCGGATGGTCTCGAACCACCAACCTTTCAGTTAACAGCCGAACGCGCTAACCATTGCGACACGGAAGCCCAAAAATTAAATGTTCGTCAGTTATTTTTAAAAAAACTCTGAATTTTACGTTACATGTGAGATCTCACAACACCGCTCCCGGATGGGCTCGAACCACCAACCTTTCGGTTAACAGCCGACGGCGTTAACCATTGTGCAACGGAAGCCCAAAGATTAAATGTTCGTCAGGTATTGTGGAAAAACTTTGGCTTTTTACGTTACATGTGAGAGCTCACAACACCGCTCCCGGATGGTCTCGAACCACCAACCTTTCAGTTAACAGCCGAACGCGCTAACCATTGCGCCACGGAAGCCCAAAGATTAAATGTTCGTCAGGTATTGTGGAAAAACTTTGGCTTTTTACGTTACATTTGAGACTTCACAACACCGCTCCCGGGTGGGCTCGAACCACCAACCTTTCGGTTAACAGCTGAACGCTCTAACCATTGCGCCACGGAAGCCCAAAAATTAAATGTTCGTCAGTTATTTTTAAAAAACTCTGAATTTTACGTTACAACTAAGACCTCACAACACCGCTCCCGGATGGGTTCGAACCACCAACCTTTCGGTTAACAGCCGAACGCGTTAACCATTGCGCAACGGAAGCCCAACGATTAAATGTTCGTCAGGTATTGTGGAAAAACTTTGGATTTTTACGTTACATGTGAGATTTCACAACACCGCTCTTGGGTGGGCTCGAACCACCAACCTTTCGGTTAACAGCCGACGGCGTTAACCATTGCGCAACGGAAGCCCAAAGATTAAATGTTCGTCAGTTATTTTTAAAAAACTCTGAATTTTACGTTACATCTAAGACCTCACAACACCGCTCCCGGATGGGTTCGAAAAACCAACCTTTCGGTTAACAGCCGACGGCGTTAACCATTGCGCAACGGAAGCCCAACGATTAAATGTTCGTCAGGTATTGTGGAAAAACTTTGACTTTTTACGTCACATCTGAGACCTCACAACACCGCTCCCGGATGGGCTCGAACCACCAACCTTTCGGTTAACAGCCGACGGCGTTAACCATTGCGCAACGGAAGCCCAAAGATTAAATATTCGTCAGGTATTGTGGAAAAACTTTGGATTTTTACGTTACATGTGAGATCTCACAACACCGCTCCCGGATGGGCTCGAACCACCAACCTTTCGGTTAACAGCCGACGGCGTTAACCATTGTGCAACGGAAGCCCAAAGATTAAATGTTCGTAGGGTATTGTGGAAAAACTTTGGCTTTTTACGTTACATGTGAGAGCTCACAACACCGCTCCCGGGTGAGCTCGAACCACCAACCTTTCGGTTAACAGCTGAACGCTCTAACCATTGCGCCACGGAAGCCCAAAAATTAAATGTTCGTCAGTTATTTTTAAAAAACTCTGAATTTTACGTTACAACTAAGACCTCACAACACCGCTCCCGGATGGGTTCGAACCACCAACCTTTCGGTTAACAGCCGAACGCGTTAACCATTGCGCAACGGAAGCCCAACGATTAAATGTTCGTCAGGTATTGTGGAAAAACTTTGGATTTTTACGTTACATGTGAGATTTCACAACACCGCTCTTGGGTGGGCTCGAACCACCAACCTTTCGGTTAACAGCCGACGGCGTTAACCATTGCGCAACGGAAGCCCAAAGATTAAATGTTCGTCAGTTATTTTTAAAAAACTCTGAATTTTACGTTACATCTAAGACCTCACAACACCGCTCCCGGATGGGTTCGAAAAACCAACCTTTCGGTTAACAGCCGACGGCGTTAACCATTGCGCAACGGAAGCCCAACGATTAAATGTTCGTCAGGTATTGTGGAAAAACTTTGACTTTTTACGTCACATCTGAGACCTCACAACACCGCTCCCGGATGGGCTCGAACCACCAACCTTTCGGTTAACAGCCGACGGCGTTAACCATTGCGCAACGGAAGCCCAAAGATTAAATATTCGTCAGGTATTGTGGAAAAACTTTGGATTTTTACGTTACATGTGAGATCTCACAACACCGCTCCCGGATGGGCTCGAACCACCAACCTTTCGGTTAACAGCCGACGGCGTTAACCATTGTGCAACGGAAGCCCAAAGATTAAATGTTCGTCAGGTATTGTGGAAAAACTTTGGCTTTTTACGTTACATGTGAGAGCTCACAACACCGCTCCCGGGTGGGCTCGAACCACCAACCTTTCGGTTAACAGCTGAACGCTCTAACCATTGCGCCACGGAAGCCCAAAAATTAAATGTTCGTCAGTTATTTTTAAAAAACTCTGAATTTTACGTTACAACTAAGACCTCACAACACCGCTCCCGGATGGGTTCGAACCACCAACCTTTCGGTTAACAGCCGAACGCGTTAACCATTGCGCAACGGAAGCCCAACGATTAAATGTTCGTCAGGTATTGTGGAAAAACTTTGGATTTTTACGTTACATGTGAGATTTCACAACACCGCTCTTGGGTGGGCTCGAACCACCAACCTTTCGGTTAACAGCCGACGGCGTTAACCATTGCGCAACGGAAGCCCAAAGATTAAATGTTCGTCAGTTATTTTTAAAAAACTCTGAATTTTACGTTACATCTAAGACCTCACAACACCGCTCCCGGATGGGTTCGAAAAACCAACCTTTCGGTTAACAGCCGACGGCGTTAACCATTGCGCAACGGAAGCCCAACGATTAAATGTTCGTCAGGTATTGTGGAAAAACTTTGACTTTTTACGTCACATCTGAGACCTCACAACACCGCTCACGGATGGGCTCGAACCACAAACCGTTTGAATAACAGCTAACCGCGCTAGCCATTGCGCCACGAAAGCCCAAAAATTAAATGTTCGTCAGTTATTTTTAAAAAAACTCTGAATTTTACGTTACATCTAAGACCTCAAAACACCGCTCCCGTATGGGCTCGAACCACCAACCTTTCGGTTAACAGCCGACGGCGTTAACCATTGCGCAACGGAAGCCCAAAGATTAGATGTTCGTCAGGTATTGTGGAAAAACTTTGGATTTTTACGTTACCTGTGAGATTTCACAACTCCGCTCCCGGGTGGGCTGGAACCACCAACCTATTAGTTAACAGCCGAACGCGCTAACCATTGCGACACGGAAGCCCAAAAATTAAATGTTCGTCAGTTATTTTTAAAAAAACTCTGAATTTTACGTTACATGTGAGATCTCACAACACCGCTCCCGGATGGGCTCGAACCACCAACCTTTCGGTTAACAGCCGACGGCGTTAACCATTGTGCAACGGAAGCCCAAAGATTAAATGTTCGTCAGGTATTGTGGAAAAACTTTGGCTTTTTACGTTACATGTGAGAGCTCACAACACCGCTCCCGGGTGGGCTCGAACCACCAACCTTTCGGTTAACAGCTGAACGCTCTAACCATTGCGCCACGGAAGCCCAAAAATTAAATGTTCGTCAGTTATTTTTAAAAAACTCTGAATTTTACGTTACAACTAAGACCTCACAACACCGCTCCCGGATGGGTTCGAACCACCAACCTTTCGGTTAACAGCCGAACGCGTTAACCATTGCGCAACGGAAGCCCAACGATTAAATGTTCGTCAGGTATTGTGGAAAAACTTTGGATTTTTACGTTACATGTGAGATTTCACAACACCGCTCTTGGGTGGGCTCGAACCACCAACCTTTCGGTTAACAGCCGACGGCGTTAACCATTGCGCAACGGAAGCCCAAAGATTAAATGTTCGTCAGTTATTTTTAAAAAACTCTGAATTTTACGTTACATCTAAGACCTCACAACACCGCTCCCGGATGGGTTCGAAAAACCAACCTTTCGGTTAACAGCCGACGGCGTTAACCATTGCGCAACGGAAGCCCAACGATTAAATGTTCGTCAGGTATTGTGGAAAAACTTTGACTTTTTACGTCACATCTGAGACCTCACAACACCGCTCACGGATGGGCTCGAACCACAAACCGTTTGAATAACAGCTAACCGCGCTAACCATTGCGCCACGAAAGCCCAAAAATTAAATGTTCGTCAGTTATTTTTAAAAAAACTCTGAATTTTACGTTACATCTAAGACCTCACAACACCGCTCCCGTATGGGCTCGAACCACCAACCTTTCGGTTAACAGCCGATGGCGTTAACCATTGCGCAACGGAAGCCCAAAGATTAGATGTTCGTCAGGTATTGTGGAAAAACTTTGGATTTTTACGTTACCTGTGAGATTTCACAACTCCGCTCCCGGGTGGGCTGGAACCACCAACCTATTAGTTAACAGCCGAACGCGCAAACCATTGAGCCACGGAAGCCCAAAAATTAAATGTTCGTCAGGTATTGTGGAAAAACTTTGGCTTTTTACGTTACATTTGAGACTTTACAACACTGCTCCCGGGTGGGCTCGAACCACCAACCTTAAGCTTAACATCCGAACACGCTAACCATGGAGCCAAGGAAGCTCAGAAGTGAAATGGTCGTCAGGTATTGTGGAAAAACTTTGACTTTTTACGTCACATCTGAGACTTCACAACACCGCTCCCGGATGGGCTCGAACCACAAACCTTTTGAATAACAGCTGAACGCTCTAACCAATTGCGCCACGGAAGCCCAAAAATTAAATGTTCGTCAGTTATTTTTAAAAAACTCTGAATTTTACGTTACATCTAAGACCTCACAACACCGCTCCCGGATGGGCTCGAACCACCAACCTTTCGGTAACAGCCGACGGCGTTAACCATTGCGCAACGGAAGCCCAATGATTAAATGTTCGTCAGGTATTGTGGAAAAACTTTGGATTTTTACGTTACATGTGAGATTTCACAACACCGCTCTTGGGTGGGCTCGAACCACCAACCTTTCGGTTAACAGCCGACGGCGTTAACCATTGCGCAACGGAAGCCCAAAGATTAAATGTTCGTCAGGTATTGTGGAAAAACTTTGACTTTTTACGTCACATCTGAGACCTCACAACACCGCTCACGGATGGGCTCGAACCACAAACCGTTTGAATAACAGCTGAACGCTCTAACCAATTGCGCCACGGAAGCCCAAAAATTAAATGTTCGTCAGTTATTTTTAAAAAACTCTGAATTTTACGTTACATCTAAGACCTCACAACACCGCTCCCGGATGGGCTCGAACCACCAACCTTTCGGTAACAGCCGACGGCGTTAACCATTGCGCAACGGAAGCCCAACGATTAAATGTTCGTCAGGTATTGTGGAAAAACTTTGGATTTTTACGTTACATGTGAGATTTCACAACACCGCTCTTGGGTGGGCTCGAACCACCAACCTTTCGGTTAACAGCCGAACGCGCTAACCATTGCGCCACGGAAGCCCAAAAATTAAATGTTCGTCAGGTATTGTGGAAAAACTTTGACTTTTTACGTCACATCTGAGACCTCACAACACCGCTCACGGATGGGCTTGAACCACCAACCTTTCGGTTAACAGCCGAACGCGCTAACCATTGCGCCACGGAAGCCCAAAGGTTAAATGTTCGTCAGGTATTGTGGAAAAACTTTAACTATTTACGTCACATCTGAGACTTCACAACACCGCTCCCGGATGGGCTCGAACCACAAACCTTTTGAATAACAGCTGAACGCTCTAACCATTGCGCCACGGAAGACCAAAAATTAAATGTTCGTCAGTTATTTTTAAAAAACTCTGAATTTTACGTTACATCTAAGACCTCAAAACACCGCTCCCGGATGGGCTCGAACCACCAACCTTTCGGTTAACAGCCGACGGCGTTAACCATTGCGCAACGGAAGCCCAACGATTAAATGTTCGTCAGGTATTGTGAAAAAACTTTGGATTTTTACGTTACATGTGAGATTTCACAACACCGCTCTTGGGTGGGCTCGAACCACCAACCTTAAGCTTAACATCCGAACACGCTAACCATGGAGCCAAGGAAGCTCAGAAGTGAAATGGTCGTCAGGTTATGTGGAAAAACTTTGACTTTTTACGTCACATCTGAGACTTCACAACACCGCTCCCGGATGGGCTCGAACCACAAACCTTTTGAATAACAGCTGAACGCTCTAACCAATTGCGCCACGGAAGCCCAAAAATTAAATGTTCGTCAGTTATTTTTAAAAAACTCTGAATTTTACGTTACATCTAAGACCTCACAACACCGCTCCCGGGTGGGCTCGAACCACTAACCTTTCGGTTAACAGCCGAACGCGCTAACCATTGCGCCACGGAAGCTCAAAAATTAAACGGTCGTCAGGTATTGTGGAAAAACTTTGGCTTTTTACGTTACATTTGAGACTTCACAACACCGCTCTTGGGTGGGCTCGAACCACCAACCTTTCGGTTAACTGCCGAACGCTCTAACCATTGCGCCTCGGAAGCCCAAAAATTAAATGTTCGTCAGGTATTGTGGAAAAACTTTGACTTTTTACGTCACATCTGAGACCTCACAACACCGCTCACGGATGGGCTCGAACCACCAACCTTTCGGTTAACAGCCGAACGCGCTAACCTTGCGCCACGGAAGCCCAAAGATTAAATGTTCGTCAGGTATTGTGGAAAAACTTTGACTTTTTACGTCACATCTGAGACCTCACAACACAGCTCTCGGATGGGCTCGAACCACCAACCTTTCGGTTAACAGCCGAAAGCGCTAACCATTGCGCCACGGAAGCCCAAAGATTAAATGTTCGTCAGGTATTGTGGAAAAACTTTGACTTTTTACGTCACATCTGAGACCTCACAACACCGCTCCCGAATGGGCTCGAACCACCAACCTTTCGGTTAACAGCCGAACGCACTAACCATTGTGCAACGGAAGCCCAAAGATTAAATGTTCATCAGGTATTGTGGAAAAACTTTAACTATTTACGTCACATCTGAGACTTCACAACACCGCTCCTGGATGGGCTCGAACCACAAACCTTTTGAATAACAGCTGAACGCTCTAACCATTGCGCCACGGAAGACCAAAAATTAAATGTTCGTCAGTTATTTTTAAAAAACTCTGAATTTTTCGTTACATCTAAGACCTCACAACACCGCTCCCAGATGGGCTCGAACCACCAACCTTTCGGTTAACAGCCGACGGCGTTAACCATTGTGCAACGGAAGCCCAAAGATTAAATGTTCGTCAGGTATTGTGGAAAAACTTTGGATTTTTACGTTACCTGTGAGATTTCACAACTCCGCTAACGGGTGGGCTGGAACCACCAACCTATTAGTTAACAGCCGAACGCGCAAACCATTGAGCCACGGAAGCCCAAAAATTAAATGTTCGTCAGGTATTGTGGAAAAACTTTGGCTTTTTACGTTACATTTGAGACTTTACAACACTGCTCCCGGGTGGGCTCGAACCACCAACCTTAAGCTTAACATCCGAACACGCTAACCATGGAGCCAAGGAAGCTCAGAAGTGAAATGGTCGTCAGGTTATGTGGAAAAACTTTGACTTTTTACGTCACATCTGAGACTTCACAACACCGCTCCCGGATGGGCTCGAACCACAAACCTTTTGAATAACAGCTGAACGCTCTAACCAATTGCGCCACGGAAGCCCAAAAATTAAATGTTCGTCAGTTATTTTTAAAAAACTCTGAATTTTACGTTACATCTAAGACCTCACAACACCGCTCCCGGGTGGGCTCGAACCACTAACCTTTCGGTTAACAGCCGAACGCGCTAACCATTGCGCCACGGAAGCTCAAAAATTAAACGGTCGTCAGGTATTGTGGAAAAACTTTGGCTTTTTACGTTACATTTGAGACTTCACAACACCGCTCTTGGGTGGGCTCGAACCACCAACCTTTCGGTTAACTGCCGAACGCTCTAACCATTGCGCCTCGGAAGCCCAAAAATTAAATGTTCGTCAGGTATTGTGGAAAAACTTTGACTTTTTACGTCACATCTGAGACCTCACAACACCGCTCACGGATGGGCTCGAACCACCAACCTTTCGGTTAACAGCCGAACGCGCTAACCTTGCGCCACGGAAGCCCAAAGATTAAATGTTCGTCAGGTATTGTGGAAAAACTTTGACTTTTTACGTCACATCTGAGACCTCACAACACAGCTCTCGGATGGGCTCGAACCACCAACCTTTCGGTTAACAGCCGAAAGCGCTAACCATTGCGCCACGGAAGCCCAAAGATTAAATGTTCGTCAGGTATTGTGGAAAAACTTTGACTTTTTACGTCACATCTGAGACCTCACAACACCGCTCCCGAATGGGCTCGAACCACCAACCTTTCGGTTAACAGCCGAACGCACTAACCATTGTGCAACGGAAGCCCAAAGATTAAATGTTCGTCAGGTATTGTGGAAAAACTTTAACTATTTACGTCACATCTGAGACTTCACAACACCGCTCCTGGATGGGCTCGAACCACAAACCTTTTGAATAACAGCTGAACGCTCTAACCATTGCGCCACGGAAGACCAAAAATTAAATGTTCGTCAGTTATTTTTAAAAAACTCTGAATTTTTCGTTACATCTAAGACCTCACAACACCGCTCCCAGATGGGCTCGAACCACCAACCTTTCGGTTAACAGCCGACGGCGTTAACCATTGTGCAACGGAAGCCCAAAGATTAAATGTTCGTCAGGTATTGTGGAAAAACTTTAACTATTTACGTCACATCTGAGACTTCACAACACCGCTCCCGGATGGGCTCTAACCACAAACCTTTTGAATAACAGCTGAACGCTCTAACCTTTGCGCCACGGAAGCTCAAAAATTAAATGTTCGTCTGGTATTGTGGAAAAACTTTGGATTTTTACGTTACATGTGAGATTTCACAACACCGCTCCCGGGTGGGCTCGAACCACCAACCTTTCGGTTAACAGCCGAACGCGCTAACCATTGCGCCACGGAAGCCCAAAAATTAAATGTTCGTCAGGTATTGTGGAAAAACTTTGACTTTTTACGTCATATCTGAGACCTCACAACACCGCTCCCGGATGGGCTCGAACCACCAACCTTTCGGTTAACAGCCGAACGCGCTAACCATTGCGAGACGGAAGCTCAAAAATTAAATGGTCGTCATGTATTGTGGAAAAACTTTGACTTTTTACGTCACATCTGAGACCTCACAACACCGCTCCCGGATGGTCTCGAACCACCAACCTTTCAGTTAACAGCCGAACGCGCTAACCATTGCGCCACGGAAGCCCAAAGATTAAATGTTCGTCAGGTATTGTGGAAAAACTTTGGCATTTGACATTACGTTTGAGATCTCACAACACCGCTCCCGGGTGGGCTCGAACCACCACCCTTTCGGTTAACAGCCGAACGCGCTAACCATTGCGCCACGGAAGCTCAAAAATTAAACGGTCGTCAGGTATTGTGGAAAAACTTTGGCTTTTTACGTTACATTTGAGACTTCACAACACTGCTCCCGGGTGGGCTCGAACCACCAACCTTAAGCTTAACATCCGAACACGCTAACCATGGAGCCAAGGAAGCTCAGAAATGAAATGGTCGTCAGGTATTGTGGAAAAACATTGACTTTTTACGGCACATCTGAGACTTCACAACACCGCTCCCGGATGGGCTCGAACCACAAACCTTTTGAATAACAGCTGAACGCTCTAACCATTGCGCCACGGAAGCCCAAAATTTAAATGTTCGTCAGTTATTTTTAAAAAACTCTGAATTTTACGTTACATCTAAGACCTCACAACACCGCTCCCGGATGGGCTCGAACCACCAACTTTTCGGTAACAACCGACGGCGTTAACCATTGCGCAACGGAAGCCCAACGATTAAATGTTCGTCAGGTATTGTGGAAAAGCTTTGGATTTTTACGTTACATGTGAGATTTCACAACACCGCTCTTGGGTGGGCTCGAACCACCAACCTTTCGGTTAACAGCCTAAGTAACATAAAAAGTCAAAGTTTTTCCACAATACCTGACGACCATTTAATTTTTGGGCTTCGGTGGTGCAATGGTTAGCGCGTTCGGCTGTTAACCGAAAGTTTGGTGGTTCGAGCCCACCCGGGACCGGTGTTATGAGGTGTCAGATGTAACGCAAAATATAAAAGTATTTCCACAATAACTGACGACCATTTAATTTTTGGGCTTCGGTGGCGCAATGGTTAGCGCGTTCGGCTGTTAACCGAAAGGTTGGTGGTTCGAGCCCACCCGGGAGCGGTGTTATGAGGTGTCAGATATAACGCAAAATATAAAAGTATTTCCACAACACCAGACGACCATTTAATTTTTAGGCTTCGGTGGCGCAATGGTTAGCGCGTTCGGCTTTTAACCGAAAGATTGGTGGTTCGAGCCCACCCGGGAGCGGTGTTATGAGGTGTCAGATGTAACGCAAAATATAAAAGTATTTCCACAATACCTGACGACCATTTAATTTTTGGGCTTCGTTGGCGCAATGGTTAGCGCGTTCGGCTGTTAACCGAAAAGTTGGTGGTTCGAGCCCATCCGGGAGCGGTGTTGTGAGGTGTCAGATGTAACGTTAAAATACAAAATTTTTCCACAATACCTGACGACCAGTTAATTGCCTGGCTTCTGTGGCGCAGTGGTTAGCGCGTTCGGCTGTTATCCGAAAGGTTGGTGGCTAAAGCCCACCCGGGAACATTGGTGTAAAGTTTTTCCACAATACCTGAAGACCATATATCTTTTGGGCTTCCGTTGCGCAATGGTTAGCGCGTTCGGCCGTTAACCGAAAGGTTGGTGGTTCGAGCCCATCCGGGAGCGGTGTTGTGAGGTCTCAGATGTGACGTAAAAAGTCAAAGTTTTTCCACAATACCTGAAGACCATATATCTTTTGGGCTTCCGTTGCGCAATGGTTAGCGCGTTCGGCCGTTAACCGAAAGGTTGGTGCTTCGAGCCCATCCGGGAGCGGTGTTGTGAGGTCTCAGATGTGACGTAAAAAGTCAAAGTTTTTCCACAATACCTGACGAGCATTTCATTTCTGAGCTTCCGTGGCGCAATGGTTAGCGCGTTCGGCTGTTAACCGAAAGGTTGGTGGTTCGAGCCCATCCGGGAGCGGTGTTGTGAGGTCTCAGATGTGACGAAAAAAGACAAAGTTTTTGCACAATTTCTGATGACCATTTAATTTTTGGGCTTCGGTGGCGCAATGGTTAGCGCGTTCGGCTGTTAACCGAAAGGTTGGTGGTTCGAGCCCATCCGGGAGCGGTGTTGTGAGGTCTCAGATGTGACGTAAAAAGTTAAAGCTTTTCCACAATACCTGAAGACCATATATCTTTGGGCTTCCGTTGCGCAATGGTTAGAGCGTTCGGCTGTTAATCAAAAGGTTGGTGGTTCAAGCCCAACCGGGAACGGTTGTGTAAAGTTTTATAAGTAACGTAAAAAGTCAAAATTTTTGCAACCCGACGACCATTGCATTTCTGAGCTTCCGTGGCTCAATGGTTAGCGCGTTCGGCTCTTAACCAAAAGGTTGGTGGTTCGAGCCCACCCGGGAGCGTAGGTGTGTAGTTTTATAAGTAACGTAAAAAGTCAAAGTTTTTCCACAATACCTGATAACATTTAAAATTCTAAGCTTCTGTGTCGCAATGCTTAGTGCGTTCGGCTGTTAACCGAAAGGTTGGTGGTTCGAGCCGATCCGGGAGCGGTGTTGTGAGGTCTCAGATGTACCGAAAAAAGTCAAAGTTTTTCCACAATACCTGACGACCACTTAATTTCCGGGCATCTGGGGCGCCATGGTTAGCGTGTTCGGCTGTTAACCGAAAGGTTGGTGGTTAGAGACCACGCTGGGCCGTTAGTGTGAAGTAACGTAAAAAGTCAAAGTTTTTCCACAATTCCTTACAACATTTTAAATTATAAGCTTCTGTGTCGAAATGCTTAGCGCGTTCGGCTGCTAACCGAAAGCTTGGTGGTTCGAGACCATCCGGACGCGGTGTTGTGAGGTCTCAGATGTAACGTAAAAAGCCAAAGTTTTTCCACAATACCTGACGACCATTTAATTTTTGGGCTTCGGTGGCGCAATGGTTAGCGCGTTCGGCGGTTAACCGAAAAGTTGGTGGTTCGAGCCCATCCGGGAGCGGTGTTGTGAGGTATAAGATGTGACGTAAAAAGTTAAAGCTTTTCCACAATACCTAAAGACCATATATCTTTGGGCTTCCGTTGCGCAATGGTTAGAGCGTTCGGCTGTTAATCAAAAGGTTGGTGGTTCAAGCCCACCCGGGAACGGTTGTGTAAAGTTTTATAAGTAACGTAAAAAGTCAAAATTTTTTCAACCCGACGACCATTGCATTTCTGAGCTTCCGTGGCTCAATGGTTAGCGCGTTCGGCTGTTAACCGAAAGGTTGGTGGTTCGAACCCACCCGGGAGCGTAGGTGTGTAGTTTTATAAGTAACGTAAAAAGTCAAAGTTTTTCCACAATACCTGACAACATTTAAAATTCTAAGCTTCTGTGTCGCATTGCTTAGTGCGTTCGGCTGTTAACCGAAAGGTTGGTGGTTCGAGCCCATCCGGGAGCGGTGTTGTGAGGTCTCAGATGTAACGTAAAAAGCCAAAGTTTTTCCACAATACCAGACGACCATTTAATTTTTGGGCTTCGGTGGCGCAATGGTTAGCGCGTTCGGCTGTTAACCGAAAGGTTGGTGGTTCGAACCCACCCGGGAGCGTAGGTGTGTAGTTTTATAAGTAACGTAAAAAGTCAAAGTTTTTCCACAATACCTGACAACATTTAAAATTCTAAGCTTCTGTGTCGCATTGCTTAGTGCGTTCGGCTGTTAACCGAAAGGTTGGTGGTTCGAGCCCATCCGGGAGCGGTGTTGTGAGGTCTCAGATGAACCGAAAAAAGTCAAAGTTTTTCCACAATACCTGACGACCACTTAATTTCCGGGCATCTGTGGCGCCATGGTTAGCGCGTTCGGCTGTTAACCGAAAGGTTGGTGGTTAGAGACCACGCTGGGCCGTTAGTGTGAAGTGTTATAAGTAACGTAAAAAGTCAAAGTTTTTCCACAATACCTGACAACATTTTAAATTTTAAGCTTCTGTGTCGCAATGCTTAGTGCGTTCGGCTGTTAACCGAAAGGTTGGTGGTTCGAGCCCATCCGGGAGCGGTTAACAGCCGAACGCGCTAACCATTGCGCCACGGAAGCCCAAAAATTAAATGTTCGTCAGTTATTTTTAAAAAACTCTGAATTTTACGTTACATCTAAGACCTCACAACACCGCTCCCGGATGGGCTCGAACCACCAACCTTTCGGTTAACAGCCGACGGCGTTAACCATTGTGCAACGGAAGCCCAAAGATTAAATGTTCGTCAGGTATTGTGGAAAAGCTTTGACTTTTTACGTCACATCTGAGACTTCACAACACCGCTCCCGGATGGGCTCGAACCACAAACCTTTTGAATAACAGCTGAACGCTCTAACCATTGCGCAACGGAAGCCCAAAAGATTAAATGTTCGTCAGGTATTGTGGAAAAACTTTGGCTTTTTACGTTACATGTGAGAGCTCACAACACCGCTCCCGGGTGGGCTCGAACCACCAACCTTTCGGTTAACAGCTGAACGCTCTAACCATTGCGCCACGGAAGCCCAAAAATTAAATGTTCGTCAGTTATTTTTAAAAACTCTGAATTTTACGTTACATCTAAGACCTCACAACACAGCTCCCGGATGGGCTCGAACCACCAACCTTTCGGTTAACAGCCGACGGCGTTAACCATTGCGCAACGGAAGCCCAATGATTAAATGTTCGTCAGGTATTGTGGAAAAACTTTGACTTTTTACGTCACATCTGAGACCTCACAACACCGCTCACGGATGGGCTCGAACCACCAACCTTTCGGTTAACAGCCGAACGCGCTAACCATTGCGCCACGGAAGCCCAAAAATTAAATGGTCGTCGGGTATTGTGGAAACACTTTGGCTTTTTACGTTACATGTGAGAGCTCACAACACCGCTCCCGGGTGGGCTCGAACCACCAACCTTTCGGTTAACAGCCGAACGCGCTAACCATTGCGCCACAGAAGCCCAAAGATTAAATGTTCGTCAGGTATTTTTAAAAAACTCTGAATTTTACGTTACATCTAAGACCTCACAACACCGCTCCCGGATGGGCTCGAACCACCAACCTTTCGGTTAACAGCCGAACGCGCTTACCATTGCGCCACGGAAGCCCAAAAATTAAATGTTCGTCAGTTATTTTTAAAAAACTCTGAATTTTACGTTACATCTTAGACCTCACAACACCGCTCCCGGATGGGCTCGAACCACCAACCTTTCGGTTAACAGCCGACGGCGTTAACCATTGCGCAACGGAAGCCCAAAGATTAAATGTTCGTCAGGTATTGTGGAAAAACTTTGGATTTTTACGTTACATGTGAGATTTCACAACACCGCTCCCGGGTGGGCTCGAACCACCAACCTTTCGGTTAACAGCTGAACGCGCTAACCATTGCGCCACAGAAGCCCAAAGATTAAATGTTCGTCAGGTATTTTTAAAAAACTCTGAATTTTACGTTACATCTAAGACCTCACAACACCGCTCCCGGATGGGCTCGAACCACCAACCTTTCGGTTAACAGCCGACGGCGTTAACCATTGCGCAACGGAAGCCCAAAGATTAAATGTTCGTCAGGTATTGTGGAAAAACTTTGGATTTTTACGTTACATGTGAGATTTCACAACACCGCTCCCGGGTGGGCTCGAACCACCAACCTTTCGGTTAACAGCCGAACGCGCTAACCATTGCGCCACGGAAGCCCAAAAATTAAATGGTCGTCGGGTATTGTGGAAACACTTTGGCTTTTTACGTTACATGTGAGAGCTCACAACACCGCTCCCGGGTGGGCTCGAACCACCAACCTTTCGGTTAACAGCCGAACGCGCTAACCATTGCGCCACAGAAGCCCAAAGATTAAATGTTCGTCAGGTATTTTTAAAAAACTCTGAATTTTACGTTACATCTAAGACCTCACAACACCGCTCCCGGATGGGCTCGAACCACCAACCTTTCGGTTAACAGCCGACGGCGTTAACCATTGCGCAACGGAAGCCCAAAGATTAAATGTTCGTCAGGTATTGTGGAAAAACTTTGGATTTTTACGTTACATGTGAGATTTCACAACACCGCTCCCGGGTGGGCTCGAACCACCAACCTTTCGGTTAACAGCCGAACGCGCTAACCATTGCGCCACAGAAGCCCAAAGATTAAATGTTCGTCAGGTATTTTTAAAAAACTCTGAATTTTACGTTACATCTAAGACCTCACAACACCGCTCCCGGATGGGCTCGAACCACCAACCTTTCGGTTAACAGCCGACGGCGTTAACCATTGCGCAACGGAAGCCCAAAGATTAAATGTTCGTCAGGTATTGTGGAAAAACTTTGGATTTTTACGTTACATGTGAGATTTCACAACACCGCTCCCGGGTGGGCTCGAACCACCAACCTTTCGGTTAACAGCCGAACGCGCTAACCATTGCGCCACAGAAGCCCAAAGATTAAATGTTCGTCAGGTATTTTTAAAAAACTCTGAATTTTACGTTACATCTAAGACCTCACAACACCGCTCCCGGATGGGCTCGAACCACCAACCTTTCGGTTAACAGCCGACGGCGTTAACCATTGCGCAACGGAAGCCCAAAGATTAAATGTTCGTCAGGTATTGTGGAAAAACTTTGGATTTTTACGTTACATGTGAGATTTCACAACACCGCTCCCGGGTGGGCTCGAACCACCAACCTTTCGGTTAACAGCCGAACGCGCTAACCATTGCGCCACAGAAGCCCAAAGATTAAATGTGCGTCAGGTATTTTTAAAAAACTCTGAATTTTACGTTACATCTAAGACCTCACAACACCGCTCCCGGATGGGCTCGAACCACCAACCTTTCGGATAACAGCCGACGGCGTTAACCATTGCGCAACGGAAGCCCAAAGATTAAATGTTCGTCAGGTATTGTGGAAAAACTTTGGATTTTTACGTTACATGTGAGATTTCACAACACCGCTCCCGGGTGGGCTCGAACCACCAACCTTTCGGTTAACAGCCGAACGCGCTAACCATTGCGCCACGGAAGCCCAAAAATTAAATGTTCGTCAGTTATTTTTAAAAAACTCTGAATTTTACGTTACATCTAAGACCTCACAACACCGCTCCCGGATGGGCTCGAACCACCAACCTTTCGGTTAACAGCCGAACGCGCTAACCATTGCGCCACGGAAGCCCAAAAATTAAATGGTCGTCGGGTATTGTGGAAACACTTTGGCTTTTTACGTTACATGTGAGAGCTCACAACACCGCTCCCGGGTGGGCTCGAACCACCAACCTTTCGGTTAACAGCCGAACGCGCTAACCATTGCGCCACAGAAGCCCAAAGATTAAATGTTCGTCAGGTATTTTTAAAAAACTCTGAATTTTACGTTACATCTAAGACCTCACAACACCGCTCCCGGATGGGCTCGAACCACCAACCTTTCGGTTAACAGCCGAACGCGCTTACCATTGCGCCACGGAAGCCCAAAAATTAAATGTTCGTCAGTTATTTTTAAAAAACTCTGAATTTTACGTTACATCTAAGACCTCACAACACCGCTCCCGGATGGGCTCGAACCACCAACCTTTCGGTTAACAGCCGACGGCGTTAACCATTGCGCAACGGAAGCCCAAAGATTAAATGTTCGTCAGGTATTGTGGAAAAACTTTGGATTTTTACGTTACATGTGAGATTTCACAACACCGCTCCCGGGTGGGCTCGAACCACCAACCTTTCGGTTAACAGCCGAACGCGCTAACCATTGCGCCACGGAAGCCCAAAAATTAAATGGTCGTCGGGTATTGTGGAAACACTTTGGCTTTTTACGTTACATGTGAGAGCTCACAACACCGCTCCCGGGTGGGCTCGAACCACCAACCTTTCGGTTAACAGCCGAACGCGCTAACCATTGCGCCACAGAAGCCCAAAGATTAAATGTTCGTCAGGTATTTTTAAAAAACTCTGAATTTTACGTTACATCTAAGACCTCACAACACCGCTCCCGGATGGGCTCGAACCACCAACCTTTCGGTTAACAGCCGACGGCGTTAACCATTGCGCAACGGAAGCCCAAAGATTAAATGTTCGTCAGGTATTGTGGAAAAACTTTGGATTTTTACGTTACATGTGAGATTTCACAACACCGCTCCCGGGTGGGCTCGAACCACCAACCTTTCGGTTAACAGCCGAACGCGCTAACCATTGCGCCACAGAAGCCCAAAGATTAAATGTTCGTCAGGTATTTTTAAAAAACTCTGAATTTTACGTTACATCTAAGACCTCACAACACCGCTCCCGGATGGGCTCGAACCACCAACCTTTCGGTTAACAGCCGACGGCGTTAACCATTGCGCAACGGAAGCCCAAAGATTAAATGTTCGTCAGGTATTGTGGAAAAACTTTGGATTTTTACGTTACATGTGAGATTTCACAACACCGCTCCCGGGTGGGCTCGAACCACCAACCTTTCGGTTAACAGCCGAACGCGCTAACCATTGCGCCACAGAAGCCCAAAGATTAAATGTTCGTCAGGTATTTTTAAAAAACTCTGAATTTTACGTTACATCTAAGACCTCACAACACCGCTCCCGGATGGGCTCGAACCACCAACCTTTCGGTTAACAGCCGACGGCGTTAACCATTGCGCAACGGAAGCCCAAAGATTAAATGTTCGTCAGGTATTGTGGAAAAACTTTGGATTTTTACGTTACATGTGAGATTTCACAACACCGCTCCCGGGTGGGCTCGAACCACCAACCTTTCGGTTAACAGCCGAACGCGCTAACCATTGCGCCACGGAAGCCCAAAAATTAAATGGTCGTCGGGTATTGTGGAAACACTTTGGCTTTTTACGTTACATGTGAGAGCTCACAACACCGCTCCCGGGTGGGCTCGAACCACCAACCTTTCGGTTAACAGCCGAACGCGCTAACCATTGCGCCACAGAAGCCCAAAGATTAAATGTTCGTCAGGTATTTTTAAAAAACTCTGAATTTTACGTTACATCTAAGACCTCACAACACCGCTCCCGGATGGGCTCGAACCACCAACCTTGTCACGGTTATATTTTGACCTTTAGTTGTGTCAGTGTCCCTTTAGTTCAGTTTTATAAATTTCCTATTTTAACTCATTATAACGATATCCTGTAGTCCCGAGATTGCTTCTTTCCCACACTTTTGCTACAATTCCCTTCGGTACCTTATTAGCGCTACCCTCAGAACTAGGCTTCTCGAAGAGTCCCCTTTTACGACCGTCATATCTCTTCCATTTCTCGCATTGTATTGATAAGAAAATGTCCAAGCGAAAGTACTGGGTTAAGGGTTAAATTGTATATTGGGGTAAAAATGTATTGTTGTATTTAGGCGGCTTAGGCCATTTGAACTGTGTTCTTACATTGTGATTCTATTTTTAAATATATTGTGGATGTACGCGAATACGATTTTTAGGGGTGCCACTTAATGGTGCCTGGTACCGTCTCCTTAATGTGCTCTCTCTCGTGCCATAAATCTATACCTTCTCTCTCTCTATCTATTTGGCATTTTGAACTTTAACCGAACTTCTGAGAATGGGTGCAATTAAGCAGAACTCGATCGCTTATTGGCTAAACATGGAAAGCCCGCGAAGATGAGAAGCCAATCTATTGGCCAAAGAGAAAAACCCGCGAAAGTCCAGAAAATAGGACATGGAAAAAAGAATTAGAAGACTTCACTTTTGGGCGAGGATCTGAACTGAAAAGGAGAGCGAAAGACTTCGCTGCTCCAGGACAAGGATCTAGAAAAAGGACTGCAAGGGATTCCAGTCTTCCAAGTCCATCACCAGGCCCGATCTTCGTTACCGTTATTATAAAAAGATCGTTACGGGTTCTACGTTCGCTAAAATTCTACGCTGTGCGCGATCGCTTCGCTTGTGCCCAACTCGCCACCGATTGAGAGAGAGAGAGCCAAAACGCTGGTATTGTTAAGACTTTGAACTTTAGTGTGATAATAATATTATTATTATTTTGGAGAGTGCATGCTTATTGTTGGGGTTTTATCGTTTATATATTATATCGTTTTGCATGTTTATATTATTTTGGGGGTCATCTATAAAATAACGCTAGTGGCGGGGATTTCCTTACTTACTTAGTTTGTGTTGGCCAGGGCCTTCTGCCTTGGTTGTAGTATTTGTTAATGACATTAAAATTTAATTTCGCTTGGACATTTAAACCTGTTAGTTATTCCACTTAATATCATACCCCTAGACCTCATTTCAACCCGGAAATCTTTAATTTCGAGAAGGCTCGTGCCTTATGTGAACCGCTGGATAGGAAACCTATTTAATTTTGATCTAAATTCTTTAAGGTATTAAAAAGCGGTTACATAACTGGGGGCCCGTCCGGGATCTTTCATAAAGGTTTCCTTGCAAAAATTTTTTTTTATTACGAGCTTCTCGTCACCGTATTACGCCCATGAGCGAATCCGACTCGGATAGCGATTCTGAATTTAGTCAGAGCTTTGTATTTTGCCCCGAGTGTATCCCTAGTTTAGGAAGACACCATAGTTGCCTTGATTGCCTTAGGGCTTTTCAATCCCAGGAGCGAGACGCTCGCCGTTCACGTTTAGAAGCCCTTAAAAATCCACCCCCTGTCCAAGTCATGGCTGATCGCGAGGCCCAAGATAATGCTATAGCGGTTGAAGATCCCCCGCGCCCACGAAACGAACCTCCTAATATTCCCCCTACCCAAGCGGATCAAGCTAACCTTTTGGCTGCCCTTGCTGCCCAAATTCAAGCCCTCACTACTACCCTAGTGGCTAACAATGGCCAAAATAATGGCCACAACAATGGTTACCGTCACCGAAACAATGGGAACGGGGATAGACACCACGAGGAAGAGGAAGTCGAGGCCACTCCTCAAGCTTGGATTCCCCAAGTCGAGACGCCAAAATATTATGGCAGCGACGACAGGTCCCCCTCGCTAGGCGAATTTTTAACCGCCGCCAAAAGACTCAGAGTCAGTCGGAACATTCCAATGCCCATATTTTTAACGCGTTGGGTTCCCACCTTACTGCTTGGCCCCGCTTCCGATTGGTGGCTCGAAAACGATGGTAACTTCGAAACCTGGTATGATTTTGAAGCGGCGATTAGAGATGAGTTTGGGAATGAGGATGAAGACGACAGGATTCGCGACCTGATTGACGCGAGAAAACAACAATCGAAAGAGAGCGCCCAGGATTACTTAAACGCCATGCAGGATTTAATGAGGCGGCTAGAAACCCCCCTTACCAATAAAGAAAAAGCTACCAAAGTGTTTAAAAATCTGAGGCGTCCCATACAGCAAATTCTTTTACCAAAGAAATATACCTCTCTTAGGGAACTGATTGTCGACGTCACGAGAGCGGAGAGTTTTCTTGGTGAAGATACTTTGACTTCGCCGACCCCCTTGGCAGCTCCTACAACCCCTTCGACTAACCCTAGCGCGAATCCGAGAAACGGTCCCCCTCCTAGCCCGAGGCCGAACGACTATCCACGTAACTGGAATTCACGTCCCTCTACCTTCAATAGGTATGAGCCCCCAACTGGCTGCTTTGAATGTGGGAGTCGATCCCATTTCAAAAGTGAATGTCCCCGCTTACCACGTGGAACCTGGCGCGACACTAGACCCCCCAGAAATCAGGGAAACGGGAGGAACGGCGGGAACTCGGCCCAGGGCGCCCGTCGGCCACGTCTATAAATACTAAGCCGTGCATAAAGGGTCACCTCCCAATTTCGGAAATAAATATTAATATTGTAAATAGGCCATGGGGAGAAAAACTTTTATTTATTCCCGTTCAATTTGGAGGTATTTCTTGTAAGGCCCTAGTAGATTGCGGAGCCACTCATTCAATTGTCGATGGAGGACTTAAAGCCCATATTGCAAAAGCTGGGTATCCAGCTAGCCCCTCTGATGCAATAGTGAAACTCCCGAATAAGAAGTTTGTCCAAGCTAATGGAAAAATTTCTCTCCCCGTTTTAACCCCCGATATATTGTTTGACTGGTCCGCATATTTTGTAAATAATCTTAGTTTCCCCGCTATTTTAGGTTTAGATTTTTTAAGAGAGGCTGGCATGAACGTTAATTTCTCTGAGCGCACATATTACTGGCAAAAGTACCCCTCTGAAATACACTCCTTTCTCGATGATTGCGGTGAGTGTGAAATGTCCCAAAATAATTATTTAGTGGATAAATATATGTTTTCGTCCGAGGACGATTCGGTGGACGCGGAAGACTTGAGTGCGGCTGTTAATGAAGCCCCATTAAATTCCGAGGATAAAAAGCGCCTTTGCCAGGTTGTGTATAAGCACAGAAACGTTTTCAGCAAGGTGGCAGGTAGAACCACCATTACTGAACATCATATTGAGACCGAGGGTCCCCCAATCGCATGTCGTCCCTATAGGTACGCTCCCCCATTACAAAACAAAATTAACAGTCTAGTCGAGGATATGTTAGAGAAAGATCTTGTAGAACCCAGCGATAGTCCCTGGTGCTCCCCTATCTTTCTAGTAAGAAAAGAGTCAAAAGATGACCGTTTGGTAGCCGACTATCGAGGGGTTAATGCTGTTACAAAAAAGGATCAGTATCCCCTCCCTCGCATAGACGATATTTTGGAATCCATCTCACGGCCAAAGTACATCACCCTTTTAGATTTACGTTCGGGCTACTGGCAGATTCCCCTCCACGTAGATTCCCGTGATAAGGCTGCCTTTGTGACCGACAAAGGTCTCTTCCGCCCTAAAGTACTGATGTTCGGCTTAACGAATGCCCCCCGAACTTTTCAAAGAATGATCAATAACCTATTTCTTAAACTCCGAAAAAGAGGTGTATTCGCCTATCTAGATGATTTAATCCTAGCCACCAATAATTTTGAAGACCATCTAGAACTATTAGATGAGGTGTTAACCATACTAGACCGAAGTGGACTAACCGCCAAAGCTTCTAAAGCCAGGTTTTGCCAGAGTAAAACTAGAATCCTAGGTCATATTATCTCTGAAAATGGAATAGAAGTTGATCCCAGTAAAGTGGAATCAATTCGCGACTATCCCCGCCCAAAATCAGTCAAAGATATCAGACGATTTTTGGGAATGGCGTCGTATTACCGACGATTTGTTCCCCATTTTTCTAAAATCGCGGAACCCCTGAATAGGCTCTTACATAAGGACCGAGTTCATAGATGGGCATGGGACGCTGAGCAGGAGCTGGCCTTCTCTCAGCTGAAGCATGCTTTATCGACGACCCCTGTCCTTAGTACTCCTAATTTCGACCTCCCTTTCCTAGTTCGGACGGACGCGTCTGACGTTGGAATTGGTGGCGTTTTAAGTCAAAAGATTGACGGGGAAGAAAGGGTGATACAGTATTTTAGTCGCTCATTAGATGCTTTAGAACGAAAATATTCCACATCAGAGAGAGAATGCCTAGCTATTGTCGAAACGGTCGAACAGTTTCGCCCCTACATCCAAGGTTCTAGTTTTGAGGTATTCTGTGACCATAAAAGTTTGGAATGGTTACATAGAGCTAAAGATCCCACGGGCAAATTAACCCGTTGGATGTTAAGGCTTCAAGCCTTTGAACCTTTCCAAATTAACTACATCCCTGGTAGAGCAAACCTGGTAGCGGACGCTTTGAGCCGTATACCCTCTACAGATGGTATTACTAGTCAGAATCCTGTTCGGGAAGAAATTACTTTGTCTGCAGCAAAGGTCTCCCCTCACCAGAATACTATCGTTAGACTAGATTTAGACACCTTGATTGAAGAGCAAGAGAAAGATGACGAAATTTCCGTCGTTAAAAAGCTTCTTTTAGATCCCACTTGCAAGGTTCCGAAAAACCTAGCTAGGACCATTTCCCAGTGCGCAATGGAAAACGGTTTAGTTTGTAAATGGGTAGAAAAATATAAAGACAATGGTTTTGGTGGTTATCGCGTATGGGTCCCGAAATCCCTACGTTCCCGAGTGCTTTATTGTTGCCATGACAATAAGTCCTCTGGACATTTAGGTACGTTTAAAACAATCAAAAGAGTAAAAGAAATGTACACGTGGGACAGCATGAATGCTGATATTACCCGGTATGTTAGGAGTTGCCAAGTATGCCAAAAATTTAAAATTCCCCGTGAAAAACCACCCGGTTTAATGAAATCCGCCGCCATTACCGAACCATGGTCGGTTATCTCCGTGGATTTAAAGGGTCCTTTCCCCCCTAGTAAAAGAGGTCACACACAAATATTGGTAGTAACGGACACTTTTTCCAAATTTGTTGAAATGTTCCCTCTCAAAAGAGCCACTGCCCCCGTCATAGCTAACAAACTCATAGACGAAGTATTTACTCGCTATGGGGTACCTTCCAGAGTTATCTCAGATAACGGGAGTGTTTTTGCGTCCAAAGTCATGGAAGCTTCTTTCGAACAACTAGGAGTGAAACACCGGCTCACCTCCATTTACTCCCCTCAGGGCAACCCCGTAGAAAGGGTTAACCAGACACTAGGTACGATGCTCGCCATGTATATTAAGGACACCCACCGCGATTGGGACTTGGGGCTACAGCAGCTCGCCTTCGCCATGCGAACGGCCGTCCAAGAATCGACGGGCTATACACCCGCTTTTCTCAATTTTGGCAGGGAATTACGCCCCCCTCACTATCCCATACCGGACGATTTTAATGTCCAGGGGCACTTGAATATAGCCGCCCAAAAGGTTCATGCTTTACGTTAGGGGGCCATAATTAAAAAGACACACGCCGTTGCTCACGCTAAAATGCAACAAGCTCAGAACCGGCAAAAGGTTTATTATGATAAAAAACGGCGTGACGTAGAATTTGAGGTTGGCGATTTAGTGTTGCAAAGAACCCATTTGCAATCCTCTGCTAACTCTTATTTTATGGATAAGTTGGGAGAGAAATGGGCAGGGCCCTATAGGGTCGCAGAAAAGCTGTCCCCATTAACCTATAGGCTACAAACGCCAGACGGTAAAAAGTTGTTAAAGGGCACCCACAAAATTACGCAACTTAAAGGCTACGTCCCTCGCTTGCCTGAAGACCAGGTACAGTTGGAACGCGCGAGCTTACGTAGTGAGGCAGCCCGATCTCCCAGCCCTTGTGACAGGAGGCGTTCACTTCGTCCCCGTGACCCTGCAACGGGTAGGGTACTTCCCTTGTAAATATATGTTTGAATAGTTTAATTCGTATAACCCCAGGTTGAGTTTGAATTTCGCATTACCGTTTTTATTTTGACCTCACGAGGGCGTTCGGTTTTAAGGGGGAGGGAGTGTCACGGTTATATTTTGACCTTTAGTTGTGTCAGTGTCCCTTTAGTTCAGTTTTATAAATTTCCTATTTTAACTCATTATAACGATATCCTGTAGTCCCGAGATTGCTTCTTTCCCACACTTTTGCTACAATTCCCTTCGGTACCTTATTAGCGCTACCCTCAGAACTAGGCTTCTCGAAGAGTCCCCTTTTACGACCGTCATATCTCTTCCATTTCTCGCATTGTATTGATAAGAAAATGTCCAAGCGAAAGTACTGGGTTAAGGGTTAAATTGTATATTGGGGTAAAAATGTATTGTTGTATTTAGGCGGCTTAGGCCATTTGAACTGTGTTCTTACATTGTGATTCTATTTTTAAATATATTGTGGATGTACGCGAATACGATTTTTAGGGGTGCCACTTAATGGTGCCTGGTACCGTCTCCTTAATGTGCTCTCTCTCGTGCCATAAATCTATACCTTCTCTCTCTCTATCTATTTGGCATTTTGAACTTTAACCGAACTTCTGAGAATGGGTGCAATTAAGCAGAACTCGATCGCTTATTGGCTAAACATGGAAAGCCCGCGAAGATGAGAAGCCAATCTATTGGCCAAAGAGAAAAACCCGCGAAAGTCCAGAAAATAGGACATGGAAAAAAGAATTAGAAGACTTCACTTTTGGGCGAGGATCTGAACTGAAAAGGAGAGCGAAGGACTTCGCTGCTCCAGGACAAGGATCTAGAAAAAGGACTGCAAGGGATTCCAGTCTTCCAAGTCCATCACCAGGCCCGATCTTCGTTACCGTTATTATAAAAAGATCGTTACGGGTTCTACGATCGCTAAAATTCTACGCTGTGCGCGATCGCTTCGCTTGTGCCCAACTCGCCACCGATTGAGAGAGAGAGAGCCAAAACGCTGGTATTGTTAAGACTTTGAACTTTAGTGTGATAATAATATTATTATTATTTTGGAGAGTGCATGCTTATTGTTGGGGTTTTATCGTTTATATATTATATCGTTTTGCATGTTTATATTATTTTGGGGGTCATCTATAAAATAACGCTAGTGGCGGGGATTTCCTTACTTACTTAGTTTGTGTTGGCCAGGGCCTTCTGCCTTGGTTGTAGTATTTGTTAATGACATTAAAATTTAATTTCGCTTGGACATTTAAACCTGTTAGTTATTCCACTTAATATCATACCCCTAGACCTCATTTCAACCCGGAAATCTTTAATTTCGAGAAGGCTCGTGCCTTATGTGAACCGCTGGATAGGAAACCTATTTAATTTTGATCTAAATTCTTTAAGGTATTAAAAAGCGGTTACAACCTTTCGGTTAACAGCCGAACGCGCTTACCATTGCGCCACGGAAGCCCAAAAATTAAATGTTCGTCAGTTATTTTTAAAAAACTCTGAATTTTACGTTACATCTAAGACCTCACAACACCGCTCCCGGATGGGCTCGAACCACCAACCTTTCGGTTAACAGCCGACGGCGTTAACCATTGCGCAACGGAAGCCCAAAGATTAAATGTTCGTCAGGTATTGTGGAAAAACTTTGGATTTTTACGTTACATGTGAGATTTCACAACACCGCTCCCGGGTGGGCTCGAACCACCAACCTTTCGGTTAACAGCCGAACGCGCTAACCATTGCGCCACAGAAGCCCAAAGATTAAATGTTCGTCAGGTATTTTTAAAAAACTCTGAATTTTACGTTACATCTAAGACCTCACAACACCGCTCCCGGATGGGCTCGAACCACCAACCTTTCGGTTAACAGCCGACGGCGTTAACCATTGCGCAACGGAAGCCCAAAGATTAAATGTTCGTCAGGTATTGTGGAAAAACTTTGGATTTTTACGTTACATGTGAGATTTCACAACACCGCTCCCGGGTGGGCTCGAACCACCAACCTTTCGGTTAACAGCCGAACGCGCTAACCATTGCGCCACGGAAGCCCAAAAATTAAATGGTCGTCGGGTATTGTGGAAACACTTTGGCTTTTTACGTTACATGTGAGAGCTCACAACACCGCTCCCGGGTGGGCTCGAACCACCAACCTTTCGGTTAACAGCCGAACGCGCTAACCATTGCGCCACAGAAGCCCAAAGATTAAATGTTCGTCAGGTATTTTTAAAAAACTCTGAATTTTACGTTACATCTAAGACCTCACAACACCGCTCCCGGATGGGCTCGAACCACCAACCTTTCGGTTAACAGCCGAACGCGCTTACCATTGCGCCACGGAAGCCCAAAAATTAAATGTTCGTCAGTTATTTTTAAAAAACTCTGAATTTTACGTTACATCTAAGACCTCACAACACCGCTCCCGGATGGGCTCGAACCACCAACCTTTCGGTTAACAGCCGACGGCGTTAACCATTGCGCAACGGAAGCCCAAAGATTAAATGTTCGTCAGGTATTGTGGAAAAACTTTGGATTTTTACGTTACATGTGAGATTTCACAACACCGCTCCCGGGTGGGCTCGAACCACCAACCTTTCGGTTAACAGCCGAACGCGCTAACCATTGCGCCACAGAAGCCCAAAGATTAAATGTTCGTCAGGTATTTTTAAAAAACTCTGAATTTTACGTTACATCTAAGACCTCACAACACCGCTCCCGGATGGGCTCGAACCACCAACCTTTCGGTTAACAGCCGACGGCGTTAACCATTGCGCAACGGAAGCCCAAAGATTAAATGTTCGTCAGGTATTGTGGAAAAACTTTGGATTTTTACGTTACATGTGAGATTTCACAACACCGCTCCCGGGTGGGCTCGAACCACCAACCTTTCGGTTAACAGCCGAACGCGCTAACCATTGCGCCACGGAAGCCCAAAAATTAATTGGTCGTCGGGTATTGTGGAAACACTTTGGCTTTTTACGTTACATGTCAGAGCTCACAACACCGCTCCCGGGTGGGGTCGAACCACCAACCTTTCGGTTAACAGCCGAACGCGCTAACCATTGCGCCACGGAAGCCCAAAAATTAAATGGTCGTCGGGTTTTGTGGAAACACTTTGGCTTTTTACGTTACATGTGAGAGCTCACAACACCGCTCCCGGGTGGGCTCGAACCACCAACCTTTCGGTTAACAGCCGAACGCGCTAACCATTGCGCCACGGAAGCCCAAAAATTAAATGTTCGTCAGTTATTTTTAAAAAACTCTGAATTTTACGTTACATCTAAGACCTCACAACACCGCTCCCGGATGGGCTCGAACCACCAACCTTTCGGTTAACAGCCGACGGCGTTAACCATTGCGCAACGGAAGCCCAAAGATTAAATGTTCGTCAGGTATTGTGGAAAAACTTTGACTTTTTACGTCACATCTGAGACCTCACAACACCGCTCCCGGATGGGCTCGAACCACCAACCTTTCGGTTAACAGCCGAACGCGCTAACCATTGCGCCACGGAAGCTCAAAAATTAAATGGTCGTCAGGTATTGTGGAAAAACTTTGACTTTTTACGTCACATCTGAGACCTCACAACACCGCTCCCGGATGGTCTCGAACCACCAACCTTTCAGTTAACAGCCGAACGCGCTAACCATTGCGCCACGGAAGCCCAAAGATTAAATGTTCGTCAGGTATTTTTAAAAAACTCTGAATTTTACGTTACATCTAAGACCTCACAACACCGCTCCCGGATGGGCTCGAACCACCAACCTTTCGGTTAACAGCCGACGGCGTTAACCATTGCGCAACGGAAGCCCAAAGATTAAATGTTCGTCAGGTATTGTGGAAAAACTTTGGATTTTTACGTTACCTGTGAGATTTCACAACTCCGCTCCCGGGTGGGCTCGAACCACCAACCTATTAGTTAACAGCCGAACGCGCTAACCATTGAGCCACGGAAGCCCAAAAATTAAATGGTCGTCAGGTATTGTGGAAAAACTTTGGCTTTTTACGTTACATTTGAGACTTCACAACACTGCTCCCGGGTGGGCTCGAACCACCAACCTTAAGCTTAACATCCGAACACGCTAACCATGGAGCCAAGGAAGCCCAAAAATTAAATGTTCGTCAGTTATTTTTAAAAAACTCTGAATTTTACGTTACATCTAAGACCTCACAACACGGTCCCGGGTGGGCTCGAACCACCAACCTTTCGGTTAACAGCCGAACGCGCTAACCATTGCGCCACGGAAGCTCAAAAATTAAATGGTCGTCAGGTATTGTGGAAAAACTTTGGCATTTGACATTACGTTTGAGATCTCACAACACCGCTCCCGGGTGGGCTCGAACTACCAACCTTTCGGTTAACAGCCGAACGCGCTAACCATTGCGCCACGGAAGCTCAAAAATTAAACGGTCGTCAGGTATTGTGGAAAAACTTTGGCTTTTTACGTTACATTTGAGACTTCACAACACGGCAGCCGGGTGGGGTCGAACCACCAACCTTTTGGTTAACATCCGACGGCGTTAACCATTGCGCAACGGAAGCCCAAAAGATTAAATGTTCGTCAGGTATTGTGGAAAAACTTTGGCTTTTTAAGTTACATGTGAGAGCTCACAACACCGCTCCCGGGTGGGCTCGAACCACCAACCTTTCGGTTAACAGCTGAACGCTCTAACCAATGCGCCACGGAAGCCCAAAAATTAAATGTTCGTCAGTTATTTTTAAAAAACTCTGAATTTTACGTTACATCTAAGACCTCACAACACCGCTCCGGGATGGGCTCGAACCACCAACCTTTCGGTTAACAGCCGACGGCGTTAACCATTGCGCAACGGAAGCCCAAAGATTAAATGTTCGTCAGGTATTGTGGAAAAACTTTGACTTTTTACGTCACATCTGAGACCTCACAACACCGCTCACGGATGGGCTCGAACCACCAACCTTTCGGTTAACAGCCGAACGCGCTAACCATTGCGCCACGGAAGCCCAAAAATTAAATGGTCGTCGGGTATTGTGGAAACACTTTGGCTTTTTACGTTACATGTGAGAGCTCACAACACCGCTCCCGGGTGGGGTCGAACCACCAACCTTTCGGTTAACAGCCGATCGCGCTAACCATTGCGCCACGGAAGCCCAAAAATTAAATGGTCACCGGGTATTGTGGAAACACTTTGGCTTTTTACGTTACATGTGAGAGCTCACAACACTGCTCCCGGGTGGGCTCGAACCACCAACCTTAAGCTTAACATCCGAACACGCTAACCATGGAGCCAAGGAAGCCCAAAAATTAAATGTTCGTCAGTTATTTTTAAAAAACTCTGAATTTTACGTTACATCTAAGACCTCACAACACGGTCCCGGGTGGGCTCGAACCACCAACCTTTCGGTTAACAGCCGAACGCGCTAACCATTGCGCCACGGAAGCTCAAAAATTAAATGGTCGTCAGGTATTGTGGAAAAACTTTGGCATTTGACATTACGTTTGAGATCTCACAACACCGCTCCCGGGTGGGCTCGAACTACCAACCTTTCGGTTAACAGCCGAACGCGCTAACCATTGCGCCACGGAAGCTCAAAAATTAAACGGTCGTCAGGTATTGTGGAAAAACTTTGGCTTTTTACGTTACATTTGAGACTTCACAACACGGCAGCCGGGTGGGGTCGAACCACCAACCTTTTGGTTAACATCCGACGGCGTTAACCATTGCGCAACGGAAGCCCAAAAGATTAAATGTTCGTCAGGTATTGTGGAAAAACTTTGGCTTTTTAAGTTACATGTGAGAGCTCACAACACCGCTCCCGGGTGGGCTCGAACCACCAACCTTTCGGTTAACAGCTGAACGCTCTAACCAATGCGCCACGGAAGCCCAAAAATTAAATGTTCGTCAGTTATTTTTAAAAAACTCTGAATTTTACGTTACATCTAAGACCTCACAACACCGCTCCCGGATGGGCTCGAACCACCAACCTTTCGGTTAACAGCCGACGGCGTTAACCATTGCGCAACGGAAGCCCAAAGATTAAATGTTCGTCAGGTATTGTGGAAAAACTTTGACTTTTTACGTCACATCTGAGACCTCACAACACCGCTCACGGATGGGCTCGAACCACCAACCTTTCGGTTAACAGCCGAACGCGCTAACCATTGCGCCACGGAAGCCCAAAAATTAAATGGTCGTCGGGTATTGTGGAAACACTTTGGCTTTTTACGTTACATGTGAGAGCTCACAACACCGCTCCCGGGTGGGGTCGAACCACCAACCTTTCGGTTAACAGCCGATCGCGCTAACCATTGCGCCACGGAAGCCCAAAAATTAAATGGTCGTCGGGTATTGTGGAAACACTTTGGCTTTTTACGTTACATGTGAGAGCTCACAACACCGCTCCCGGGTGGGCTCGAACCACCAACCTTTCGGTTAACAGCCGAACGCGCTAACCATTGCGCCACAGAAGCCCAAAGATTAAATGTTCGTCAGGTATTTTTAAAAAACTCTGAATTTTACGTTACATCTAAGACCTCACAACACCGCTCCCGGATGGGCTCGAACCACCAACCTTTCGGTTAACAGCCGAACGCGCTAACCATTGCGCCACGGAAGCCCAAAAATTAAATGTTCGTCAGTTATTTTTAAAAAACTCTGAATTTTACGTTACATCTAAGACCTCACAACACCGCTCCCGGATGGGCTCGAACCACCAACCTTTCGGTTAACAGCCGACGGCGTTAACCATTGCGCAACGGAAGCCCAAAGATTAAAGTTCGTCAGGTATTGTGGAAAAACTTTGGATTTTTACGTTACATGTGAGATTTCACAACACCGCTCCCGGGTGGGCTCGAACCACCAACCTTTCGGTTAACAGCCGAACGCGCTAACCATTGCGCCACGGAAGCCCAAAAAATAAATGGTCGTCGGGTATTGTGGAAACACTTTGGCTTTTTACGTTACATGTCAGAGCTCACAACACCGCTCCCGGGTGGGCTCGAACCACCAACCTTTCGGTTAACAGCCGAACGCGCTAACCATTGCGCCACAGAAGCCCAAAGATTAAATGTTCGTCAGGTATTTTTAAAAAACTCTGAATTTTACGTTACATCTAAGACCTCACAACACCGCTCCCGGATGGGCTCGAACCACCAACCTTTCGGTTAACAGCCGAACGCGCTAACCATTGCGCCACGGAAGCCCAAAAATTAAATGTTCGTCAGTTATTTTTAAAAAACTCTGAATTTTACGTTACATCTAAGACCTCACAACACCGCTCCCGGATGGGCTCGAACCACCAACCTTTCGGTTAACAGCCGACGGCGTTAACCATTGCGCAACGGAAGCCCAAATATTAAATGTTCGTCAGGTATTGTGGAAAAACTTTGACTTTTTACGTCACATCTGAGACCTCACAACACCGCTCCCGGATGGGCTCGAACCACCAACCTTTCGGTTAACAGCCGAACGCGCTAACCATTGCGCCACGGAAGCTCAAAAATTAAATGGTCGTCAGGTATTGTGGAAAAACTTTGACTTTTTACGTCACATCTGAGACCTCACAACACCGCTCCCGGATGGTCTCGAACCACCAACCTTTCAGTTAACAGCCGAACGCGCTAACCATTGCGCCACGGAAGCCCAAAGATTAAATGTTCGTCAGGTATTTTTAAAAAACTCTGAATTTTACGTTACATCTAAGACCTCACAACACCGCTCCCGGATGGGCTCGAACCACCAACCTTTCGGTTAACAGCCGAGGGCGTTAACCATTGCGCAACGGAAGCCCAAAGATTAAATGTTCGTCAGGTATTGTGGAAAAACTTTGGATTTTTACGTTACCTGTGAGATTTCACAACTCCGCTCCCGGGTGGGCTCGAACCACCAACCTTTCGGTTAACAGCCGAACGCGCTAACCATTGCGCCACGGAAGCCCAAAAATTAAATGGTCGTCGGGTATTGTGGAAACACTTTGGCTTTTTACGTTACATGTCAGAGCTCACAACACCGCTCCCGGGTGGGGTCGAACCACCAACCTTTCGGTTAACAGCCGAACGCGCTAACCATTGCGCCACAGAAGCCCAAAGATTAAATGTTCGTCAGGTATTTTTAAAAAACTCTGAATTTTACGTTACATCTAAGACCTCACAACACCGCTCCCGGATGGGCTCGAACCACCAACCTTTCGGTTAACAGCCGAACGCGCTAACCATTGCGCCACGGAAGCCCAAAAATTAAATGTTCGTCAGTTATTTTTAAAAAACTCTGAATTTTACGTTACATCTAAGACCTCACAACACCGCTCCCGGATGGGCTCGAACCACCAACCTTTCGGTTAACAGCCGACGGCGTTAACCATTGCGCAACGGAAGCCCAAATATTAAATGTTCGTCAGGTATTGTGGAAAAACTTTGGATTTTTACGTTACCTGTGAGATTTCACAACTCCGCTCCCGGGTGGGCTCGAACCACCAACCTATTAGTTAACAGCCGAACACGCTAACCATTGAGCCACGGAAGCCCAAAAATTAAATGGTCGTCAGGTATTGTGGAGAAACTTTGGCTTTTTACGTTACATTTGAGACTTCACAACACTGCTCCCGGGTGGGCTCGAACCACCAACCTTAAGCTTAACATCCGAACACGCTAACCATGGAGCCAAGGAAGCCCAAAAATTAAATGTTCGTCAGTTATTTTTAAAAAACTCTGAATTTTACGTTACATCTAAGACCTCACAACACGGTCCCGGATGGGCTCGAAACACCAACCTTTCGGTTAACAACCGACGGCGTTAACCATTGCGCAACGGAAGCCCAAATATTAAATGTTCGTCAGGTATTGTGGAAAAACTTTGACTTTTTACGTCACATCTGAGACCTCACAACACCGCTCCCGGATGGGCTCGAACCACCAACCTTTCGGTTAACAGCCGAACGCGCTAACCATTGCGCCACGGAAGCTCAAAAATTAAATGGTCGTCAGGTATTGTGGAAAAACTTTGACTTTTTACGTCACATCTGAGACCTCACAACACCGCTCCCGGATGGTCTCGAACCACCAACCTTTCAGTTAACAGCCGAACGCGCTAACCATTGCGCCACGGAAGCCCAAAGATTAAATGTTCGTCAGGTATTTTTAAAAAACTCTGAATTTTACGTTACATCTAAGACCTCACAACACCGCTCCCGGATGGGCTCGAACCACCAACCTTTCGGTTAACAGCCGAACGCGCTAACCATTGCGCCACGGAAGCCCAAAAATTAAATGTTCGTCAGTTATTTTTAAAAAACTCTGAATTTTACGTTACATCTAAGACCTCACAACACCGCTCCCGGATGGGCTCGAACCACCAACCTTTCGGTTAACAGCCGACGGCGTTAACCATTGCGCAACGGAAGCCCAAAGATTAAAGTTCGTCAGGTATTGTGGAAAAACTTTGGATTTTTACGTTACATGTGAGATTTCACAACACCGCTCCCGGGTGGGCTCGAACCACCAACCTTTCGGTTAACAGCCGAACGCGCTAACCATTGCGCCACGGAAGCCCAAAAAATAAATGGTCGTCGGGTATTGTGGAAACACTTTGGCTTTTTACGTTACATGTCAGAGCTCACAACACCGCTCCCGGGTGGGGTCGAACCACCAACCTTTCGGTTAACAGCCGAACGCGCTAACCATTGCGCCACGGAAGCCCAAAAATTAAATGGTCGTCGGGTATTGTGGAAACACTTTGGCTTTTTACGTTACATGTGAGAGCTCACAACACCGCTCCCGGGTGGGCTCGAACCACCAACCTTTCGGTTAACAGCCGAACGCGCTAACCATTGCGCCACAGAAGCCCAAAGATTAAATGTTCGTCAGGTATTTTTAAAAAACTCTGAATTTTACGTTACATCTAAGACCTCACAACACCGCTCCCGGATGGGCTCGAACCACCAACCTTTCGGTTAACAGCCGAACGCGCTAACCATTGCGCCACGGAAGCTCAAAAATTAAATGGTCGTCAGGTACTGTGGAAAAACTTTGACTTTTTACGTCACATCTGAGACCTCACAACACCGCTCCCGGATGGTCTCGAACCACCAACCTTTCAGTTAACAGCCGAACGCGCTAACCATTGCGCCACGGAAGCCCAAAGATTAAATGTTCGTCAGGTATTTTTAAAAAACTCTGAATTTTACGTTACATCTAAGACCTCACAACACCGCTCCCGGATGGGCTCGAACCACCAACCTTTCGGTTAACAGCCGACGGCGTTAACCATTGCGCAACGGAAGCCCAAAGATTAAATGTTCGTCAGGTATTGTGGAAAAACTTTGGATTTTTACGTTACATGTGAGATTTCACAACTCCGCTCCCGGGTGGGCTCGAACCACCAACCTATTAGTTAACAGCCGAACGCGCTAACCATTGAGCCACGGAAGCCCAAAAATTAATTGGTCGTCAGGTATTGTGGAGAAACTTTGGCTTTTTACGTTACATTTGAGACTTCACAACACTGCTCCCGGGTGGGCTCGAACCACCAACCTTAAGCTTAACATCCGAACACGCTAACCATGGAGCCAAGGAAGCCCAAAAATTAAATGTTCGTCAGTTATTTTTAAAAAACTCTGAATTTTACGTTACATCTAAGACCTCACAACACGGTCCCGGGTGGGCTCGAACCACCAACCTTTCGGTTAACAGCCGAACGCGCTAACCATTGCGCCACGGAAGCTCAAAAATTAAATGGTCGTCAGGTATTGTGGAAAAACTTTGGCATTTGACATTACGTTTGAGATCTCACAACACCGCTCCCGGGTGGGCTCGAACCACCAACCTTTCGGTTAACAGCCGAACGCGCTAACCATTGCGCCACGGAAGCTCAAAAATTAAACGGTCGTCAGGTATTGTGGAAAAACTTTGGCTTTTTACGTTACATTTGAGACTTCACAACACGGCAGCCGGGTGGGCTCGAACCACCAACCTTTTGGTTAACATCCGAACGCGCTAACCTTCGAGCCAAGGAAGCTCAGAAATGAAATGGTCGTCAGGTATTGTGGAAAAACTCTGACTTTTTACGTCACATCAGAGACTTCAAAACACCGCTCCCGGATGGGCTCGAACCACAAACCTTTTGAATAACAGCTGAACGCGCTAACCATTGCGCCACGGAAGCCCAAAAATTAAATGTTCGTCAGATATTTTTAAAAAACTCTGAATTTTACGTTACATCTAAGACCTCACAACACCGCTCCCGGATGGGCTCGAACCACCAACCTTTCGGTTAACAGCCGACGGCGTTAACCATTGCGCAACGGAAGTCCAAAGATTAAATGTTCGTCAGGTATTGTGGAAAAACTTTGGATTTTTACGTTACCTGTGAGATTTCACAACTCCGCTCCCGGGTGGGCTCGAACCACCAACCTATTAGTTAACAGCCGAACGCGCTAACCATTGAGCCACGGAAGCCCAAAAATTAAATGGTCGTCAGGTATTGTGGAAAAACTTTGGCTATTTACGTTACATTTGAGACTTCACAACACTGCTCCCGGGTGGGCTCGAACCACCAACCTTAAGCTTAACATCCGAACACGCTAACCATGGAGCCAAGGAAGCTCAGAAATGAAATGGTCGTCAGGTATTGTGGAAAAACTTTGACTTTTTACGTCACATCTGAGACTTCACAACACCGCTCCCGGATGGGCTCGAACCACCAACCTTTCGGTTAGCAGCCGAACGCGCTAACCATTGCGCCACGGAAGCCCAAAAATTAAATGTTCGTCAGTTATTTTTAAAAAACTCTGAATTTTACGTTACATCAAAACCTCACAACACCGCTCCCGGATAGGCTCGAACCACCAACCTTTCGGTTAACAGCCGACGGCGTTAACCATTGCGCAACGGAAGCCCAAAGATTAAATGTTCGTCAGGTATTGTGGAAAAACTTTGGATTTTTACGTTACATGTGAGATTTCACAACACCGCTCCCGGGTGGGCTCGAACCACCAACCTTTCGGTTAACAGCCGAACGCGCTAACCATTGCGCCAGGGAAGCTCAAAAATTACATGGTCGTCAGGTATTGTGGAAAAACTTTGGCATTTGACATTACGTTTGTGATCTCACAACACCGCTCCCGGGTGGGCTCGAACCACCAACCTTTCGGATAACAGCCGAACGCGCTAACCATTGCGCCACGGAAGCCCAAAAATTAAACGGTCGTCAGGTATTGTGGAAAAACTTTGGCTTTTTACGTTACATTTGAGACTTCACAACACGGCAGCCGGGTGGGCTCGAACCACCAACCTTTTGGTTAACATCCGAACGCGCTAACCTTCGAGCCAAGGAAGCTCAGAAATGAAATGGTCGTCAGGTATTGTGGAAAAACTCTGACTTTTTACGTCATATCAGAGACTTCAAAACACCGCTCCCGGATGGGCTCGAACCACAAACCTTTTGAATAAGAGCTGAACGCGCTAACCATTGCGCCACGGAAGCCCAAAAATTAAATGTTCGTCAGATATTTTTAAAAAACTCTGAATTTTACGTTACATCTAAAACCTCACAACACCGCTCCCGGATGGAATCGAACCACCAACCTTTCGGTTAACAGCCGACGGCGTTAACCATTGCGCAACGGAAGCCCTAAGATTAAATGTTCGTCAGGTATTGTGGAAAAACTTTGGATTTTTACGTTACCTGTGAGATTTCACAACTCCGCTCCCGGGTTGGCTCGAACCACCAACCTATTAGTTAACAGCCGAACGCGCTAACCATTGAGCCACGGAAGCCCAAAAATTAAATGATCGTCAGGTATTGTGGAAAAACTTTGGCTTTTTACGTTACATTTGAGACTTCACAACACTGCTCCCGGGTGGGCTCGAACCACCAACCTTAAGCTTAACATCCGAACACGCTAACCATGGAGCCAAGGAAGCTCAGAAATGAAATGGTCGTCAGGTATTGTGGAAAAACTTTGATTTTACGTCACATCTGAGACCTCACAACACCGCTCACGGATGGGCTCGAACCACCAACCTTTCGGTTAACAGCCGAACGCGCTAACCATTGCGCCGCGGAAGCCCAAAAATTAAATGTTCGTCAGTTATTTTTAAAAAACTCTGAATTTTACGTTACATCTAAGACCTCACAACACCGCTCCCAGATGGGCTCGAACCACCAACCTTTCGGTTAACAGCCGACGGCGTTAACCATTGCGCAACGGAAGCCCAAGGATTAAATGTTCGTCAGGTATTGTGGAAAAACTTTGGATATTTACGTTACATGTGAGATTTCACAACACCGCTCCCGGGTGGGCTCGAACCACCAACCTTTCGGTTAACAGCCGAACGCGCTAACCATTGCGCCAGGGAAGCTCAAAAATTAAATGGTCGTCAGGTATTGTGGAAAAACTTTGACATTTGACATTACGTTTGAGATCTCACAACACCGCTCCCGGGTGGGCTCGAACCACCAACCTTTCGGTTAACAGCCGAACGCGCTAACCATTGCGCCACGGAAGCCCAAAAATTAAACGGTCGTCAGGTATTGTGGAAAAACTTTGGCTTTTTACGTTACATTTGAGACTTCACAACACGGCAGCCGGGTGGGCTCGAACCACCAACCTTTTGGTTAACATCCGAACGCGCTAACCTTCGAGCCAAGGAAGCTCAGAAATGAAATGGTCGTCAGGTATTGTGGAAAAACTCTGACTTTTTACGTCATATCAGAGACTTCAAAACACCGCTCCCGGATGGGCTCGAACCACAAACCTTTTGAATAAGAGCTGAACGCGCTAACCATTGCGCCACGGAAGCCCAAAAATTAAATGTTCGTCAGATATTTTTAAAAAACTCTGAATTTTACGTTACATCTAAAACCTCACAACACCGCTCCCGGATGGAATCGAACCACCAACCTTTCGGTTAACAGCCGACGGCGTTAACCATTGCGCAACGGAAGCCCTAAGATTAAATGTTCGTCAGGTATTGTGGAAAAACTTTGGATTTTTACGTTACCTGTGAGATTTCACAACTCCGCTCCCGGGTTGGCTCGAACCACCAACCTATTAGTTAACAGAAGAACGCGCTAACCATTGAGCCACGGAAGCCCAAAAATTAAATGATCGTCAGGTATTGTGGAAAAACTTTGGCTTTTTACGTTACATTTGAGACTTCACAACACTGCTCCCGGGTGGGCTCGAACCACCAACCTTAAGCTTAACATCCGAACACGCTAACCATGGAGCCAAGGAAGCTCAGAAATGAAATGGTCGTCAGGTATTGTGGAAAAACTTTGATTTTACGTCACATCTGAGACCTCACAACACCGCTCACGGATGGGCTCGAACCACCAACCTTTCGGTTAACAGCCGAACGCGCTAACCATTGCGCCACGGAAGCCCAAAAATTAAATGTTCGTCAGTTATTTTTAAAAAACTCTGAATTTTACGTTACATCTAAGACCTCACAACACCGCTCCCAGATGGGCTCGAACCACCAACCTTTCGGTTAACAGCCGACGGCGTTAACCATTGCGCAACGGAAGCCCAAGGATTAAATGTTCGTCAGGTATTGTGGAAAAACTTTGGATATTTACGTTACATGTGAGATTTCACAACACCGCTCCCGGGTGGGCTCGAACCACCAACCTTTCGGTTAACAGCCGAACGCGCTAACCATTGCGCCAGGGAAGCTCAAAAATTAAATGGTCGTCAGGTATTGTGGAAAAACTTTGGCATTTGACATTACGTTTGAGATCTCACAACACCGCTCCCGGGTGGGCTCGAACCACCAACCTTTCGGTTAACAGCCGAACGCGCTAACCATTGCGCCACGGAAGCCCAAAAATTAAACGGTCGTCAGGTATTGTGGAAAAACTTTGGCTTTTTACGTTACATTTGAGACTTCACAACACGGCAGCCGGGTGGGCTCGAACCACCAACCTTTTGGTTAACATCCGAACGCGCTAACCTTCGAGCCAAGGAAGCTCAGAAATGAAATGGTCGTCAGGTATTGTGGAAAAACTCTGACTTTTTACGTCACATCAGAGACTTCAAAACACCGCTCCCGGATGGGCTCGAACCACAAACCTTTTGAATAAGAGCTGAACGCGCTAACCATTGCGCCACGGAAGCCCAAAAATTAAATGTTCGTCAGATATTTTTAAAAAACTCTGAATTTTACGTTACATCTAAGACCTCACAACACCGCTCCCGGATGGGCTCGAACCACCAACCTTTCGGTTAACAGCCGACGGCGTTAACCATTGCGCAACGGAAGCCCTAAGATTAAATGTTCGTCAGGTATTGTGGCAAAACTTTGGATTTTTACGTTACCTGTGAGATTTCACAACTCCGCTCCCGGGTTGGCTCGAACCACCAACCTATTAGTTAACAGCCGAACGCGCTAACCATTGAGCCACGGAAGCCCAAAAATTAAATGGTCGTCAGGTATTGTGGAAAAACTTTGGCTTTTTACGTTACATTTGAGACTTCACAACACTGCTCCCGGGTGGGCTCGAACCACCAACCTTAAGCTTAACATCCGAACACGCTAACCATGGAGCCAAGGAAGCTCAGAAATGAAATGGTCGTCAGGTATTGTGGAAAAACTTTGATTTTACGTCACATCTGAGACCTCACAACACCGCTCACGGATGGGCTCGAACCACCAACCTTTCGGTTAACAGCCGAACGCGCTAACCATTGCGCCACGGAAGCCCAAAAATTAAATGTTCGTCAGTTATTTTTAAAAAACTCTGAATTTTACGTTACATCTAAGACCTCACAACACCGCTCCCAGATGGGCTCGAACCACCAACCTTTCGGTTAACAGCCGACGGCGTTAACCATTGCGCAACGGAAGCCCAAAGATTAAATGTTCGTCAGGTATTGTGGAAAAACTTTGGATTTTTACGTTACATGTGAAAATTCACAACACCGCTCCCGGGTGGGCTCGAACCACCAACCTTTCGTTTAACAGCCGAACGCGCTAACCATTGCGCCACGGAAGCTCAAAAATTAAATGGTCGTCAGGTATTGTGGAAAAACTTTGGCATTTGACATTACGTTTGAGATCTCACAACACCGCTCCCGGGTGGGCTCGAACCACCAACCTTACGGTTAACAGCCGAACGCGCTAACCATTGCGCCACGGAAGCTCAAAAATTAAACGGTCGTCAGGTATTGTGGAAAAACTTTGGCTTTTTACGTTACATTTGAGACTTCACAACACGGCAGCCGGGTGGGCTCGAACCACCAACCTTTTGGTTAACATCCGAACGCGCTAACCTTCGAGCCAAGGAAGCTCAGAAATGAAATGGTCGTCAGGTATTGTGGAAAAACTCTGACTTTTTACGTCACATCAGAGACTTCAAAACACCGCTCCCGGATGGGCTCGAACCACAAACCTTTTGAATAACAGCTGAACGCGCTAACCATTTCGCCACGGAAGCCCAAAAATTAAATGTTCGTCAGATATTTTTAAAAAACTCTGAATTTTACGTTACATCTAATACCTCACAACACCGCTCTCGGATGGGCTCGAACCACCAACCTTTCGGTTAACAGCCGACGGCGTTAACCATTGCGCAACGGAAGCCCAAAGATTAAATGTTCGTCAGGTATTGTGGAAAAACTTTGTATTTTTACGTTACCTGTGAGATTTCACAACTCCGCTCCCGGGTGGGCTCGAACCACCAACCTATTAGTTAACAGCCGAACGCGCTAACCATTGAGCCACGGAAGCCCAAAAATTAAATGGTCGTCAGGTATTGTGGAAAAACTTTGGCTTTTTACGTTACATTTGAGACTTCACAACACTGCTCCCGGGTGGGCTCGAACCACCAACCTTAAGCTTAACATCCGAACACGCTAACCATGGAGCCAAGGAAGCTCAGAAATGAAATGGTCGTCAGGTATTGTGGAAAAACTTTGGCTTTTTACGTTACATTTGAGACTTCACAACACTGCTCCCGGGTGGGCTCGAACCACCAACCTTAAGCTTAACATCCGAACACGCTAACCATGGAGCCAAGGAAGCTCAGAAATGAAATGGTCGTCAGGTATTGTGGAAAAACTCTGAATTTTACGTTACATCTAAGACCTCACAACACCGCTCCCGGATGGGCTGGAACCACCAATCTTTCGGTTAACAGCCGACGGCGTTAACCATTGCGCAACGGAAGCCCAAAGATTAAATGTTCGTCAGGTATTGTGGAAAAACTTTGGATTTTTACGTTACATGTGAGATTTCACAACACCGCTCCCGGGTGGGCTCGAACCACCAACCTTTCGGTTAACAGCCGAACGCGCTAACCATTGCGCCACGGAAGCTCAAAAATTAAACGGTCGTCAGGTATTGTGGAAAAACTTTGGCTTTTTACGTTACATTTGAGACTTCACAACACTGCTCCCGGGTGGGCTCGAACAACCAACCTTAAGCTTAACATCCGAACACGCTAACCATGGAGCCAAGGAAGATCAGAAATGAAATGGACGTCAGGTATTGTGGAAAAACTTTGACTTTTTACGTCACATCTGAGACTTCACAACACCGCTCCCGGATGGGCTCGAACCACCAACCTTTCGGTTAACAGCCGAACGCGCTAACCATTGCGCCACGGAAGCCCAAAAATTAAATGTTCGTCAGTTATTTTTAAAAAACTCTGAATTTTACGTTACATCTAAGACCTCACAACACCGCTCCCGGATGGGCTCGAACCACCAACCTTTCGGTTAACAGCCGACCGCGCTAACCATTGCGCCACGGAAGCCCAAAGATTAAATGTTCGTCAGGTATTTTTAAAAAACTCTGAATTTTACGTTACATCTAAGACCTCACAACACCGCTCCCGGATGGGCTCGAACCACCAACCTTTCGGTTAACAGCCGACGGCGTTAACCATTGCGCAACGGAAGCCCAAAGATTAAATGTTCGTCAGGTATTGTGGAAAAACTTTGGATTTTTACGTTACCTGTGAGATTTCACAACTCCGCTCCCGGGTGGGCTCGAACCACCAACCTATTAGTAAACAGCCGAACGCGCTAACCATTGAGCCACGGAAGCCCAAAAATTAAATGGTCGTCAGGTATTGTGGAGAAACTTTGGCTTTTTACGTTACATTTGAGACTTCACAACACTGCTCCCGGGTGGGCTCGAACCACCAACCTTAAGCTTAACATCCGAACACGCTAACCATGGAGCCAAGGAAGCCCAAAAATTAAATGTTCGTCAGTTATTTTTAAAAAACTCTGAATTTTACGTTACATCTAAGACCTCACAACACGGTCCCGGGTGGGCTCGAACCACCAACCTTTCGGTTAACAGCCGAACGCGCTAACCATTGCGCCACGGAAGCTCAAAAATTAAATGGTCGTCAGGTATTGTGGAAAAACTTTGGCATTTGACATTACGTTTGAGATCTCACAACACCGCTCCCGGGTGGGCTCGAACCACCAACCTTTCGGTTAACAGCCGAACGCGCTAACCATGGAGCCAAGGAAGCTCAGAAATGAAATGGTCGTCAGGTATTGTGGAAAAACTTTGACTTTTTACGTCACATCTGAGACTTCACAACACCGCTCCCGGATGGGCTCGAACCACCAAACTTTCGGTTAGCAGCCGAACGCGCTAACCATTGCGCCACGGAAGCCCAAAAATTAAATGTTCGTCAGTTATTTTTAAAAAACTCTGAATTTTACGTTACATCTAAGACCTCACAACACCGCTCCCGGATGGGCTCGAACCACCAACCTTTCGGTTAACAGCCGACGGCGTTAACCATTGCGCAACGGAAGCCCAAAGATTAAATGTTCGTCAGGTATTGTGGAAAAACTTTGGATTTTTACGTTACATGTGAGATTTCACAACACCGCTCCCGGGTGGGCTCGAACCACCAACCTTTCGGTTAACAGCCGAACGCGCTAACCATTGCGCCAGGGAAGCTCAAAAATTAAATGGTCGTCAGGTATTGTGGAAAAACTTTGGCATTTGACATTACGTTTGAGATCTCACAACACCGCTCCCGGGTGGGCTCGAACCACCAACCTTTCGGTTAACAGCCGAACGCGCTAACCATTGCGCCACGGAAGCCCAAAAATTAAACGGTCGTCAGGTATTGTGGAAAAACTTTGGCTTTTTACGTTACATTTGAGACTTCACAACACGGCAGCCGGGTGGGCTCGAACCACCAACCTTTTGGTTAACATCCGAACGCGCTAACCTTCGAGCCAAGGAAGCTCAGAAATGAAATGGTCGTCAGGTATTGTGGAAAAACTCTGACTTTTTACGTCATATCAGAGACTTCAAAACACCGCTCCCGGATGGGCTCGAACCACAAACCTTTTGAATAAGAGCTGAACGCGCTAACCATTGCGCCACGGAAGCCCAAAAATTAAATGTTCGTCAGATATTTTTAAAAAACTCTGAATTTTACGTTACATCTAAGACCTCACAACACCGCTCCCGGATGGGCTCGAACCACCAACCTTTCGTTAACAGCCGACGGCGTTAACCATTGCGCAACGGAAGCCCTAAGATTAAATGTTCGTCAGGTATTGTGGAAAAACTTTGGATTTTTACGTTACGTGTGAGATTTCACAACTCCGCTCCCGGGTTGGCTCGAACCACCAACCTATTAGTTAACAGCCGAACGCGCTAACCATTGAGCCACGGAAGCCCAAAAATTAAATGGTCGTCAGGTATTGTGGAAAAACTTTGGCTTTTTACGTTACATTTGAGACTTCACAACACTGCTCCCGGGTGGGCTCGAACCACCAACCTTAAGCTTAACATCCGAACACGCTAACCATGGAGCCAAGGAAGCTCAGAAATGAAATGGTCGTCAGGTATTGTGGAAAAACTTTGATTTTACGTCACATCTGAGACCTCACAACACCGCTCACGGATGGGCTCGAACCACCAACCTTTCGGTTAACAGCCGAACGCGCTAACCATTGCGCCACGGAAGCCCAAAAATTAAATGTCCGTCAGTTATTTTTAAAAAACTCTGAATTTTACGTTACATCTGAGACCTCACAACACCGCTCCCAGATGGGCTCGAACCACCAACCTTTCGGTTAACAGCCGACGGCGTTAACCATTGCGCAACGGAAGCCCAAGGATTAAATGTTCGTCAGGTATTGTGGAAAAACTTTGGATATTTACGTTACATGTGAGATTTCACAACACCGCTCCCGGGTGGGCTCGAACCACCAACCTTTCGGTTAACAGCCGAACGCGCTAACCATTGCGCCAGGGAAGCTCAAAAATTAAATGGTCGTCAGGTATTGTGGAAAAACTTTGGCATTTGACATTACGTTTGAGATCTCACAACACCGCTCCCGGGTGGGCTCGAACCACCAACCTTTCGGTTAACAGCCGAACGCGCTAACCATTGCGCCACGGAAGCCCAAAAATTAAACGGTCGTCAGGTATTGTGGAAAAACTTTGGCTTTTTACGTTACATTTGAGACTTCACAACACGGCAGCCGGGTGAGCTCGAACCACCAACCTTTTGGTTAACATCCGAACGCGCTAACCTTCGAGCCAAGGAAGCTCAGAAATGAAATGGTCGTCAGGTATTGTGGAAAAACTCTGACTTTTTACGTCACATCAGAGACTTCAAAACACCGCTCCCGGATGGGCTCGAACCACAAACCTTTTGAATAAGAGCTGAACGCGCTAACCATTGCGCCACGGAAGCCCAAAAATTAAATGTTCGTCAGATATTTTTAAAAAACTCTGAATTTTACGTTACATCTAAGACCTCACAACACCGCTCCCGGATGGGCTCGAACCACCAACCTTTCGGTTAACAGCCGACGGCGTTAACCATTGCGCAACGGAAGCCCTAAGATTAAATGTTCGTCAGGTATTGTGGAAAAACTTTGGATTTTTACGTTACGTGTGAGATTTCACAACTCCGCTCCCGGGTTGGCTCGAACCACCAACCTATTAGTTAACAGCCGAACGCGCTAACCATTGAGCCACGGAAGCCCAAAAATTAAATGGTCGTCAGGTATTGTGGAAAAACTTTGGCTTTTTACGTTACATTTGAGACTTCACAACACTGCTCCCGGGTGGGCTCGAACCACCAACCTTAAGCTTAACATCCGAACACGCTAACCATGGAGCCAAGGAAGCTCAGAAATGAAATGGTCGTCAGGTATTGTGGAAAAACTTTGATTTTACGTCACATCTGAGACCTCACAACACCGCTCACGGATGGGCTCGAACCACCAACCTTTCGGTTAACAGCCGAACGCGCTAACCATTGCGCCACGGAAGCCCAAAAATTAAATGTTCGTCAGTTATTTTTAAAAAACTCTGAATTTTACGTTACATCTAAGACCTCACAACACCGCTCCCAGATGGGCTCGAACCACCAACCTTTCGGTTAACAGCCGACGGCGTTAACCATTGCGCAACGGAAGCCCAAGGATTAAATGTTCGTCAGGTATTGTGGAAAAACTTTGGATATTTACGTTACATGTGAGATTTCACAACACCGCTCCCGGGTGGGCTCGAACCACCAACCTTTCGGTTAACAGCCGAACGCGCTAACCATTGCGCCAGGGAAGCTCAAAAATTAAATGGTCGTCAGGTATTGTGGAAAAACTTTGGCATTTGACATTACGTTTGAGATCTCACAACACCGCTCCCGGGTGGGCTCGAACCACCAACCTTTCGGTTAACAGCCGAACGCGCTAACCATTGCGCCACGGAAGCCCAAAAATTAAACGGTCGTCAGGTATTGTGGAAAAACTTTGGCTTTTTACGTTACATTTGAGACTTAATAACACGGCAGCCGGGTGGGCTCGAACCACCAACCTTTTGGTTAACATCCGAACGCGCTAACCTTCGAGCCAAGGAAGCTCAGAAATGAAATGGTCGTCAGGTATTGTGGAAAAACTCTGACTTTTTACGTCACTTCAGAGACTTCAAAACACCGCTCCCGGATGGGCTCGAACCACAAACCTTTTGAATAAGAGCTGAACGCGCTAACCATTGCGCCACGGAAGCCCAAAAATTAAATGTTCGTCAGATATTTTTAAAAAACTCTGAATTTTACGTTACATCTAAGACCTCACAACACCGCTCCCGGATGGGCTCGAACCACCAACCTTTCGGTTAACAGCCGACGGCGTTAACAATTGCGCAACGGAAGCCCTAAGATTAAATGTTCGTCAGGTATTGTGGAAAAACTTTGGATTTTTACGTTACCTGTGAGATTTCACAACTCCGCTCCCGGGTTGGCTCGAACCACCAACCTATTAGTTAACAGCCGAACGCGCTAACCATTGAGCCACGGAAGCCCAAAAATTAAATGGTCGTCAGGTATTGTGGAAAAACTTTGGCTTTTTACGTTACATTTGAGACTTCACAACACTGCTCCCGGGTGGGCTCGAACCACCAACCTTAAGCTTAACATCCGAACACGGTAACCATGGAGCCAAGGAAGCTCAGAAATGAAATGGTCGTCAGGTATTGTGGAAAAACTTTGATTTTACGTCACATCTGAGACCTCACAACACCGCTCACGGATGGGCTCGAACCACCAACCTTTCGGTTAACAGCCGAACGCGCTAACCATTGCGCCACGGAAGCCCAAAAATTAAATGTTCGTCAGTTATTTTTAAAAAACTCTGAATTTTACGTTACATCTAAGACCTCACAACACCGCTCCCAGATGGGCTCGAACCACCAACCTTTCGGTTAACAGCCGACGGCGTTAACCATTGCGCAACGGAAGCCCAAAGATTAAATGTTCGTCAGGTATTGTGGAAAAACTTTGGATTTTTACGTTACATGTGAAAATTCACAACACCGCTCCCGGGTGGGCTCGAACCACCAACCTTTCGTTTAACAGCCGAACGCGCTAACCATTGCGCCACGGAAGCTCAAAAATTAAATGGTCGTCAGGTATTGTGGAAAAACTTTGGCATTTGACATTACGTTTGAGATCTCACAACACGGCAGCCGGGTGGGCTCGAACCACCAACCTTTTGGTTAACATCCGAACGCGCTAACCTTCGAGCCAAGGAAGCTCAGAAATGAAATGGTCGTCAGGTATTGTGGAAAAACTTTGGATTTTTACGTTACCTGTGAGATTTCACAACTCCGCTCCCGGGTTGGCTCGAACCACCAACCTATTAGTTAACAGCCGAACGCGCTAACCATTGAGCCACGGAAGCCCAAAAATTAAATGGTCGTCAGGTATTGTGGAAAAACTTTGGCTTTTTACGTTACATTTGAGACTTCACAACACTGCTCCCGGGTGGGCTCGAACCACCAACCTTAAGCTTAACATCCGAACACGGTAACCATGGAGCCAAGGAAGCTCAGAAATGAAATGGTCGTCAGGTATTGTGGAAAAACTTTGATTTTACGTCACATCTGAGACCTCACAACACCGCTCACGGATGGGCTCGAACCACCAACCTTTCGGTTAACAGCCGAACGCGCTAACCATTGCGCCACGGAAGCCCAAAAATTAAATGTTCGTCAGTTATTTTTAAAAAACTCTGAATTTTACGTTACATCTAAGACCTCACAACACCGCTCCCAGATGGGCTCGAACCACCAACCTTTCGGTTAACAGCCGACGGCGTTAACCATTGCGCAACGGAAGCCCAAAGATTAAATGTTCGTCAGGTATTGTGGAAAAACTTTGGATTTTTACGTTACATGTGAAAATTCACAACACCGCTCCCGGGTGGGCTCGAACCACCAACCTTTCGTTTAACAGCCGAACGCGCTAACCATTGCGCCACGGAAGCTCAAAAATTAAATGGTCGTCAGGTATTGTGGAAAAACTTTGGCATTTGACATTACGTTTGAGATCTCACAACACGGCAGCCGGGTGGGCTCGAACCACCAACCTTTTGGTTAACATCCGAACGCGCTAACCTTCGAGCCAAGGAAGCTCAGAAATGAAATGGTCGTCAGGTATTGTGGAAAAACTCTGACTTTTTACGTCACATCAGAGACTTCAAAACACCGCTCCCGGATGGGCTCGAACCACAAACCTTTTGAATAACAGCTGAACGCGCTAACCATTGCGCCACGGAAGCCCAAAAATCAAATGTTCGTCAGATATTTTTAAAAAACTCTGAATTTTACGTTACATCTAAGACCTCACAACACCGCTCTCGGATGGGCTCGAACCACCAACCTTTCGGTTAACAGCCGACGGCGTTAACCATTGCGCAACGGAAGCCCAAGGATTAAATGTTCGTCAGGTATTGTGGAAAAACTTTGGATATTTACGTTACATGTGAGATTTCACAACACCGCTCCCGGGTGGGCTCGAACCACCAACCTATTAGTTAACAGCCGAACGCGCTAACCATTGAGCCACGGAAGCCCAAAAATTAAATGGTCGTCAGGTATTGTGGAAAAACTTTGGCTTTTTACGTTACATTTGAGACTTCACAACACTGCTCCCGGGTGGGCTCGAACCACCAACCTTAAGCTTAACATCCGAACACGCTAACCATGGAGCCAAGGAAGCTCAGAAATGAAATGGTCGTCAGGTATTGTGGAAAAACTTTGGCTTTTTACGTTACATTTGAGACTTCACAACACTGCTCCCGGGTGGGCTCGAACCACCAACCTTAAGCTTAACATCCGAACACGTTAACCATGGAGCCAAGGAAGCTCAGAAATGAAATGGTCGTCAGGTATTGTGGAAAAACTCTGAATTTTACGTTACATCTAAGACCTGACAACACCGCTCCCGGATGGGCTCGAACCACCAATCTTTCGGTTAACAGCCGACGGCGTTAACCATTGCGCAACGGAAGCCCAAAGATTAAATGTTCGTCAGGTATTGTGGAAAAACTTTGGATTTTTACGTTACATGTGAGATTTCACAACACCGCTCCCGGGTGGGCTCGAACCACCAACCTTTCGGTTAACAGCCGAACGCGCTAACCATTGCGCCACGGAAGCTCAAAAATTAAACGGTCGTCAGGTATTGTGGAAAAACTTTGGCTTTTTACGTTACATTTGAGACTTCACAACACTGCTCCCGGGTGGGCTCGAACCACCAACCTTAAGCTTAACATCCGAACACGCTAACCATGGAGCCAAGGAAGATCAGAAATGAAATGGTCGTCAGGTATTGTGGAAAAACTTTGACTATTTACGTCACATCTGAGACTTCACAACACCGCTCCCGGATGGGCTCGAACCACCAACCTTTCGGTTAACAGCCGAACGCGCTAACCATTGCGCCACGGAAGCCCAAAAATTAAATGTTCGTCAGTTATTTTTAAAAAACTCTGAATTTTACGTTACATCTAAGACCTCACAACACCGCTCCCGGATGGGCTCGAACCACCAACCTTTCGGTTAACAGCCGACCGCGCTAACCATTGCGCCACGGAAGCCCAAAGATTAAATGTTCGTCAGGTATTTTTAAAAAACTCTGAATTTTACGTTACATCTAAGACCTCACAACACCGCTCCCGGATGGGCTCGAACCACCAACCTTTCGGTTAACAGCCGACGGCGTTAACCATTGCGCAACGGAAGCCCAAAGATTAAATGTTCGTCAGGTATTGTGGAAAAACTTTGGATTTTTACGTTACCTGTGAGATTTCACAACTCCGCTCCCGGGTGGGCTCGAACCACCAACCTATTAGTTAACAGCCGAACGCGCTAACCATTGAGCCACGGAAGCCCAAAAATTAAATGGTCGTCAGGTATTGTGGAGAAACTTTGGCTTTTTACGTTACATTTGAGACTTCACAACACTGCTCCCGGGTGGGCTCGAACCACCAACCTTAAGCTTAACATCCGAACACGCTAACCATGGAGCCAAGGAAGCCCAAAAATTAAATGTTCGTCAGTTATTTTTAAAAAACTCTGAATTTTACGTTACATCTAAGACCTCACAACACGGTCCCGGGTGGGCTCGAACCACCAACCTTTCGGTTAACAGCCGAACGCGCTAACCATTGCGCCACGGAAGCTCAAAAATTAAATGGTCGTCAGGTATTGTGGAAAAACTTTGGCATTTGACATTACGTTTGAGATCTCACAACACCGCTCCCGGGTGGGCTCGAACCACCAACCTTTCGGTTAACAGCCGAACGCGCTAACCATTGCGCCACGGAAGCTCAAAAATTAAACGGTCGTCAGGTATTGTGGAAAAACTTTGGCTTTTTACGTTACATTTGAGACTTCACAACACGGCAGCCGGGTGGGCTCGAAACACCAACCTTTTGGTTAACATCCGAACGCGCTAACCTTCGAGCCAAGGAAGCTCAGAAATGAAATGGTCGTCAGGTATTGTGGAAAAACTCTGACTTTTTACGTCACATCAGAGACTTCAAAACACCGCTCCCGGATGGGCTCGAACCACAAACATTTTGAATAACAGCTGAACGCGCTAACCATTGCGCCACGGAAGCCCAAAAATTAAATGTTCGTCAGATATTTTTAAAAAACTCTGAATTTTACGTTACATCTAAGACCTCACAACACCGCTCCCGGATGGGCTCGAACCACCAACCTTTCGGTTAACAGCCGACGGCGTTAACCATTGCGCAACGGAAGTCCAAAGATTAAATGTTCGTCAGGTATTGTGGAAAAACTTTGGATTTTTACGTTACCTGTGAGATTTCACAACTCCGCTCCCGGGTGGGCTCGAACCACCAACCTATTAGTTAACAGCCGAACGCGCTAACCATTGAGCCACGGAAGCCCAAAAATTAAATGGTCGTCAGGTATTGTGGAAAAACTTTGGCTTTTTACGTTACATTTGAGACTTCACAACACTGCTCCCGGGTGGGCTCGAACCACCAACCTTAAGCTTAACATCCGAACACGCTAACCATGGAGCCAAGGAAGCTCAGAAATGAAATGGTCGTCAGGTATTGTGGAAAAACTTTGACTTTTTACGTCACATCTGAGACTTCACAACACCGCTCCCGGATGGGCTCGAACCACCAAACTTTCGGTTAGCAGCCGAACGCGCTAACCATTGCGCCACGGAAGCCCAAAAATTAAATGTTCGTCAGTTATTTTTAAAAAACTCTGAATTTTACGTTACATCTAAGACCTCACAACACCGCTCCCGGATGGGCTCGAACCACCAACCTTTCGGTTAACAGCCGACGGCGTTAACCATTGCGCAACGGAAGCCCAAAGATTAAATGTTCGTCAGGTATTGTGGAAAAACTTTGGATTTTTACGTTACATGTGAGATTTCACAACACCGCTCCCGGGTGGGCTCGAACCACCAACCTTTCGGTTAACAGCCGAACGCGCTAACCATTGCGCCAGGGAAGCTCAAAAATTAAATGGTCGTCAGGTATTGTGGAAAAACTTTGGCATTTGACATTACGTTTGAGATCTCACAACACCGCTCCCGGGTGGGCTCGAACCACCAACCTTTCGGTTAACAGCCGAACGCGCTAACCATTGCGCCACGGAAGCCCAAAAATTAAACGGTCGTCAGGTATTGTGGAAAAACTTTGGCTTTTTACGTTACATTTGAGACTTCACAACACGGCAGCCGGGTGGGCTCGAACCACCAACCTTTTGGTTAACATCCGAACGCGCTAACCTTCGAGCCAAGGAAGCTCAGAAATGAAATGGTCGTCAGGTATTGTGGAAAAACTCTGACTTTTTACGTCATATCAGAGACTTCAAAACACCGCTCCCGGATGGGCTCGAACCACAAACCTTTTGAATAAGAGCTGAACGCGCTAACCATTGCGCCACGGAAGCCCAAAAATTAAATGTTCGTCAGATATTTTTAAAAAACTCTGAATTTTACGTTACATCTAAGACCTCACAACACCGCTCCCGGATGGGCTCGAACCACCAACCTTTCGTTAACAGCCGACGGCGTTAACCATTGCGCAACGGAAGCCCTAAGATTAAATGTTCGTCAGGTATTGTGGAAAAACTTTGGATTTTTACGTTACGTGTGAGATTTCACAACTCCGCTCCCGGGTTGGCTCGAACCACCAACCTATTAGTTAACAGCCGAACGCGCTAACCATTGAGCCACGGAAGCCCAAAAATTAAATGGTCGTCAGGTATTGTGGAAAAACTTTGGCTTTTTACGTTACATTTGAGACTTCACAACACTGCTCCCGGGTGGGCTCGAACCACCAACCTTAAGCTTAACATCCGAACACGCTAACCATGGAGCCAAGGAAGCTCAGAAATGAAATGGTCGTCAGGTATTGTGGAAAAACTTTGATTTTACGTCACATCTGAGACCTCACAACACCGCTCACGGATGGGCTCGAACCACCAACCTTTCGGTTAACAGCCGAACGCGCTAACCATTGCGCCACGGAAGCCCAAAAATTAAATGTTCGTCAGTTATTTTTAAAAAACTCTGAATTTTACGTTACATCTGAGACCTCACAACACCGCTCCCAGATGGGCTCGAACCACCAACCTTTCGGTTAACAGCCGACGGCGTTAACCATTGCGCAACGGAAGCCCAAGGATTAAATGTTCGTCAGGTATTGTGGAAAAACTTTGGATATTTACGTTACATGTGAGATTTCACAACACCGCTCCCGGGTGGGCTCGAACCACCAACCTTTCGGTTAACAGCCGAACGCGCTAACCATTGCGCCAGGGAAGCTCAAAAATTAAATGGTCGTCAGGTATTGTGGAAAAACTTTGGCATTTGACATTACGTTTGAGATCTCACAACACCGCTCCCGGGTGGGCTCGAACCACCAACCTTTCGGTTAACAGCCGAACGCGCTAACCATTGCGCCACGGAAGCCCAAAAATTAAACGGTCGTCAGGTATTGTGGAAAAACTTTGGCTTTTTACGTTACATTTGAGACTTCACAACACGGCAGCCGGGTGGGCTCGAACCACCAACCTTTTGGTTAACATCCGAACGCGCTAACCTTCGAGCCAAGGAAGCTCAGAAATGAAATGGTCGTCAGGTATTGTGGAAAAACTCTGACTTTTTACGTCACATCAGAGACTTCAAAACACCGCTCCCGGATGGGCTCGAACCACAAACCTTTTGAATAAGAGCTGAACGCGCTAACCATTGCGCCACGGAAGCCCAAAAATTAAATGTTCGTCAGATATTTTTAAAAAACTCTGAATTTTACGTTACATCTAAGACCTCACAACACCGCTCCCGGATGGGCTCGAACCACCAACCTTTCGGTTAACAGCCGACGGCGTTAACCATTGCGCAACGGAAGCCCTAAGATTAAATGTTCGTCAGGTATTGTGGAAAAACTTTGGATTTTTACGTTACGTGTGAGATTTCACAACTCCGCTCCCGGGTTGGCTCGAACCACCAACCTATTAGTTAACAGCCGAACGCGCTAACCATTGAGCCACGGAAGCCCAAAAATTAAATGGTCGTCAGGTATTGTGGAAAAACTTTGGCTTTTTACGTTACATTTGAGACTTCACAACACTGCTCCCGGGTGGGCTCGAACCACCAACCTTAAGCTTAACATCCGAACACGCTAACCATGGAGCCAAGGAAGCTCAGAAATGAAATGGTCGTCAGGTATTGTGGAAAAACTTTGATTTTACGTCACATCTGAGACCTCACAACACCGCTCACGGATGGGCTCGAACCACCAACCTTTCGGTTAACAGCCGAACGCGCTAACCATTGCGCCACGGAAGCCCAAAAATTAAATGTTCGTCAGTTATTTTTAAAAAACTCTGAATTTTACGTTACATCTAAGACCTCACAACACCGCTCCCAGATGGGCTCGAACCACCAACCTTTCGGTTAACAGCCGACGGCGTTAACCATTGCGCAACGGAAGCCCAAGGATTAAATGTTCGTCAGGTATTGTGGAAAAACTTTGGATATTTACGTTACATGTGAGATTTCACAACACCGCTCCCGGGTGGGCTCGAACCACCAACCTTTCGGTTAACAGCCGAACGCGCTAACCATTGCGCCAGGGAAGCTCAAAAATTAAATGGTCGTCAGGTATTGTGGAAAAACTTTGGCATTTGACATTACGTTTGAGATCTCACAACACCGCTCCCGGGTGGGCTCGAACCACCAACCTTTCGGTTACCAGCCGAACGCGCTAACCATTGCGCCACGGAAGCCCAAAAATTAAACGGTCGTCAGGTATTGTGGAAAAACTTTGGCTTTTTACGTTACATTTGAGACTTAATAACACGGCAGCCGGGTGGGCTCGAACCACCAACCTTTTGGTTAACATCCGAACGCGCTAACCTTCGAGCCAAGGAAGCTCAGAAATGAAATGGTCGTCAGCTATTGTGGAAAAACTCTGACTTTTTACGTCACATCAGAGACTTCAAAACACCGCTCCCGGATGGGCTCGAACCACAAACCTTTTGAATAAGAGCTGAACGCGCTAACCATTGCGCCACGGAAGCCCAAAAATTAAATGTTCGTCAGATATTTTTAAAAAACTCTGAATTTTACGTTACATCTAAGACCTCACAACACCGCTCCCGGATGGGCTCGAACCACCAACCTTTCGGTTAACAGCCGACGGCGTTAACCATTGCGCAACGGAAGCCCTAAGATTAAATGTTCGTCAGATATTGTGGAAAAACTTTGGATTTTTACGTTACCTGTGAGATTTCACAACTCCGCTCCCGGGTTGGCTCGAACCACCAACCTATTAGTTAACAGCCGAACGCGCTAACCATTGAGCCACGGAAGCCCAAAAATTAAATGGTCGTCAGGTATTGTGGAAAAACTTTGGCTTTTTACGTTACATTTGAGACTTCACAACACTGCTCCCGGGTGGGCTCGAACCACCAACCTTAAGCTTAACATCCGAACACGGTAACCATGGAGCCAAGGAAGCTCAGAAATGAAATGGTCGTCAGGTATTGTGGAAAAACTTTGATTTTACGTCACATCTGAGACCTCACAACACCGCTCACGGATGGGCTCGAACCACCAACCTTTCGGTTAACAGCCGAACGCGCTAACCATTGCGCCACGGAAGCCCAAAAATTAAATGTTCGTCAGTTATTTTTAAAAAACTCTGAATTTTACGTTACATCTAAGACCTCACAACACCGCTCCCAGATGGGCTCGAACCACCAACCTTTCGGTTAACAGCCGACGGCGTTAACCATTGCGCAACGGAAGCCCAAAGATTAAATGTTCGTCAGGTATTGTGGAAAAACTTTGGATTTTTACGTTACATGTGAAAATTCACAACACCGCTCCCGGGTGGGCTCGAACCACCAACCTTTCGTTTAACAGCCGAACGCGCTAACCATTGCGCCACGGAAGCTCAAAAATTAAATGGTCGTCAGGTATTGTGGAAAAACTTTGGCATTTGACATTACGTTTGAGATCTCACAACACGGCAGCCGGGTGGGCTCGAACCACCAACCTTTTGGTTAACATCCGAACGCGCTAACCTTCGAGCCAAGGAAGCTCAGAAATGAAATGGTCGTCAGGTATTGTGGAAAAACTTTGGATTTTTACGTTACCTGTGAGATTTCACAACTCCGCTCCCGGGTTGGCTCGAACCACCAACCTATTAGTTAACAGCCGAACGCGCTAACCATTGAGCCACGGAAGCCCAAAAATTAAATGGTCGTCAGGTATTGTGGAAAAACTTTGGCTTTTTACGTTACATTTGAGACTTCACAACACTGCTCCCGGGTGGGCTCGAACCACCAACCTTAAGCTTAACATCCGAACACGGTAACCATGGAGCCAAGGAAGCTCAGAAATGAAATGGTCGTCAGGTATTGTGGAAAAACTTTGATTTTACGTCACATCTGAGACCTCACAACACCGCTCACGGATGGGCTCGAACCACCAACCTTTCGGTTAACAGCCGAACGCGCTAACCATTGCGCCACGGAAGCCCAAAAATTAAATGTTCGTCAGTTATTTTTAAAAAACTCTGAATTTTACGTTACATCTAAGACCTCACAACACCGCTCCCAGATGGGCTCGAACCACCAACCTTTCGGTTAACAGCCGACGGCGTCAACCATTGCGCAACGGAAGCCCAAAGATTAAATGTTCGTCAGGTATTGTGGAAAAACTTTGGATTTTTACGTTACATGTGAAAATTCACAACACCGCTCCCGGGTGGGCTCGAACCACCAACCTTTCGTTTAACAGCCGAACGCGCTAACCATTGCGCCACGGAAGCTCAAAAATTAAATGGTCGTCAGGTATTGTGGAAAAACTTTGGCATTTGACATTACGTTTGAGATCTCACAACACGGCAGCCGGGTGGGCTCGAACCACCAACCTTTTGGTTAACATCCGAACGCGCTAACCTACGAGCCAAGGAAGCTCAGAAATGAAATGGTCGTCAGGTATTGTGGAAAAACTCTGACTTTTTACGTCACATCAGAGACTTCAAAACACCGCTCCCGGATGGGCTCGAACCACAAACCTTTTGAATAACAGCTGAACGCGCTAACCATTGCGCCACGGAAGCCCAAAAATTAAATGTTCGTCAGATATTTTTAAAAAACTCTGAATTTTACGTTACATCTAAGACCTCACAACACCGCTCTCGGATGGGCTCGAACCACCAACCTTTCGGTTAACAGCCGACGGCGTTAACCATTGCGCAACTGAAGCCCAAAGATTAAATGTTCGTCAGGTATTGTGGAAAAACTTTGTATTTTTACGTTACCTGTGAGATTTCACAACTCCGCTCCCGGGTGGGCTCGAACCACCAACCTATTAGTTAACAGCCGAACGCGCTAACCATTGAGCCACGGAAGCCCAAAAATTTAATGGTCGTCAGGTATTGTGGAAAAACTTTGGCTTTTTACGTTACATTTGAGACTTCACAACACTGCTCCCGGGTGGGCTCGAACCACCAACCTTAAGCTTAACATCCGAACAAGCTAACCATGGAGCCAAGGAAGCTCAGAAATGAAATGGTCGTCAGGTATTGTGGAAAAACTTTGGCTTTTTACGTTACATTTGAGACTTCACAACACTGCTCCCGGGTGGGCTCGAACCACCAACCTTAAGCTTAACATCCGAACACGCTAACCATGGAGCCAAGGAAGCTCAGAAATGAAATGGTCGTCAGGTATTATGGAAAAACTCTGAATTTTACGTTACATCTAAGACCTGACAACACCGCTCCCGGATGGGCTCGAACCACCAATCTTTCGGTTAACAGCCGACGGCGTTAACCATTGCGCAACGGAAGCCCAAAGATTAAATGTTCGTCAGGTATTGTGGAAAAACTTTGGATTTTTACGTTACATGTGAGATTTCACAACACCGCTCCCGGGTGGGCTCGAACCACCAACCTTTCGGTTAACAGCCGAACGCGCTAACCATTGCGCCACGGAAGCTCAAAAATTAAACGGTCGTCAGGTATTGTGGAAAAACTTTGGCTTTTTACGTTACATTTGAGACTTCACAACACTGCTCCCGGGTGGGCTCGAACCACCAACCTTAAGCTTAACATCCGAACACGCTAACCATGGAGCCAAGGAAGATCAGAAATGAAATGGTCGTCAGGTATTGTGGAAAAACTTTGACTTTTTACGTCACATCTGAGACTTCACAACACCGCTCCCGGATGGGCTCGAACCACCAACCTTTCGGTTAACAGCCGAACGCGCTAACCATTGCGCCACGGAAGCCCAAAAATTAAATGTTCGTCAGTTATTTTTAAAAAACTCTGAATTTTACGTTACATCTAAGACCTCACAACACCGCTCCCGGATGGGCTCGAACCACCAACCTTTCGGTTAACAGCCGACGGCTTTAACCATTGCGCAACGGAAGCCCAAAGATTAAATGTTCGTCAGGTAATGTGGAAAAACTTTGGATTTTTACGTTACATGTGAGATTTCACAACACCGCTCCCGGGTGGGCTCGAACCACCAACCTTTCGGTTAACAGCCGAACGCGCTAACCATTGCGCCACGGAAGCTCAAAAATTAAATGGTCGTCAGGTATTGTGCAAAAACTTTGGCATTTGACATTACGTTTGAGATCTCACAACACCGCTCCCGGGTGGGCTCGAACCACCAACCTTTCTGTTAACAGCCGAACGCGCTAACCATTGCGCCACGGAAGCTCAAAAATTAAACGGTCGTCAGGTATTGTGGAAAAACTTTGGCTTTTTACGTTACATTTGAGACTTCACAACACGGCAGCCGGGTGGGCTCGAACCACCAACCTTTTGGTTAACATCCGAACGCGCTAACCTTCGAGCCAAGGAAGCTCAGAAATGAAATGGTCGTCAGGTATTGTGGAAAAACTCTGACTTTTTACGTCATATCAGAGACTTCAAAACACCGCTCCCGGATGGGCTCGAACCACAAACCTTTTGAATAAGAGCTGAACGCGCTAACCATTGCGCCACGGAAGCCCAAAAATTAAATGTTCGTCAGATATTTTTAAAAAACTCTGAATTTTACGTTACATCTAAGACATCACAACACCGCTCCCGGATGGGCTCGAACCACCAACCTTTCGGTTAACAGCCGACGGCGTTAACCATTGCGCAACGGAAGCCCTAAGATTAAATGTTCGTCAGGTATTGTGGAAAAATTTTGGATTTTTACGTTACCTGTGAGATTTCACAACTCCGCTCCCGGGTTGGCTCGAACCACCAACCTATTAGTTAACAGCCGAACGCGCTAACCATTGAGCCACGGAAGCCCAAAAATGAAATGGTCGTCAGGTATTGTGGAAAAACTTTGGCTTTTTACGTGACATTTGAGACTTCACAACACTGCTCCCGGGTGGGCTCGAACCACCAACCTTAAGCTTAACATCCGAACACGCTAACCATGGAGCCAAGGAAGCTCAGAAATGAAATGGTCGTCAGGTATTGTGGAAAAACTCTGAATTTTACGTTACATCTAAGACCTCACAACACCGCTCCCGGATGGGCTCGAACCACCAATCTTTCGGTTAACAGCCGACGGCGTTAACCATTGCGCAACGGAAGCCCAAAGATTAAATGTTCGTCAGGTATTGTGGAAAAACTTTGGATTTTTACGTTACATGTGAGATTTCACAACACCGCTCCCGGGTGGGCTCGAACCACCAACCTTTCGGTTAACAGCCGAACGCGCTAACCATTGCGCCACGGAAGCTCAAAAATTAAACGGTCGTCAGGTATTGTGGAAAAACTTTGGCTTTTTACGTTACATTTGAGACTTCACAACACTGCTCCCGGGTGGGCTCGAACCACCAACCTTAAGCTTAACATCCGAACACGCTAACCATGGAGCCAAGGAAGATCAGAAATGAAATGGTCGTCAGGTATTGTGGAAAAACTTTGACTTTTTACGTCACATCTGAGACTTCACAACACCGCTCCCGGATGGGCTCGAACCACCAACCTTTCGGTTAACAGCCGAACGCGCTAACCATTGCGCCACGGAAGCCCAAAAAATAAATGTTCGTCAGTTATTTTTAAAAAACTCTGAATTTTACGTTACATCTAAGACCTCACAACACCGCTCCCGGATGGGCTCGAACCACCAACCTTTCGGTTAACAGCCGACGGCGTTAACCATTGCGCAACGGAAGCCCAAAGATTAAATGTTCTTCAGGTAATGTGGAAAAACTTTGGATTTTTACGTTACATGTGAGATTTCACAACACCGCTCCCGGGTGGGCTCGAACCACCAACCTTTCGGTTAACAGCCGAACGCGCTAACCATTGCGCCACGGAAGCTCAAAAATTAAATGTTCGTCAGGTATTGTGCAAAAACTTTGGCATTTGACATTACGTTTGAGATCTCACAACACCGCTCCCGGGTGGGCTCGAACCACCAACCTTTCTGTTAACAGCCGAACGCGCTAACCATTGCGCCACGGAAGCTCAAAAATTAAACGGTCGTCAGGTATTGTGGAAAAACTTTGGCTTTTTACGTTACATTTGAGACTTCACAACACGGCAGCCGGGTGGGCTCGAACCACCAACCTTTTGGTTAACATCCGAACGCGCAAACCTTCGAGCCAAGGAAGCTCAGAAATGAAATGGTCGTCAGGTATTGTGGAAAAACTCTGACTTTTTACGTCATATCAGAGACTTCAAAACACCGCTCCCGGATGGGCTCGAACCACAAACCTTTTGAATAAGAGCTGAACGCGCTAACCATTGCGCCACGGAAGCCCAAAAATTAAATGTTCGTCAGATATTTTTAAAAAACTCTGAATTTTACGTTACATCTAAGACCTCACAACACCGCTCCCGGATGGGCTCGAACCACCAACCTTTCGGTTAACAGCCGACGGCGTTAACCATTGCGCAACGGAAGCCCTAAGATTAAATGTTCGTCAGGTATTGTGGAAAAACTTTGGATTTTTACGTTACCTGTGAGATTTCACAACTCCGCTCCCGGGTTGGCTCGAACCACCAACCTATTAGTTAACAGCCGAACGCGCTAACCATTGAGCCACGGAAGCCCAAAAATTAAATGGTCGTCAGGTATTGTGGAAAAACTTTGGCTTTTTACGTTACATTTGAGACTTCACAACACTGCTCCCGGGTGGGCTCGAACCACCAACCTTAAGCTTAACATCCGAACACGCTAACCATGGAGCCAAGGAAGCTCAGAAATGAAATGGTCGTCAGGTATTGTGGAAAAACTTTGATTTTACGTCACATCTGAGACCTCACAACACCGCTCACGGATGGGCTCGAACCACCAACCTTTCGGTTAACAGCCGAACGCGCTAACCATTGCGCCACGGAAGCCCAAAAATTAAATGTTCGTCAGTTATTTTTAAAAAACTCTGAATTTTACGTTACATCTAAGACCTCACAACACCGCTCCCAGATGGGCTCGAACCACCAACCTTTCGGTTAACAGCCGACGGCGTTAACCATTGAGCCACGGAAGCCCTAAAATTAAATGGTCGTCAGGTATTGTGGAAAAACTTTGGCTTTTTACGTTACATTTGAGACTTCACAACACTGCTCCCGGGTGGGCTCGAACCACCAACCTTAAGCTTAACATCCGAACACGCTAACCATGGAGCCAAGGAAGCTCAGAAATGAAATGGTCGTCAGGTATTGTGGAAAAACTTTGGCTTTTTACGTTACATTTGAGACTTCACAACACTGCTCCCGGGTGGGCTCGAACCACCAACCTTAAGCTTAACATCCGAACACGCTAACCATGGAGCCAAGGAAGCTCAGAAATGAAATGGTCGTCAGGTATTGTGGAAAAACTCTGAATTTTACGTTACATCTAAGAGCTCACAACACCGCTCCCGGATGGGCTCGAACCACCAATCTTTCGGTTAACAGCCGACGGCGTTACCCATTGCGCAACGGAAGCCCAAAGATTAAATGTTCGTCAGGTATTGTGGAAAAACTTTGGATTTTTACGTTACATGTGAGATTTCACAACACCGCTCCCGGGTGGGCTCGAACCACCAACCTTTCGGTTAACAGCCGAACGCGCTAACCATTGCGCCACGGAAGCTCAAAAATTAAATGGTCGTCAGGTATTGTGGAAAAACTTTGGCTTTTTACGTTACATTTGAGACTTCACAACACTGCTCCCGGGTGGGCTCGAACCACCAACCTTAAGCTTAACATCCGAACACGGTAACCATGGAGCCAAGGAAGCTCAGAAATGAAATGGTCGTCAGGTATTGTGGAAAAACTTTGATTTTACGTCACATCTGAGACCTCACAACACCGCTCACGGATGGGCTCGAACCACCAACCTTTCGGTTAACAGCCGAACGCGCTAACCATTGCGCCACGGAAGCCCAAAAATTAAATGTTCGTCAGTTATTTTTAAAAAACTCTGAATTTTACGTTACATCTAAGACCTCACAACACCGCTCCCAGATGGGCTCGAACCACCAACCTTTCGGTTAACAGCCGACGGCGTCAACCATTGCGCAACGGAAGCCCAAAGATTAAATGTTCGTCAGGTATTGTGGAAAAACTTTGGATTTTTACGTTACATGTGAAAATTCACAACACCGCTCCCGGGTGGGCTCGAACCACCAACCTTTCGTTTAACAGCCGAACGCGCTAACCATTGCGCCACGGAAGCTCAAAAATTAAATGGTCGTCAGGTATTGTGGAAAAACTTTGGCATTTGACATTACGTTTGAGATCTCACAACACGGCAGCCGGGTGGGCTCGAACCACCAACCTTTTGGTTAACATCCGAACGCGCTAACCTTCGAGCCAAGGAAGCTCAGAAATGAAATGGTCGTCAGGTATTGTGGAAAAACTCTGACTTTTTACGTCACATCAGAGACTTCAAAACACCGCTCCCGGATGGGCTCGAACCACAAACCTTTTGAATAACAGCTGAACGCGCTAACCATTGCGCCACGGAAGCCCAAAAATTAAATGTTCGTCAGATATTTTTAAAAAACTCTGAATTTTACGTTACATCTAAGACCTCACAACACCGCTCTCGGATGGGCTCGAACCACCAACCTTTCGGTTAACAGCCGACGGCGTTAACCATTGCGCAACGGAAGCCCAAAGATTAAATGTTCGTCAGGTATTGTGGAAAAACTTTGTATTTTTACGTTACCTGTGAGATTTCACAACTCCGCTCCCGGGTGGGCTCGAACCACCAACCTATTAGTTAACAGCCGAACGCGCTAACCATTGAGCCACGGAAGCCCAAAAATTTAATGGTCGTCAGGTATTGTGGAAAAACTTTGGCTTTTTACGTTACATTTGAGACTTCACAACACTGCTCCCGGGTGGGCTCGAACCACCAACCTTAAGCTTAACATCCGAACACGCTAACCATGGAGCCAAGGAAGCTCAGAAATGAAATGGTCGTCAGGTATTGTGGAAAAACTTTGGCTTTTTACGTTACATTTGAGACTTCACAACACTGCTCCCGGGTGGGCTCGAACCACCAACCTTAAGCTTAACATCCGAACACGCTAACCATGGAGCCAAGGAAGCTCAGAAATGAAATGGTCGTCAGGTATTATGGAAAAACTCTGAATTTTACGTTACATCTAAGACCTGACAACACCGCTCCCGGATGGGCTCGAACCACCAATCTTTCGGTTAACAGCCGACGGCGTTAACCATTGCGCAACGGAAGCCCAAAGATTAAATGTTCGTCAGGTATTGTGGAAAAACTTTGGATTTTTACGTTACATGTGAGATTTCACAACACCGCTCCCGGGTGGGCTCGAACCACCAACCTTTCGGTTAACAGCCGAACGCGCTAACCATTGCGCCACGGAAGCTCAAAAATTAAACGGTCGTCAGGTATTGTGGAAAAACTTTGGCTTTTTACGTTACATTTGAGACTTCACAACACTGCTCCCGGGTGGGCTCGAACCACCAACCTTAAGCTTAACATCCGAACACGCTAACCATGGAGCCAAGGAAGATCAGAAATGAAATGGTCGTCAGGTATTGTGGAAAAACTTTGACTTTTTACGTCACATCTGAGACTTCACAACACCGCTCCCGGATGGGCTCGAACCACCAACCTTTCGGTTAACAGCCGAACGCGCTAACCATTGCGCCACGGAAGCCCAAAAATTAAATGTTCGTCAGTTATTTTTAAAAAACTCTGAATTTTACGTTACATCTAAGACCTCACAACACCGCTCCCGGATGGGCTCGAACCACCAACCTTTCGGTTAACAGCCGACGGCTTTAACCATTGCGCAACGGAAGCCCAAAGATTAAATGTTCGTCAGGTAATGTGGAAAAACTTTGGATTTTTACGTTACATGTGAGATTTCACAACACCGCTCCCGGGTGGGCTCGAACCACCAACCTTTCGGTTAACAGCCGAACGCGCTAACCATTGCGCCAAGGAAGCTCAAAAATTAAATGGTCGTCAGGTATTGTGCAAAAACTTTGGCATTTGACATTACGTTTGAGATCTCACAACACCGCTCCCGGGTGGGCTCGAACCACCAACCTTTCTGTTAACAGCCGAACGCGCTAACCATTGCGCCACGGAAGCTCAAAAATTAAACGGTCGTCAGGTATTGTGGAAAAACTTTGGCTTTTTACGTTACATTTGAGACTTCACAACACGGCAGCCGGGTGGGCTCGAACCACCAACCTTTTGGTTAACATCCGAACGCGCTAACCTTCGAGCCAAGGAAGCTCAGAAATGAAATGGTCGTCAGGTATTGTGGAAAAACTCTGACTTTTTACGTCATATCAGAGACTTCAAAACACCGCTCCCGGATGGGCTCGAACCACAAACCTTTTGAATAAGAGCTGAACGCGCTAACCATTGCGCCACGGAAGCCCAAAAATTAAATGTTCGTCAGATATTTTTAAAAAACTCTGAATTTTACGTTACATCTAAGACATCACAACACCGCTCCCGGATGGGCTCGAACCACCAACCTTTCGGTTAACAGCCGACGGCGTTAACCATTGCGCAACGGAAGCCCTAAGATTAAATGTTCGTCAGGTATTGTGGAAAAACTTTGGATTTTTACGTTACCTGTGAGATTTCACAACTCCGCTCCCGGGTTGGCTCGAACCACCAACCTATTAGTTAACAGCCGAACGCGCTAACCATTGAGCCACGGAAGCCCAAAAATGAAATGGTCGTCAGGTATTGTGGAAAAACTTTGGCTTTTTACGTGACATTTGAGACTTCACAACACTGCTCCCGGGTGGGCTCGAACCACCAACCTTAAGCTTAACATCCGAACACGCTAACCATGGAGCCAAGGAAGCTCAGAAATGAAATGGTCGTCAGGTATTGTGGAAAAACTCTGAATTTTACGTTACATCTAAGACCTCACAACACCGCTCCCGGATGGGCTCGAACCACCAATCTTTCGGTTAACAGCCGACGGCGTTAACCATTGCGCAACGGAAGCCCAAAGATTAAATGTTCGTCAGGTATTGTGGAAAAACTTTGGATTTTTACGTTACATGTGAGATTTCACAACACCGCTCCCGGGTGGGCTCGAACCACCAACCTTTCGGTTAACAGCCGAACGCGCTAACCATTGCGCCACGGAAGCTCAAAAATTAAACGGTCGTCAGGTATTGTGGAAAAACTTTGGCTTTTTACGTTACATTTGAGACTTCACAACACTGCTCCCGGGTGGGCTCGAACCACCAACCTTAAGCTTAACATCCGAACACGCTAACCATGGAGCCAAGGAAGATCAGAAATGAAATGGTCGTCAGGTATTGTGGAAAAACTTTGACTTTTTACGTCACATCTGAGACTTCACAACACCGCTCCCGGATGGGCTCGAACCACCAACCTTTCGGTTAACAGCCGAACGCGCTAACCATTGCGCCACGGAAGCCCAAAAAATAAATGTTCGTCAGTTATTTTTAAAAAACTCTGAATTTTACGTTACATCTAAGACCTCACAACACCGCTCCCGGATGGGCTCGAACCACCAACCTTTCGGTTAACAGCCGACGGCGTTAACCATTGCGCAACGGAAGCCCAAAGATTAAATGTTCTTCAGGTAATGTGGAAAAACTTTGGATTTTTACGTTACATGTGAGATTTCACAACACCGCTCCCGGGTGGGCTCGAACCACCAACCTTTCGGTTAACAGCCGAACGCGCTAACCATTGCGCCACGGAAGCTCAAAAATTAAATGTTCGTCAGGTATTGTGCAAAAACTTTGGCATTTGACATTACGTTTGAGATCTCACAACACCGCTCCCGGGTGGGCTCGAACCACCAACCTTTCTGTTAACAGCCGAACGCGCTAACCATTGCGCCACGGAAGCTCAAAAATTAAACGGTCGTCAGGTATTGTGGAAAAACTTTGGCTTTTTACGTTACATTTGAGACTTCACAACACGGCAGCCGGGTGGGCTCGAACCACCAACCTTTTGGTTAACATCCGAACGCGCAAACCTTCGAGCCAAGGAAGCTCAGAAATGAAATGGTCGTCAGGTATTGTGGAAAAACTCTGACTTTTTACGTCATATCAGAGACTTCAAAACACCGCTCCCGGATGGGCTCGAACCACAAACCTTTTGAATAAGAGCTGAACGCGCTAACCATTGCGCCACGGAAGCCCAAAAATTAAATGTTCGTCAGATATTTTTAAAAAACTCTGAATTTTACGTTACATCTAAGACCTCACAACACCGCTCCCGGATGGGCTCGAACCACCAACCTTTCGGTTAACAGCCGACGGCGTTAACCATTGCGCAACGGAAGCCCTAAGATTAAATGTTCGTCAGGTATTGTGGAAAAACTTTGGATTTTTACGTTACCTGTGAGATTTCACAACTCCGCTCCCGGGTTGGCTCGAACCACCAACCTATTAGTTAACAGCCGAACGCGCTAACCATTGAGCCACGGAAGCCCAAAAATTAAATGGTCGTCAGGTATTGTGGAAAAACTTTGGCTTTTTACGTTACATTTGAGACTTCACAACACTGCTCCCGGGTGGGCTCGAACCACCAACCTTAAGCTTAACATCCGAACACGCTAACCATGGAGCCAAAGAAGCTCAGAAATGAAATGGTCGTCAGGTATTGTGGAAAAACTTTGATTTTACGTCACATTTGAGACCTCACAACACCGCTCACGGATGGGCTCGAACCACCAACCTTTCGGTTAACAGCCGAACGCGCTAACCATTGCGCCACGGAAGCCCAAAAATTAAATGTTCGTCAGTTATTTTTAAAAAACTCTGAATTTTACGTTACATCTAAGACCTCACAACACCGCTCCCAGATGGGCTCGAACCACCAACCTTTCGGTTAACAGCCGACGGCGTTAACCATTGAGCCACGGAAGCCCTAAAATTAAATGGTCGTCAGGTATTGTGGAAAAACTTTGGCTTTTTACGTTACATTTGAGACTTCACAACACTGCTCCCGGGTGGGCTCGAACCACCAACCTTAAGCTTAACATCCGAACACGCTAACCATGGAGCCAAGGAAGCTCAGAAATGAAATGGTCGTCAGGTATTGTGGAAAAACTTTGGCTTTTTACGTTACATTTGAGACTTCACAACACTGCTCCCGGGTGGGCTCGAACCACCAACCTTAAGCTTAACATCCGAACACGCTAACCATGGAGCCAAGGAAGCTCAGA